>NC_067165.1:14018219-14327385 GCF_903995435.1 Acomys russatus
CAGAGCATGGGCTGTACATGGAGGTCAGCCCACAGAGCATGGGCTGCACATGGAGGTCAGCCCACAGAGCATGAGCTGCACATGGAGGTCAGCCCACAGAGCATGGGCTGCACATGGAGGTCAGCCTACAAAGGATGGGCTGGGCCAGCACTCCTGGTCCCAGGCTAGGACTGAACTCAAGATTCCAAACAGTGCTAAAAGGCAAAGGCAGAACAGTTACAAACAGACTCCTTTAAGGCCTGGACAACTTGGCTGGGATGTGAGCTGGGGTTGGGGGGGTGGCTGTTTGTAATATCGGACTGACTCAGGGTCTCTGCTCTCCCTCGTGTTTCAGGCGCTCATCCCCCTCTGTTCCCTGGAGCAGCTGCTACATCCATCCCTCTGCCCTCTCTAAGGGCAGCACAATCAAGCACCAGCCTGCCAGAAACTGTGCTATCTGCTGCCTCCCAAATGCCAGCATGTTAAGTTCTTTTCCCCTTTGGGCTTTCCCTTCAGTTCTGCTGGGGAAACAGGCAGAGAAAAACAGAAAACTGGTGAAGTCTTAAAAGTGTTACATCGTGGCCTTTAAGTCAGGACTTTCTGGCTCACTCTGGAAAGTCAGGGGAAGTGGGGGTAGGAGGGTGGGGGCTGCTTGTTTGGGGCAGGAGGTTCAGAGGATGAATCTTCTTCTGGGCCATAAAGTGTTTGTCACCCTTCACCCAGGAGCCTGTGAACAGAGAGCCTATGGGCATAACCCAAGCATCCAGGAAATAATAATTGCTCCTGCCTTTTCAAAGAATAGGGGCGAGGGAGAGAAATGATAACCCCAGGGATAAAGCTTAAACCAGTCACTGGCTGGCCCTCCTCAGAGCCCTGGGCCACAGACCCCTCATCTCTCTTCAGTGTGCCCCACAACTCAGGCACCCTTAACCACAACCCAGGGAAAGGGCTTCTCTGGGCACATCTTCCCGAAGAGTGAGACTCAGAGCAGAATGGATAGCGTGGAGGTCTCAGACAGCAATGAAGGTGCAAAGCCCGCTAGCCCCTGGCATACAAAAGGCCAAGGAGCAGGGGAGAGCCTTAGTGATTCTGAAGGCTGGTAGCAGGGAGGAAACTCTGGTAGATGCAAGAGCAGACACCACAACAGATTGCTGCAACAAGCGGTGTGGCTCAAGCTACAGGCACTGCTCCTGAACGCAGGGTGAGAAGCCCCTGTTGTTGTATCCTGCCTGGCCAAGTATTCTGTGTCTGACAGGAGGTTGGCTTTGACAGTGGGCCATCAGGTACTGCCATGCGGATACTGCATGCCGGCCTGTGTATGTACCTGCAGTCCACTGCAGTGACACTGGCTAAGATTACAGCACTCCTTCCCCCGGAGGCCCTGAGATCTCTGCAAAGCACACTAGAGTGAGCTGTGGTGGCCACCCCTGCACTAGGTGCCCATTCCCACTCCAGGCAATTCTAGCACAATGCAGATAGCCCATTTCCTCCTCCACCGTCTTAGTCATGTTTAACCTAAAGGAATCTGGCAGCTGCCATTGTGCATGGTCCCAGTGAAGGGCAGCTCGCTGTAGCGTAAGGAGGTCAATGCAAACAAACCAAATCAGCCTCTAAGAGCCCCACAGTTCATACTGGAGCGAGAGTGTCTGACCCAAACATGAGGGACCAAGATAGTACAGAAGAGACAGAAATAGACAAGCTCATAGCCCCAGTGATCACACAGTGACATCTGTTCTGCTTACAAAGCCAGAGTGGCCCAAGTCATCGCATATGTGAATACCGAATGCGAAGGGGAGGCTGCCACTGTGTTAAGTGAAAACTTCGGGAATCAAAATTTTAACAGTTCACAGACGTAAAGCTTCATAGAGCCTTATAGTCAAGACGTGCACATTCACTAAAAATATTGTATTTCAGATAAAAAAAATGTCTTTAAAAAAAGTCGGAGGAGGGCCAATGGTGCATGCCTTTAATCCCAGCACACGGGAAGCAGAGGCAGGGGATCTCTGAATTTGAGAACAGCCTGGTCTAAAGTGCAAGTTCCAGGACAGTCAGGGTTACACAGAGGAACCCAGTCTTGAAAACAAAACAAAAACAAAAAGACAAAGTTGGAAATATGGAGCTTGTAATTCCAGCCCTTGTGAGGCTGAGGCAGGGGAGTCATGGGTTCAAACCCCATTTGGCTACATAGCTACTCCTGGTTCTAAAAAAGAAAGGGGAAGCAAAGGGGGGGGAGGATAGGATATATCATGCATAAACTTTGTTTGGATTATATTAATTTTGAGGGGGGGAAAAAACCTACTGAATACATTCTTAGGTCAAACCAGGGACAAGGCAAAGCTGGACGAAGGCTATTAGGGAACTCCTGCCCTGCTCCTGAAAACAAGGTTAAGATCCTTAGGAGATGCCTACTGGTACCCTAATGTGAAGGGCTCTGGCTGGGCTGGTGGCGGTTACTCTGGGACAGTGAACAGATAAACAGAAAGTCTGAGGCCAGCCTAGGAAACGTGGTGAGTCTTTGTCTCAAGATAGAAAGTAACAAGAGGGGGCTTGGGGGATGCTCATCAGTTAAGAGCGCTGGCGGTTCTTCCAGAGGACCAATGTTCAACCGGCAGCCTCTATAAGCTACTCACAACGTCTCTAACTCCAGTACCAGGAGAGCCAATGGCCTCTTCTGTGAGGCACTGTATGCACATGGTATAGTCATACATGCAGGAAAATAAAAAAGAAGGCCAGGGATACAGGTCAGTAGTGCTTGTCTAACATGTCTAAGGGCCTATAATCCCAGCACGCAGGAGGCAGACACAGGAAGACTTCTGAGTAGTCCAAGATAGCAGAGAAGCCTTTTCTCAAAAACAACAATGAAATAAAAAGAAGCCAGTGAGCTAACCAGACAGCCACCTCATCCTCTCAGGGATACAGCAGGCGTCCATGAGGCTGAAGCCGCTCAAGTACACACCTAGACGCCCAGCACCTCAAGTGGAGGGAAGAGAATCAGGGGCTCAAGGCCAGCCTCAGCCTCAGCCTCAGCCACAGAGCAAAGGCCAGCCTCAGCTACAGAGCAAAGGCCAGCCTGGGCTGCACAGATACCCTGTCTCAATAATGCACTGGCAGAAAGAAAGCAGACAAACTCAAAAGTAAATGTTCTGATAACAATTTAACGCATGGAGAGGCCACACAGCGTCCCCATCCCTTCACTGAGCAGCACTTATCACAAAAGGTTGCGGGATATGATACCAGTTACGCTAGTTCCATGCACACCTAGAAGTGCCCGTACTCAGTACTCACATGTCACTCTTTGAAAGGGTCATTTTTCTTTCGTCTCCTATGAAAACTTTTGGGATTTTGATGGGGTGTTTTGGCTTTGTTTTGTTTTCATTTTCTACAATTTGTGTCTTTTGGTTTGTTTGTTTTTTGAGACAGGGCTTTTTTGTTTTGCTTTGTTTTGTTCTATGTAAGCCCTGGCTTCCTGGAACTTGCTCTGTAGACCAGGAGGCTGAGATTAAAGGTGGGTGCCATTGCCACCCAGCTAATCTGTGTCATTTTAAACCACTGAAGGAAGAAATTATACAACAGATGAAAGCTCTTGGCTGAGCTGGAGCATAAGCTCAGAGGAACAGCTGGGACCTGACTCAGGGTCTGGCCAATCGTCTGATCCCAGGACCTCTAGGCTGTCCGACACCCAGGCCGCCACATACTTTGTAAAAGGGAAATGGAGAGATGAGCTATGACAGCACATCACAGGAGGGGACAGAGGAGCAAAGGGCTCAGCAGTGGAGTCACCAGCCAAGCGTGCACGAGCCAGCACCAGCTGAGGTCTAGCATCTTCCCCCTCCTCCTCCAGTTCTTCCTACTCCTCCCCCCTCATTCTTACTCCTCCTCCCCCTGCTCCTCCTACTACTCCCCCTCATTTTCTTGCTCCTCCCCCTCCTCCTCCTGCTGCAGGCCACCTCAGGGTGACCACTCCCTGGTGTTTTCAAGATGAGCTTCAGAGCCACATTTCCCACTTCTCCTTGCATAGGTCTCTTAGTTCCCTTTTCTATCTCCTTCCCAGGCTCCTCTGCTCCTCTGTCCACCCATGCCCTGCCTCTGCTCGCCTTCTCTGCCTTCTCAATGAGTGAGATTTCCTCATTTAAAAATAATCCTACAACGGCTGGAGAGACAGCTCCTCGATTAAGAGCACTGGCTACTCTTCCAAAAGTCCATCTGGAGTTCAATTCCCAGCAACCACATGGTGGCTCACGACCATTTATAATGAGATCTGGTGCCCTCTTCTGGCCTGCTGGCTCACGTGCAGGCTGGATATGGTATAATTAATTAAATAAATAAATCTTTTTTAAAAAAAAATCCTACAGAACCAGGTGTGGTGGCGCACACCTTTAATCCCAGCACTTGCGAGGCAAAGATATTGATGTGAGTTCAAGACCAGCCTGGTCTACAAAGTGAGTCCAGGACAGCCAAAGTCACACAGAGAGACCCTGTCTTGAACAAACAAAAACAAAACCAAAATCCTACAAAACACACCCTTCCCATGTCAATGTCCTCTGTCCACACTAAACTTGGGTTTCTGAAGCCCAGTGAAAGGCACAAAGATGAGGCCATCAACTCCTCCTCTTCCTCCCTGGGGACTACCCTCCCAGCTCTACACACTGTGGCCCAACCCCGCTGGCTCTATCTTCCCTACTTATACTTCCCCCATCCCACCCAGCAGCATCCTAGCCCTGCTGGCCTAGGGGCGCTCCTTCTAATGCCAACCTGACTGTGCTGCTACCCTGCTTCCAACACTTCCATGGCCCCCAACTGCCTATGAGAAAAGCCTCGGTAGGCTCTTGAGAGGAGCTGTGTAGGCCCAGCCTCACTCCTGCCTTGCTCCTCCTGCTTACTTGCATCTGTCACCGTGCCCTCTGCACTGTGTGCTCCCACTCCCCCTCTGTTTCCTCATGCTGTGCCCTCAGCTCGGATGTGAATCCTTTCGTTAGATCTCTTTAGCTGTCTGCCCCACTCCTCTGTGAGCATCTTGACGGCATGGACATATCTTAGCTTTGTACACACTCATCCAGCAGAGGGCTTGACATCATTGACAGAGGTTAGCGTCCTGAAAAAAAATCAGCCTTGGACCTCCTAGGAGAAAAGAAAGAGCCTACATCCAATTACCCTGGTGAGGCACAGTCCACCAGTCGTGAACTGATAGTGAAAACCTGTTTGCAAACTCAGTACGAAAGAGAGTCCTGTCCTGTGCCCGCGATGGCTGGGAGAGGGGTTAAGCCATGGGCCCACGCTCACCCCAGACTGCGATGCCCCGTGAAAGCAAGGCTCACTGTGACGAGAGGGACTCACCGTCATCACTGCCACACTCCTGCAGCACGAGCGGGTGATGGCGCGGGAGCTTGCTTAGGGGCTGGCGGCGACCCTTGGTCTTCTTACTCTCCTCCAGAGAGAACATGTACTCGTCTGCAACCTGAGCAAACAGAGGAGAGCAGCTCGGTGATGAAACTGGAGGCAGTGATGATGACACACACCTGTAAACGCCTGCAAGTCCTACCACTCGGGAGACTGAGCCTTGAGGACAAAGAAGCCAGGGGCAGCCGAGGCCTCGCATGGAGTACACAGTCTCAAAACCAGATGGGCAGAAGGGAACGCGAGAGAACTGAAGGGAAAGGGCGGCCAGGGAGAGAAGAGGGACACAGGAAACAAGGAAATGTAAAACTGAACTCATATAAAAAAACAAAAACAAAAACAAAAACAATCTTGGGGCTGGAGTGATGGCTGCTCTTCCAGAGGCCCTGGACTCCGTTCCTGACACCTGCGTGGCAGCTCACAAGCATCTAAAGTTTCCTTTCCAGGGAATTCTACACCTTCTTCTGTACTTGTCACACACTGTACACATGTGGTGCACAGACTATATGGAGGCCAGCTCACAAACACCAAATAAAATAGAAACTTAAAAAAACATGTCTCAGAAAAGCATAAGCCAGAGTGCCCTGCACACTAGACTACAATAGTGTACTTCAGAATTTTAGGGCAAAAATCTGTTTATGTCTTGCTTCCTGGCCTTCTCGGAAGCTGCCTACACTAGAGGACAAGCCAGGAACCCTCCAGCCTTAGGGTCCCTGGCCATGAAACACATCGGAACATCAGAGGAGCCAAAATGCCCCTTTCCTTGAAGGTCAGCATCTGTTACAGTACACCTGCTGGACAGCGGGACCATCCACACGGAGAACAAAAGGATGAGGGCATCGAAGCCAGTTCAAGGAAAGCAGACCAGCTCCAATGCCATCTTCCATCCTGTCGAGACCTGGGCTCTCATGGCCACTGCTAACGCCCTAGGTGAGGTGAGTGTCCTCTCTCTAAGAGCGAGCATGAGCCAAGACAGTGTCTGCCCTCTGGCCTACATGCTAAGGGAAGGCTGATTTAACACTGCATTTGCATCATGCCCGAGGAAACATAATTAGCTGTAAGATGTTCAGCACTGACTAATATTCTATGAGCTTATTTTTAATCAACATATTTAAAATTGGTTATACTGACATTACAAGATGCAGACTTGGCAAAGCCATTAAGTGATGAAATGAGGCTAGAAGTTTGCTCCTTTGCAACACTGACTAAACTAAAGCCTTGGATCTACAGGAAAGTGGTGGCACCACAGGCCAGTTTAGAGTGCCTTAGGCCCACGGAATACAGAGCATCGCAGTGCTGAGGGACAGCACTTGGAATCCCAAGAGAAAATAGTTCTGTATAGGCCACATTCAGGCAAAGAGAGCCTGTTCCTGCCAATACAAGTTTACCAACAAGTTACTGTGTCCACGAGACCATTCGTTCAACAAATGTTGACTGGACACCTTCTGTGTGCAAAGGTCTCGGGAACAGAGGAGGGGGTGTGGAGCCGAGAGCTGATAGGGCAGGGTCTGGTCTCCCTGGGTGAAAGCTGCAGGGAGCAGCAGGAATGAGGCAGAGTGAGGATGTTCGGTGGGCATGGCCTCTGACACACAACCAGTCTCCCAAACAGACGCCAACTGCACAGTACGCCCAAAGCAGTGCTTTCCCAATGTACAACAGGCGCACGGTGCTGCTCAGTGGTGACAGGCTAGGCTTACCCCCCTGCATCAAAAAGTAAACAATGGATGTGAGGAAGGGCCCTCAACAGCCTTTCTACCCGAACGGCTCTCCGTCTCACACACCGGCTTCTTCCTACATCTTTGTTTTGTTTAGTTTAGTTTGAGCCCAGCCCATCCGAGGCTAGCCTTCCACTCGCTATGTAGCTGAGGATAACCCTGAACCCCTGCTCTTCCCACTCAGCCCTCCTAAGCGCTGGGTTAATCAGGGACACACCACTGCACGTTTAAGCAGAGCAAGGGATGGACTCCCGGCCACACTCTACCAACGGAGCCACATCCCTGTCCCATGAGTCACAACCTTCAAATGAGTACGATTATACTAATTTTTTAATATTTACTTTTATGCATAGGAATGTTTGCTGCATTTATGTCTGCACAACATGGTCCCGCCTGGTGCAGCATTAGATCCTCTGGAAATGGAGTTGCAGATAGTTGTGAGCCACCATGTGAGTGCTGGGAATTGAACCTAGTCCTCTGCAAGAGCAGCCAGTGCTCTTAACCACAGTCAGCACAAGATTTCACTTTTTTTAAAAAAGAAAATTCTAGTCCAATTTATTTAAACACTATTCCCCTGTGAATGACCTAATTCTGCACATTTTTAATTTCCTATACAGGGGTAAAATAAAGGCAAAAATAATTATAAATTAAATTTACAATTCTCATAAAATTCACAATATTCTGGTACTCAGTACTTTGAACATACATAAGTAACAGGCGTAAACCTGCCATGTGGCAGAGACCCGGGAGAGAGGCAATGAGAAAGAAGAAGCCAGAAATTATAAAGTATCTAGACTGGATTAGCACAGTGAGAAGCAGCTAAGGCGGCTCACGAGGATAAAGACAGTGATAACAAAATACGCTAATCATAGAGTGTGCCGCAAAGCGGATCTAGCGGCCTCACTCGCTTGTTACCCCTGGAAGTGTGGCTAACGCAGAGCGGTGCAGAAGCAGTCAGGGCAGGAACTGTGGCTGAGACCCCTCAGCTTGTTTTGTGGCCTGGACTTGTCATCCTACTTGGGAGGCTGCGGCAGAGGGACCAGTCAAAGGCACAGTTAGAGGTCAGCCGGGGCAACACAGCGCGACTCCCAACTCAGATGAAAACCAGAACCACAGAGCTACAATCTGGAGGAGCTACAAGCCTGAGGAGCAGGCTTCCGGCATTGGACGGACAGAAGAGACCAGGGCGTGTCAGCCAAGTGAGGAGTCCCACACAGCTGGGAAGGCTCTCCAGGACTGCGAAAAGAAGTATGGAATGCCACAGGGCTCGGAGGGCTTCAGGAAAGGGGGGGGCGCCCTGCTGACAGAGCAGAGAGGTGCCCAGAACACAGGGTGAGCTGGGTGTCTGGACTTGCGGTCTACCCATCCTAGCAGACAACAGGAACAGGAAGGAGCCTTGGAGCAGAGAAGTAGGGTTAGTCTGAGAGGGAAGTGGCCTCCAGGACCCCCTAAGCATGGTCTACAGACAGAAAAAAAAAGAAGCCGGTCAAACGGAGACAGTAAGACATGTGGACAGACATGTCCACAAGCTAACCCTGTGAACATGTTAGGGCAACACGACTAAGGAGAACTAAGACTGATAACCAGGGCCTGGAGAGAGGGCTCCGCACTTCAGAGCACTGGCTGCTCTTCCAGAGGACGTGGTTTCAATTCCCAGGACCCACATGGCAGCTCACAATCATCTGTAACTACTGTCCCAAGGGATCTGACACCCTCATTCAGACATAAATGCAGGCAAAATATCAATGTACATAAAATAAAAAAATTTTTAAAAGACTGGTAATCAGGTGGTTGCAAAATAGGGGGACTATCCCAGGTGATCTAGGCAGGACCAATATAATCACTGAGGCACAGAGAGCAACAGCACCAAGGAGGAGTCAGGAGCCTTATGCAGAATCCCAGGCCCAGGCCTACAATAAAGCTGGGTGGGGCCCAGATTCCAGAAATGTCGGCCTCCTCATCCCAGTGCCAAGAAGCAGTGGTGAGTATAGATCGAGGCTAGCTTCTCTGTGCCTCTCTTCCTTTTTAGCCAGACACCTGCAGGGCTTCCCAGGAGAATGGGAATGCAACACAAAGCAAGAAGTTTCCAGAAGTGGCTTCTGGCAAGGGCTGGGTCACACTGAGACGATACCTATTCCAGGATACCTTCAACAACCCCTGTCTCCTCCCATCCCAAAAAAAAATCTACTGAACAGCCACTGAAAATAGAGCTAAAATGGCAAATTTGTCATTATGTTTCATTACATTTTAAGAAACAAAACCCTATGTGCAACTGTCCCCTCCCAGTCCTTCCACCTGTGCCATTATGCCCACTTGGCCAACTCCCAGGATCCAGTCATTTCTCTCCCCAAGAGCAGGGTGCCCCCGACTTCAGCCAACCTCCTCCATCCAACCACTCTTCCCCATCATTCCAACCTCCCTACTCAGCAGGCTCCCGCCCTTTGATTCCAGGTGCACAAGGCCACATCGCACTGTCCTGAATCCTCGGGTCCTCCTCCTGGAGCCGACTGCGCCACTCTCTACTAGACCTGCCCTCTCGCTCGCCGATCCCTCTCGTCCTGTGTCGTGCCCCGCCCCCCCCCCCCCCCCCCCCCGACGCCTCATCCCCTCGCCATCTACCTCCACCATGCTAGTGCGTGCCCTCTGACAACCTCCTCGGCCTACCTCGCAGATGCCCGGCGACATGCCCTGACCTGAACTCACTAACCAAATGCTAAAAACCCCTTCAGTTTTCTTGGAATCTCTATTTTCCACAGATGACGCCCTTGCTACTCCAGGGCACCAAGCCGAGGCCTAAGTTGCCTTAGCTATGCTATCTGTTGGCCATCCTGTCTCCCAGCCCTGGGTTCTTACCTTCCAGAAACTCAGGTGCTTCTATTGCCCCCACCCTGTCACCACAGTCCAGCTCCCTGTTCACTACACCCCACCCCAACCCTGTCACCATAGCCTAGCTCCCTGCTCACTATACCCCACCCCCACCCTGTCACCATAGCCTAGCTCCCTGCTCACTATACCCCACCCCCACCCTGTCACCATAGCCTAGCTCCCTGCTCACTATACCCCACCCCCACCCTGTCACCATAGCCTAGCTCCCTGCTCACTATACCCCACCCCCACCCTGTCACCATAGCCTAGCTCCCTGCTCACTATACCCCACCCCCACCCTGTCACCATAGCCTAGCTCCCTGCTCACTACACCCCACCCCCACCCTGTCACCATAGCCTAGCTCCGTTCTCACCCCCACCCTGTCACCATAGCCTAGCTCCCTGCTCACTATACCCCACCCCTACCCTGTCACCATAGCCTAGCTCCCTGCTCACTATACCCCACCCCCACCCTGTCACCATAGCCTAGCTCCCTGTTCACTATACCCCACCCCCACCCTGTCACCATAGCCTAGCTCCCTGCTCACTACACCCCACCCCCACCCTGTCACCATAGCCTAGCTCCCTGCTCACTATACCCCACCCCCACCCGTCACCATAGCCTAGCTCCCTGTTCACTATACCCCACCCCCACCCTGTCACCATAGCCTAGCTCCCTGCTCACTATACCCCACCCCCACCCTGTCACCATAGCCTAGCTCCCTTCTCACTATACCCCACCCCCACCCTGTCACCATAGCCTAGCTCCCTTCTCACTATACCCCACCCCCACCCTGTCACCATAGTCCAGCCCTGTTCTCGCTATACTCCCACCCCCCACCCCCACCAATGAAACAGGTTCCCAAGGGACTTTCATTTTTTGTTCTTTCTCCTTTTTTTGTTTTTTCCAGACAGGTTTTCTCTGTGTAGCCCTGACTGTCCTTAGAACTTGCTCTGTAGACCAGATTGGCCTGAACTCAGAGATCTGCCTGCCTCTGCCTCCAGAGTGCAGGGATTAAAAGGTGTGCCGCCGCCACCTAGCCAAGAGATTTCTCTTTTAAAATCCCTTTTCCTCCTTTTGTAGAATAGAATAAATAAATATAAACTGGGCTTGGTAGCACATTGCTTTCATCTATGCACTAGGGAGCAGAGGCAGGTGGGTCTCTGTGTGTTCAAGGATAGCCCGGTCTACACAGTGAGTTCCAGGCTAGCCAGTGATACACAGTGAGATCTAAAAGAAAAGGAAAATATTCAAGAAAGAAGTTACATGGCATCTGAGTTTAAAGTAGTAAAAGCAGAATGGAGAAGCAGGCACAGCCAGCGCGAGGTCAGCACGGCCAGCATGAGGTTAGCACGGCGAACGCGAGGTCAGCACGGCCAGCATGAGGTTAGCACGGCGAGCGCGAGGTCAGCACGGCCAGCATGAGGTTAGCATGGTGAGCGCAAGGTCAGCATCAAGGCATCCCCAAGCTCCCTTCAGCTCTCATGCTCCACCTTTGTGCATTTCAGAGTGTAGCATGGAGTTCCAGTCTCCAGGCACAGCATGCAGTGCACACCCATCACGCTCTGACCTTGGTGTGGGCTCTCAGCGCCACGAAGAAGACTCCTCGTTCCTGTCTACCTAGTGTAGTCCTCCACACTAAAAGGCTGAGCCAAGCACCTCCTTTCTGCAGCTGCCCTGAACTCCTTCAGCTCACCCAGGCAGGCCAGGCTGCCATCTCTTTCATTGGGCGCTGTACTACGCATCATCACCCAGTGCTGATGCTCCTATCTGTCCACATTTACAGGTCTTGAGGAGGACCTGGAAGGCAGCGCTAGCTCACAGACACAGGCCGCATGACTACACAGCTGAGTAGGCAGACAGATCAGACGAGGCCTTTTTGAAGAACTTTTGGGGTTTTTTTTTGTTTGTTTGTTTTCTTTTGTTTTTTGGTTTTTCAACACAGGGTTTCTCTGTGTAACTTGGCTGTCCTGACTCGATTTGTAGACTAGGCTGGCCTGGAACTCACAGCGCTCTGCCTGCCTCTGCCTCCCGAGTGCTGGGATAAAAGGCATGCACCACCACCACCCGGCTCCTTTTTAGAGATCTTAAGTAGTTCAAAGCTACCAGCACACACTGACAGAGCACAGACAAGAACTACTACAAATAGAAATCCACAAAGAAAGGAGAAGGAAGCTTCCCTCCGTGTGGATCACCGTGACAAAGGCGTCTTGGCCTCTGTCCGTGCTGTGGATACTCAGGCTGCATCAGTGAGCCGCAGTCTCCCATGTGCAGCAGAGAGTACATGCGAGTCCACAACCTCACTATGTGAGAGCTTGGGCAATGCTGTCCCTTCCCTGGGCCTGTGGACATCCAGGACTGTCTGTCCCTAGAAGCAGAGGAGCAGGACCATTTGCCCACAGGTTAAAAAAAAAAAAAGGTCACTTTGTTCAATCATATTAACTGATAACAAAATGACATTTAAGCCCATATGCCCAATTTTTTAATCCATCACATAACTGATATCAAATATAGGAAGAAAAAGAGATGACTAGTAATTACTGGCACACTGCAGGCTCTCCAAACTAAAAATAAAAACCACACCAAAAAACTCCAATAAAATTAATTTACAGTAATGGGCTGAACGATGTTTGTAAATTATTTAGCATCCGTTACATCTTTGGACTGCGACTACAACTAGAGGCAGGAAGTCAGGATTCTGCAAGCACGGGACAGACAGAGTGAACTGCCATGCCACAGCAGGGCAGGGTGGCACCTGCGAACTTGTGAGGAAGAACAAGGTGGCAGCTGCAAGAGTTAAGATGGTTTCCAAGCTGGGAAGCATTTTCTTGTGGGTGCTGCGCTAAGGGTCACAGAGAGCAGTGATTATGGTATGGAGAAGGAAGCCCTGGTGGTTATTACTTCATTAGCCTGCACCACTATGAGATGCAGGGAGGAAGTCTATAGAACTGAGCCTTGACACTCAGAGGAAGTGAAGAGAATTATTCCGTACCAAGGACAAGAGGAGGAAGGGCCATGAAACGGCTCAGCGGGCGGGCACCACCCACCAGGACGGACCACCTGTGAGTGTGATCCACGGGACCCACACAACCAAAGAAGAGAACTCGTCCCCAAATCTTGTCCTCTCACTTCCACATGGAGGCCATGGCACACTCATGCCCACAGATATGTACAGTCACCCACAGAAGGAAAAAGTACAAAGAAAAAAATTAGTAAGAAGTCTTCCTTTAGGGCTAGAGAGATGGCTCAGAGGTTAAGAGCACTGACTGCTCTTCCAGAGGTTCTGAGTTCAATTCCCAGCAACCACATGGTAGTTTACAGCCATCTATAATGTGATCTAATGCCCTCTTCTGGCCTGCAGAGCACTGTATACATAATAATAAATAATAATAATAAATAAGTCTTTAAAAAAAAAAAAGAAGTGTTCCTTTAAAAAAAAAAAAAAACAAGAGGTATGGGCTATGGTGCTAGCTACAGCCCCAGCACCTGCGAAGCCGGGGGCAGAGGAGCTTTAGATCAAGGCTACATAGTGAGGTGCAGGTCAGCCTAGGCAACTTATTGAGAAACGTAATGAGAAGATTTGCGGAGTTTCGGAAAGAAGGGGTGCCATGCAGGAGGCTGAAGCAGGGCTCATGGAGCCGAGAAGTTAATGCCAGCCTGGACATGTCAGAGCAAGATCCGTGACCAGTGAGATGATTCACCAGGCAAAAGCACTTGCCACACACCAGATGAGGCCCATCCCTGTAACCCATAGGAAAAGCCAGATGCGGCGGCCAGCATCTGTGATCCCAGCATCCCTAAGGCAAGATGGAGGCAGTGGCTGACTACCGGCAAGTTCTCAGGCCACGTAGCCTGGAACACACAGAGCAGTAGCAAGAGACTCTACCCTAACAGGGTGCATACGTTTTTGGTTTTCCTTTTTTTTTTTTTTTTTTAAGATAAGGGGTGAAGGAACTTTAAATAGGGGTGAAAGGCAACATTATGGAAACCTGGACACAGGATAAGCGAAGACGAGGCACACCACAGCAGTGTGTCTACTAACACTGGGCCGTATACTGAAGGTCAAGTTGGCCCATCTGCCAGGATGGCAGCAAACTCACGAAACATTCCTGTTTTTCAAAGACACCCAACCAAACAATATGAAGGAGAAAAAGAAAGGCACGTAGATCTCTGAGAGTTCAAGGCCAGCCAGGGCCAAACAGTAGGAATTGTCTCAGAGCAACGACAGAAGTAGAGGTAAGGGGGAGTAGACACTCGGGGTCCATAGCACACATGTGGAGGTCAGAAACAACTTTGGGGGTCGGATCTCTCCTACCATGTGGGTTCAGAAACAGAATTCGGGGCAACAGGCCTGTTGGCAGGCTGCTTCACCTATGAACCAATCTCTCCGGGACCTTTGTATTGTTTTTAAAGACAGGGTCTACTACGGCCCCAAGCTGATCTCACACTCATTCTGTAGCCAAGGATGACTATGAACTCCTGACCCTACCTCCACCTCCCAACTGCTGGGACTACGGATGAGCGCCACCATGCCCAGCTCCCTCACTAACCCTGACTGTGACCTGTGAAGCCAGGAAGAAGGTTATGTGGGTAAAGTGAGCCAGCTGCAGCCAATTCACATCCTTCTCCACATGGCTGACCTGACAGAAGCCACGACATATAAAAGGAAGAAACGTCAGCTTCTGGTGACAGTGGGGACTAGGAGGAAGCCTGGACAAACACATCTCCATTTACAGCTTTCGGAATTTGTCCTGGCCTCCAAAAGGATGATCTGTCAGTGACAAGCTAGGATTCCACAGAACAGTGAAAATTCCTAAGGAGAAAGTGTGAGCCGGGCGGTGGTGGCGCACGCCTTTGATCCCAGCACTCGGGAGGCAGAGGCAGGCGGATCTTTGTGAGTTCAAGGCCAGCCTGATCTATAAAGTGAGTCCAGGGCAGCCAAAGCTAACATAGTGAGACCCTGTCTCAAAAAACCAAAACCAAAAACAAAAACAAAAGAAAAAGTGTGGTAGTTTAACTAAAAATGTCCCTTACAGGCTCATATATTTGAACGCATATTCACCAGGGAGAGCCACTATTTGAAAGGATTGGGGGTGTGCGGCCTTACTGGTAGAAGTGTGTCACTGAGGGTAGGCTTTGAAGTTTCAAAAGCCTCAGCCAAGCCCAGCTGCCTCCTTTCTGCCTGCAGATCAGGGCGAAGCTCAACTACTTCGCCACGTCAGCCACGCCTGCTGCCATGCTTCCCACTGTGACGGTGAAGGACTAAGCCTCTGACACTGTAAGCCAGCCCACAATTAAATGCACTTTCTTATAAGTGTTCTTAAGTATTTGCTATCTCTTACAAGTACTTATAAGAGCTGCCTTGACCACGGGGTCTCTTCTCATCTCAACCCTCAAAACATCTGGGCTACAACCACTGCCGTTCAAACCTTTCTGTCTCTAGGTCAGGAGAGGGGCTACCACCACATGGGTGACTCTAACCAGGCTGCACCGTCCCTGCTGCTGCTGCAGCTGAGATGTGGTCCTCAGATCACACGGAGAAAAAGGAAGAGCCTGGAAAGAGCAAACTGGAAGACAGGAAATGCCACTTGACACTCTGACACAACGAACGCAGGTGGTGGCTGCAAGATGAGAGGCAGAGGGAGCCTCTCTCCTGCCCTCCCACAAACCTGCAGCGCCTTCCCCCTCACAGGCCCTTGCAGGGCCGTGGCACCCCACACTGCCGCACAGAGCCTCTACCTCGGCCAGCTCCTGCTCGCTGATGCTTCGCGGGGCGCTGTGCTTCTTCTTCACACCCGGCTGTCCCGTGGTGGCCCTGCCGTCCTCTCTGGCGTAGCTGTGCACGGTGAGGACTCCTGTTTTCTCTTGGCCTTGGCAAGAGACAGACTCGCTGGTTTCGGAATCTGAAGAAACCGAATCTTGGGATAAACGGGAACCCAGGCTGGAAGAGGATTTCTTTTGGGGACCCGAGAAGACAAGGCGTCCTCCTAGGGATGCAGGGTTCACAGAGAGGTCCAGCGCGCCCGCCTCGGGCTCCTCATCCTCATCCTCCTCTTCTAGCTTGACGTTCTTCAGCTCTTCAAATTTGACCTCAGTGGGGTCAGAGTAATCTGAAACACAGGTGCACACTGACAGAACCCGGCGGGAACCTTGATGAAAGTAAGACAGCGGATGACAACTAACATGGGCTCTAAGTGAGAACTGGCTTCAAATCTCACTCCTCACTGACGAGGCCACTGTGTGACCAGGACTAACTCCTCAGCCTCTAAGACCCCCAATTATTTCCTCTCCCTGCTATGTGACGTTCCTACCATTTATTTTCAGGGGTCTTAGATGCAAGTCCCGGGTGTAAGGTGTTACAACTCACACATGACAGGGTTATGAGCAAGTGGTTGCTGCCATTCGCTCCCTCAGGCAGCAGAAGCCTGGCTGCCAAAGTTAAAAGGAAATCTGCTAAGAGCTATCCAAGCCCTAAAGCACATGTCCACAATGTTATCCAGCCATCAGATGTATGCTTAGTATACTAAACAGATTTCTTCAAGTCCAAGATAAACCTGTCCCTAATAAAGCCAGACTTGAAGCTATCTGAGTAGCTGTTCCAAAACACATTGTCTTTTATGATATGCTTCGGGCCTCAGCCTCTAAGTAAATAAACGCTACAATGGCGGGTACCCTGATCTGATGAGACACTGTACTCCTCCAACAGGTACAGTTATACGTAATTAAAACTTTCTTTTGTTTTTTTGAGAGTTTCTCATTGTGTAGCCCTGAGTGGCCTGGAACTCAGTATATAATCTAGGCTGGCCTCAAGCTCTCAGAGATCCACTGCCTGCCAAGTGCTTGGATTACCTGGCCCCATAAATAAAGTTTTTAAAAAATAGGGTAGATAATAAATAAAATGGCAGCATCCCTACATCATCTCGCCCTCTTATCCAGCCAGGCCACACACTGGTCCATCCTTCCTGACCTATATCACATTCAGGGAAATCACCACAGGCTCCAGGAGACGGTGTTTCCCATCACCAGGCCTTGCCTGGCTCTTCCTCACTGAGATACCCTGCTCCATCCGCCCACCCTCTGTTCCTAAATCACCTTCTCGGAAGGAAGGTGTTTGGTCTGCGGTGTTTCCCTGAGCCTTTCCTGTGCTGGCTGCCCTACATGTCCCCGAGCACACTGCTTCTGCAGTCCACAGACCAGGCTCTTGCACTTGTTTCCTCTGACCCCACAACTCAATACAGCACTGACCCCCTAAAAAAACAGGTGTCAGTTAGGGCTGTGGATAAACCAGCAGTCAGCTTACCTGGGAAGGGAAGGCTGTCCTCAACTTGCCGCACGGAGCTGTGGGTGGGTCTCACCTGGCATTCTGTCATCTCATACTGTCCAGAACTCAGTTCTTCCTTGGGGAAGAGCTCGCTCTGACTCACTTCCTGTGGTATTTCAAGACAGACTCGGTGTCTCTTTGTCCCTATTCGGTGCTTGGCCAGGCTGCAAAGAGAAAGCCAACCCTCTAAGAGCCCATATGTTCACCTATTCGCCATTCACCAAAATGCACTATACGTACGTGCCCACACACAACCCAAAGCAAATGGCCAGGCCTGCCTGAACGCCTCCCCACCCAGCAGACACTGCTGCCCACCGTGGACATCTACTATGAGGATGGACACGGGGCACCCGGCCTACACCAGGCAGCCCCACATCCCTCCCATCTTCCCTCAGTGTGTACAGATCCTCTGGCTCAGACCCAGATGAAACCAGGTGCAAGTCCTTACTCTGCCTGAGCAGTAAGTCACAGTTTGTCCAAAAACCACTTATGTGGTGATGCTGGGGGAAACTGGGTACAGCACAAGCTCACTACCCGCACTCCTGAGCAGGAAGCTGCTGGGGTCAGCAGTACTGTGGCTTCCAGAGCCCTTTCCTAGGCCTGCCTGTGTGCAGCGCAAACAACCTAACACACCGTGAGAACCGCCTCCTCCCCCCACAGCCAAGCCCACGAGCCCGCCCAGTACCTTCTCTTCATATCTCCCTCCTCGCCCTGCTCGGCCCCTTCCGTGTCCTCCTCTGGGCACTCCTCATCCCCAGCTCCTGAGGTTAGGCCACTGTCCTTCAGAAACTCCGCTGCTTCTGGTGTGGGCAGGGTGTGGTCAATAGCTGTGCTGTCCTTCCCAGCTTTCCAAAGTTTGTAGCGCTCTGGCTGGAACCTTCTCACAAACACATCCATGGAGATCTTCACCATATCTTTCCTGCAAGAACACTGCCACATGCGGGCAAAACACCAATGCACATAAAAATAAATAAAATATTTTGAATTAATTAATCAATTAATTTTTTTTAAAAAAGGCAAAGCCAAGTGCGGTGGCATACATGTTTAATCCCAGCACTTGACTTGGGAGGCAGCGGCAGAGGCAGATGGATCTCTGTGAGTTTGAAGCCAGCCTGGTCTACACGGAGAAAAAAAAAAAAAAAAAAAAAAAAAAAAAGGCTGAGGATATAGCTCAGTGGTAAGCACTTACCCAACATGTAAAATACCCTAGGATCAATCCTCGGTTCCAGTTAGGAAGACACATGTTTCAGCTAATTAAGTTAACCAGGTCCTGGTATACAGTGGTTACAAATGGCAGCCTCCTATATGGGTTACCCTAGAGGACCTTGGGAGGCTGTTCACATTTTTTAATTCAAAGCTGTACCTAATGCAGGCCCTTGATGGGTCCTCCGGAGACAGGGTACCTCTATGGAGCCCCATGGCAAGTAGGTCTGGTTTTACATTAGTCAGGTCATCACGCCCATTCACACCGAGCTACAGGATAAGGAACATGACAGAGGCTCTACTTAGAGCCAAGTTCAAGTGCCCTGGCCACCAGAAGATCCACATTTTAAGAAGCAGAGCCCCAGCCTGGTGGAACCAATGGCACACACCCTTAATCCCAGCACTTGGGAGGCAGAGGCAGGCAGTTTTCTATGACTTCAAGTCTAGCCTGGTCTATAGAGCTAGTTCCAGGACAGCCAGGGCTATTCAAACAAACAAATGCCTTATCTAGCCTACTAAAAATTTTTTTTTTTTTAATTTCTTAAGCAGCTGAGCGTGGTAGTGCACGCCTTTAATCCCAGCACTCAGGAAGCAGAGGCAAGTGGATCTCTGTGAGTTTCAGGCCAGCTTGATCTACAAAGCAAGTCCAGGACAGCCAGGGCTAAATAAAACAGGGAAACTCTGTCTCAAAATAAATAAATAAATAAAAATAAAAATAAAAGCAAGCTGCAAATAGTGACATGTAATACCTAGATCTAAAACTTTGAGGCTAGCCTGGGCTACCCTAGAAGCTACAGAGTAAGACTCTGTCTCAAAAGACAAAACAAAAACACAGGGTAGTGGTGGCTCATAACTTTAATCTCAGCACTTGGGAGGCCGAAGCAGGAGGCTCTCTGAGAGTTCAAGGCCACCCTGGCATACAGAGTGAGTTACAGGACAACAACAACAAAAAAACAAAAGGCCTTTACGGACACACAATAACTCTCACTTATTCCCAGCCACTGTTTCAGATTCCAACAGCTCGTGCCGGGCGGTGGTGGCGCACGCCTTTAATCCCAGCACTTGGGAGGCAGAGGCAGACGGATCGCTGTGAGTTCGAGGCTGGCCTGGTCTGCAAAGTTAGTCCAGGACAGCCAAGGCTACACAGAGAAACCCTGTCTCGGAAAAAAAAAAAAAAACCAAAAAAAAAAACAGATTCCAACAGCTCAATAAATGTTCTGACAAGAATTTCCTCAACCAGACACTTCTGCCCGTGGCGTTACAGAAGAAATGAAGACAGCTTACCAGGACAGCTTGTTTGCCATACTCAATCCACCGACGGGTAGCAAAATTGGTAGACTCGGCACAGTTGAAGCCGTGGTTGAAGCCAGCATGGTAACCATATGGAAAAGTGATCATAAACTCTCCAGCTTCTTGGGTCACCTGAAGAAGAGCAGCCTTGAAGCAGCTGCCACAGCTGGCAGAGGCCTAGCACAGAACTGGGCTTCTTTGCCATCCCTTAGCCCATCAACCAAGGGTAGGTCAAACCCGCCAGGCCTTCAACTGTCTTTTAATACATCACTCCCATGCTAAGAGACTAATTAACCAAGCCTCCAAATTAATCCCGTGTGGAAGCCAACGCGCCCTCAGCGCCAGGAGAGCACATTAGGCACCTGTTGTCAAACTCCACGCTAGAGACAGGAACAATAAACTGGGCAAAACTCTGTCCAACAAAGAGCAGAAGGGGTGCTTGTGTGGGGACCACAGCTCGCTCACCTTGTCAAAGGGAATGCCGTACTTCTTCAGCATTAGTGGAGAAATCAAGGTCATCTTGTGGCGGAGAAAAGCCTCACAGCTTTGAGCACTTCCTGGGAAAAAGCCTGTTTGAAAGGATGGTAGGTCTGAGTTAACGAGGTTCTACACAAGCTCTGTGATCCTACGGTCACTTCCCATCTGCAGATCTCAGGGGTGACAAGGACAGTCACCAAAATGATGCTAAGAGGGGCTGGAGAGGCTGAACAACAGTTAAGGGCACTTACTGCTCTTCCAGAGGGCCCGAGTTTGGTTCCCAGCACCTGTGGCGGGGCAGCTTACAACTAACTACCTGTAAGTCCAGCTCAAGGAATCCAACACCCTCTGTTCTCTTAAATAGTACTCACAAACACAGACAGACACTCAAGCACGCAAATTACAATTATAGTAAAAGAAACACAAATGTTGCGGGGAGGGGGGCATTGTCACTGTTGTAGTTTGGCTGAGCCACCATGTCTGGGGAAGAAAAAAAAAAAGTGGTGCTAATGCTGCTCCAGGTGCAAGAAGTCTGAGCCCTCTGGTGAGCCTCCAGCTCTCCCAAGTGAGGCATTACCTGGGCAATCAGACTCAAGCTCCTCTGGTCTCACAGAGCTGAGAACTACTGAGGATCTTCTCCAGGCCCTGAAGGGTGAGCCTGGACCCCCCAGCCTTTCGCAGGTAGCTCATCTACAGTTCCATCTACCCAAGATCTCTTGAAATAGGAAAGACTCTAGACCACAAGCTTATCAAAGTCCACTTAAAGGAACCTACACACACACACACACACACACACACACACACACACACACACACACACACACACAGAGTAACTAAATCCGGGCTTTCACATTTGGATCTTAGAAGAAGAAGCTGAGCAAGTCGCTTCCTAGTTCAGAGGGATGGAGACAGAAAAAGTTGGGAAAATGACCAAGTCTCTTCGCAGACAGAGCAGGAAAGGCTCAGACTGCTCCCATCCCACTAAGGTGTGCCATCTGGCAACTGAGCTCACACATCCCACCACACCTGCAGGCCTGTGACAGGTCACAAGCCATATGACCACAGAGAATGAACACTTCAGTGAAGGGAGCTGGCCTGGGAGAAAGTGACCCTGTAGCTGGAGGGGACACGGTACCTTTGGCGAGCCGCTCCAGGCGTTTCCCATGCTCAGGTGGGACAGAGTACCTGCAACCACATGATAACATCAGACACCAGGAAGGAGGTGAGGCACATCCTAACAAACATCTGAGGTGATGGGTACGCCAAATACCCCAACCTGATTGCACATCACATACATGTACTGAAATATGTCACCACTGCTCATAAATATGTTGTCACTATGTGCGAGCTCAAACTATACTGTGGGGCATGGGGAGCTGAGGTTAAGACAGGGGCTCACTATACGGCATGGTCTTGCCTGGAACTCACGATGTAGACCAGGCTGGCCTCGTATTCGCAGAGATCTGCCAGTCTCTCTGCCTCTCTGGTGCTGGGATTAAAGGTGTATTCCACCACACCAGGCTTAAAAATTGAATTTCCTAAAAACATCTAGGACAAAGCAAACCTAGGAAGGCTGAGACAGGATAAAGAATTCAAGGCCAGCCTGAGCTATATAGAAAAAGGGTGCTAAAAAACAATCTATGGAAATGAGATAGTTTAAGACAAAGGAGTAGCGAGCCTACACAGATTTAAGAATTCTACTATATTCTCACTTAATAAGACATTTACTGACTAAGAGCTTACAGAACACAAAGTCTTGTTGGGGAGGGGGCACTACATTACTGGGAAGGTTTTCATAACGCTCCTGGAAGGCTGGCAAAGGCCTGATGGAGGGAGAGGCTGGAAGAACAGGAAACAAGGTGGCCAAAGCTCTGACACTCTGAGACTTGGGCCAATACTGCTGACTGCACTTTTCTACCATGAAAGCTCTCCTGACTACCCAATAGATTACTCCTCCACACAGTCCGGTGTCTAGGTATCACGAGGGATGCTCTTTATGGAAAAACAAAGGAAGCAAGAATACCTGAGCCTATGAAAACGTCTACAAAACTGTTAGGCTTTATGTTCAACTACCTTATACTAAAGACTATTTCAGTTTGGTATGGTGGAACACCGGTGTGGCCCTGGTAGCACTGACTCAGGACTGGCCCCGTCTGGACAGGGCACTGGTGGGCCTCTAAGCACGTGCCCTGTCAATCCAAGAGGCCTGCACATGCAGCTCAGGCCCGGGAAGTGTGTCCCTCACACCCGCCCCCATGCTGCCACCATCCCGCACAGCTCTCCTACTTTGCAGGTCTCAGCCTTGCTTTTCATCTCCTAAAGCCTCCAGCCCGCCTGTGCGCCCGCCTATGTGCACCTTCCCGGAGCTTCCTTCACAGCCCTGCACCGTTCCACTTCCTCGTGTGTCCTGACCAGCTTCCCATCTGTGGGTTGAGTGGCCCCCACGTGTTGCTCACTGTTGTCACAGGCATAGCCTCCACTAAAAGGCTGAGACTGAGAGATGGGGCAGTCCACAGAGACCGCACTGAAGCAATTTTTGTCTCCCCTCACACAGGAAGCAGGAACATGTCCGAGTCCAGCACAGCCTCATCTGCTGCGCACCCAGTCACCTTCCCACCAGGTCAAGGAATCTCCCCCACATCTGAAGAGTACATTTAGCACACGAACAGCTGGTCTTTAAGAAATGCCCCAGGAACTGGGCATGGTGACACCTGTCTGAGATCCCAACCAACAGGAGGCAGAAGCAGGTGAATATTTAGAGTTCGGGGCCAGCCTGGACTACAGAGTGAGTTCCAGAATAGCCAGGGCTACACAGGCCTCCTGAGAAGAGAGGCTCAGAAGGCATCAGCCAGCCTGGAAGCCCCACAGCTTGGAGTAACTCCACCATGTGACGGGTGTCTCCGTGCGCAGGCGTGGAGGACTCTGCTCTCTAAGGCCCTGTACGCAGCCATGCATGGAGGGACACGCATATTAATTCCAGCTTTTGGGAAGCTGAAGCCTACGGGTCTCAAGATTAGGGCTAACCTGGGCTACAGGGTTGAGACCCTGTCTCAAACAACAAAGGACAACAAAAATAAAACTTGCTACTCAAAGGCAT
Organism: Acomys russatus; assembly: GCF_903995435.1. Lineage (NCBI taxonomy): Eukaryota > Metazoa > Chordata > Mammalia > Rodentia > Muridae > Acomys > Acomys russatus. The sequence continues at coordinate 14,041,562 of NC_067165.1, forward strand.
TCTGGGCCAGCAGAATGCCAGCTCCGTGGCAAACCTGGTACCCAGAATCTGCCCTTCCCACATACAAGCCCTGGGCTGCCGGAAGGGCGGAGCTAAGTGCAGGCTGACTTTACCAAGACTTTGGCTCTCCAAAGTGCAGGTAGTTGATGCTGTAGAGGTCCATGTCCTCCGTGTGCCAGGCAAACGATGTTTTCCACATGCCGAAGTACAGGTAGGGGGTGTTCACCCCTTCAATGGTGATCCCACTCTCCTTTTCCACAAGATCCAGGATGGTCCTCAGCCGGCCAATATTCCACTCATCAACGTGCTGCCAAAGAAACAGCAGGCCAGGGCACACACTTCAGTACAGGGGCCTCAGGTAAGCTGTCACTGCTAACTAAAATGCAGCCCATCAAATCCACAACATCCCAAATACATAAACAGCCAGGCATGGAAGCACACACCTTTAAATTCTGCATCTGAGAGTCAGAGGCAGGTGGATCTCTGTGAGTTCGAGACCAGTCTGGCCTACATAGCAAGTTCTGGACAGCCAGGTCTACACAATGAGACCCTGTCTCAAAAAGGAAAGGAAGGGAAAAAAGGATGTCAGACAGACACATAGATGGAAGGCATGTAGGTAAAATTAGAAAATAAAAAGTTGATGGGGCTAGAGAGATGGCTCAGAGGTTAAGAGCGCTGTTTGCCCTTCTAAAGGTCCCAAGTTCAATTCCCAGCAACCACATGGTGGTTCATGAGATCTGGCGGGCAGGCACACATGCGGGCAGAATACTGTATAAATAATAAATACATTGTAATAATAATAAATAAATATTATTTTTTTAAAAAGTTGACAAGTTTTAAAGTAAAATTTAAAAATATTTAAGAAAGGGCCAAGAAAATGGCGTAGCAGGTGACAGCACTGGCCCGAGGCCTGGGCTCAGTGCTCAGAACCCACATGGTGGGGGGAGAGAACTGGCTGTCACACATCCCCCTCTGAGCACAGCATGCCCCTTCCCTAGGATCTAATGGTTAGCCATGCAGGGCTCTCTTCTAAGCGAGCTCTGGATAGCGGTGCCCTGCTTTCCTACCGCCATCTCAGGTACTCAGAGCCGACATGTCACCTTCTAGAGACTCTCACCCTCCGCCCCCCTGTGTGGCCTTCCTTACGGACCATGGAGCCCACTTCTTGCTTTCTGGACCTTTTCCTTCACCATCCTGTCACCCATGCTTCTACCTGTGACTTCCCACCACCAAAAATGACATCAACAAACTCAGAATTCACTTTCTAAACTCTTCACTCTCAATAGTTTATGACAATATTCAAACCAATCTGAGGGGCTGGAGAGATGGCTCAGAGGTTAAGAGCACTGGCTACTCTTCCAAAAGTCCTGAGCTCAATTCCCAGCAACCACATGGTGGCTCACAACCATCTATAAATGAGATCTGGTGCCCTCTTCTGGTGTATACATGCAGGCAAAAAAACTGTGTATCTATGAATAATCTTTAACAACAACAACAAAAAAAATTGAGAGCTAATCCCTGAAAAGCGTTGTAGGTCTTTTTATTCACCTAAAAACAGACCCAAATATTTCCCCCTCTACCATAGAAAGGCAATTTCTTAGCCCCAAAAAAAAAGCACTAGCTCCCAAGGCAGTAAAAGCTATTAAAATAGCCCCTGGTGCATCCCACTAGAGAGCTCTGAGGCCCAAACGCACTTCTCTTCGTAAACCCCCACCCTTTCATTAGTCAGGGAGCTTCCTCCTGCAGCAGCCACGCTGCTCCCGCTCCCGGCGCCTCATTTTCTGTCATCTGCCCCACCCTTTCAAGAACTCATCATCTACCACCCACAGACTGCATACACAGCCCTGAAAAGGACACCACAGCACCCAGTTCACATGCAGCGTGGGAGACACAAAACTCAGTCACATGCAGAGCTGCCAACGGCACACCAGTGGGAGAGCATCTGTTCCTTCATCGGCCCATTCAGCCCTTAAGCACCTACTGTGTGCCAGGTGAAAGCTGCAGGGCTCTCAGTGGGCTCACCTTTTCGTAGAGAGTACCATTCACATCTGCCCCGTAGATGGGCGGATTGAAGGTGAGGTTCTTCCAGTATTTACGCTCCAGTTCTTCAAATTCGCTGTAGCGTGGGGTACAGTACCTTCCAAAAGTAAAAGGAAGGTGTTAGCCGTTTACAGATGGCGTGGCTTGAATGAGAACGGCCCCCACAGACCGGGAAGGAGTAGGACGGGTGACCTTATTGGAGGAGAGTGTCCCTGGGGGAAAGCTCTAAGGTTCCAAAGGCCTCTGGCCCTGCCTCAGTGTGCTGTCCCCTTTGCCACTTGAGATGTGAGCTCTGCTCTCCTGCCACCATGCCTTCACTCCGCTCCCATGGACTCTAACCCTCTGAAGCTGTAAGCCCAATTAAACGCTTCCTTCACACGTTGCCTTGGTCATGGTGCTTTATCACAGCAACAGAAAAGTAACCACCACACCAGAAGAAGACTCTTACTAGGTATTACGAACCACAAACAACACAAGCCGCTATTCCGGGGACAACAATACACAAGGCCAAGAATGTGTTAACAGTACTTGCCTGGCATGCAAAAAGCTCTGGGGTCCAAACCAGGCATGGCTGAACATGCCTGCAACCCCAGGACCTGGGAGGTAGAGGCAAAGAATCAGGGCAAGGTCATCCTAGGCTATGTGAGACACTGTTTCAAAAACAACAAGACAAAACTAAACCAACAAGGGCTGGAGAGATGGCTCCACAGTAAGGAACAAGTATTGCCCTTGTAGAGGACCTGACTTCCATCCCCAGCACTCGTACTGGGCAACTCACAGCTGCCTGTAACTCTAGTTCCAAGAGACCTGGCCTCAGCAGTTTCCAGCACTCATGTGCACATAACCACACAGACGCACACTAAATAAAAATAAAGTACACTTTAAAAAAAACCACCAACCAGAAGGCTGACCACAAGACTTAATGAGAAAGGGTCTTGCTGTGCAAACCTAAGTCAACTCCCAGATTCTACATAAAGGTAGAAAGATAAAACTGCCCTCCACAGTGCAGTCCTCTGACCACCACACATGGGCCCTGGTACATGCAATCCCCCCTCCTGTCCCCCACACACAAAACAAAAGTGATAAATAAAATTGTTTGAGAAAACCATTGCTGAGGAGGTAAGTGGTTAAGGGTGGTGCTCATTCTTCCTGATTCCCAGCACCTACATGGTGGCTCACAACCATCTTTAACTCCAGTGCCTGGGGATCTGATCCCCTCTTCCGGCCTTGGCTAGCACTTTGAGCACCTGGTATACAAGTGAACATGCAGGCAAACTTCCTTACACAGAAAATAAAACATTTAAAACTTAACCGGCTGTGGTGGCGCATGCCTTTAATCCCAGCACTGGGGAGGCAGAGGCCAGCCTGGTCTACTGAGTGAGTCCAGGACAACCAAGGCTACATAGAGAAACTCTATCTCGAAAAAACAAAAACAAAAAAATTTAAAACTTAAAAAAAAAATTCCTCCCTTTGAACCTCGCACCCTAAAGAGTTTTTTTTTCTTTCACTTTTCTTTAATAAATCTGTATTTGTTCTGCTTTATAAACAAGCAAACAATCTTGGCCTCCTAAGTCCTAACATAGTCCCCACCTGCACGCTCAGGAGGTAAGACAGAATCACCACGTGAGTCGGAGCCAGCCTGGGTTACCTGGGTTACACAGTGAATTCCAGGCAGATGTACTACACAGCACCTCCCTAGGGAAGCCATGGACAGGAGGAAGCCTGGGAAACGTCACAGGCACAGATGTGAGCCCACTCTCCCTTAGGGACATGACGCCCTCCCGTCTCTGGAGAGGCTGTTGCGCCCTGCAGATGCTACAGTGACGTGAGAGGACAGGCTTACAAAGACACAAGTCCAGCCACACCCAGAACCAACCCTCCGGGATGTAAAGAGCAGAGGCCGTGGAACAGCGCCAGTACCCCTGCACTAAGGGCAAGAAAGCTGATCGCAGCAGCTCACTAGTCACTGCTCTATTCCCAGCATCCGCTCAGACTAACACTCAACAGATAATTAATGGGGTGAAAACAGTATTTGAGGAAAATACTAGGCAACAACAGAAAGCAGGGGCAAGAAAGCTTTTTATATATCAGGGTGGTGGGTGGGAATAAGGCTTGCATGAGGACACACACACACACATACACACACACACACACACACACACACACACACACACACACACACACACACACACACGCATGCACAGGCACACACAGTATCTCTAAGTAAAATTAAAGATAATAATAATAATAATAAGTATACCAGGGTGAAGGGAATAAACTGGGTAATTTGACATAATATTACATGAAGAAAAACAAAAAGAAAAACTAAGCCAGGCATGGTGGCGCACACCTTTAATCCCAGCACTTGGGAAGCAGAGGCAGGTTGATCTCTGTGGGTTCAAGGTCAGCCTGGTCTACAGCTTGAGTTCCAGGACAGCCAGGGCTACAGAAGGAACCCTGTCTCGAAAGACCAAAAAAAGAAAAAAGAAAAAGAAAAATTAACATGTGCTGACAAGCAGAAGTGACGGGAGCTGGAGACATGGCTGGATATCTAAGGCGCACTGGCTGCTCTTACAGAGGGCTCGGATTAGCTTCCCAGCATCCACATGGTGGCTCACAGCTGCCTCTAACTCTAGTCCCAAGCATTCTGACGGCCTCTTCTGGCATCCACAGGCATGTGGTGCACGCACATACACCAGGTAACGATTTCTTCCAGACACACATGCAAGTTCTGCTTTGTTTTGTTTTAAAGAGACGACAGAGAGGAGGACAAAGCCTTGCTGGGCCCCCGTGGAAAGCAGATGGGTAAGCTCGGCCCTGGGCACAGCTGAGCAGACATGAATGATGGCTCAGACTTCACTCACAGAGCTTTGTGCTTACACTCACTCGCTGGCCAGCAACGCAGTCATCTGAGTTAGCAACAAACCTGTAAGATCTCAATTAATATTGTGACAAGTAAAATGAAAAGGCAGAAAGTAGAAGACGCGTGAGGTGGGAGGGAGGCTGATGGTAAAGTACACTGAGCATGCCCAGGTGTGAAGATGGAAACGCAAGCCTCACGGCTGGGCTTGCTCAGCGGAGGTGCAGTTCCAACTGCCAGGCTAAAACCAAGACAGGTGGGAGAGCAAGTCCCAGAGACGGAAGAAAGGGAAAAGGACGGAATCCCCCATGGATCCTCAAGGATGAGGAGCAAAGTGGGAAGGGAGAAGATTCGAGAATTATTAAGAGAGCAAAGTGCAATGCAAGAAACAAACAAATACCTTATTCTCTGGACTGTGTGTGAATGAGATGAGAGCTAAATCTTAAAAACAGCGAAGGGAGCCGGGCGTGGTGGCGCATGCCTTTAATCCCAGCACTCGGGAGGCAGAGGCAGGTGGATCGCTGTGAGTTCGAGGCCAGCCTGGTCTACAAAGTGAGTCCAGGATGGCCAAGGCTACACAGAGAAACCCTGTCTCGAAAAACCAAAAAAAAAAAAAAACCAGCGAAGGGAAAAAATGGCTGCAAACGACAGAGCAAGCAGAGACACTGGGAAGAGACCACAGCAGGAGCCTAGCAGACAGAGACACCGTCTTGGGAATTACTCATTCGTATTTTGTGAGTGCCTAGACAGCATGAGACATGCTGGTTGCATACGACAGACAGAAGGGGAATGAAATGACCACAGCCACTTCCCAACAAGCAGGTGGAATAGATAAATCCACAGCAAGCTCCTTTTGCCTCACCTCCAACTTTCTCCTCCATAACTATGCAATTTTCCAGAGTCAAAAATGCACCATGTGTCTGTACAAGAGACCTTGGGTACTATCAACACCAACAATTTTTTTATTTTAAAAAATAGCAACAAAACCTAAATCTATTCCCACTGGGCCCAAAGACCTGGCTCTGCAGCTAAAGGGCTTACTGATTTTGCTGAGGAGTTGAGTGCAGTTCCCAGTTGGATGGCCTACACTGCCTGGCTCTCCAGTTCCACAGGATGCGTCTTGACACCTTGAGAGTAGCTATGTGCTAGTGTGGATACACACACAAATTTTTTTTTAATTTTTAGATGAATGAGACATTCAGGCTGGCCTGAATTTGCTATATCGACCAGTGTGACCTCAAACTCACAGAGACTTGCCTGTGTCTGCCTCAGGCTAAAGGCGTGGCACTATACTGGTAAAATAAAATAAATCTTTACCACCACCACCACCCGCCCCGCCAAAAAACAAAACAAAACAAAACAAAACTAGCCAGGCAGTGGTGGTGCATGCCTTTAATCCCAGCACTTAGGAGGCAGAGGCAGGCGGATCTCTGTGAGTTCAAGGCCAGCCTGGTCTACAAAGTGAGTCCAGGACAGCCAAGGCTACACAGAGAAACCCTGTCTTGAAAAACAAAACAAAATACTGGTAGCAGAGAAATGGAGTCATGGTTAAAAGGACTTGTTGCTCTTGCAGAGGACCTGGGATAAATGCCCAGCACCTGAATAGTGGCTCACAACTTTCTGTAACTCCAGTTCCAGGGGAGCCAACATCTTTTCTGGCCTCCATACACACGAGGCACACAAGTGCTGCACAGACATACATGCAGATGAAACATTACACACTAAAATAATTTTCTTTTAATTACTGCTAGCAGTAGGAAAGCAGCAGGATCACTTTATATAAGGACAAGGGCCGGCAAGATGCCACAGCAGGCAAAAGTGACAACCTCCCCTGGGACCCCTACGGCAGAGAGAAGTGACTCTCAGAGTTGTTTTTTTGATTTCTGCACAACTGCCATGACATCCATGTTCACATACTCCCACAATAAACTCTGTGTGTGTGTGTGTGTGTGTGTACATTTTTTTTTTTTAAAGAACATGAGGCCAGGCATGGAGGGGCATGCCTTTAATCCCAGCACTCAGGAGGTAGAAGCAAACAGATCTCTGTGATTTTGAGGCCAGCCTGGTCTACAGCCCAGTGGGTAAAAGTACTTTTTTGACAAGCCTGATGGCCTGAGTTTGGTTCCTATAACCTCCACGTAAAGGTGGAGGGAAGAAACAGACTTCAGAAAGTTGCCCTCCGGCCTCTACATTCATGTTTGGCATGCATGTGCCCACACATACCTACATGTAAATCAAATTAAAATGGCCAAACATGGTGGCACCCACCTTTAATCCCAGTACTGAGAAGCAGTGACAGGAGTAGCTCTTTGACAAAGACAGCCTGGTTTACATATCCAGCTCCGGGCTAGCCAGGGCTACATGGTGAGACCCTGCCTCAAAACTAAATCAAGTTGAAAAACTTTTTAAAAGAAGCAATTCTAGGCCTAGATGTTGAGAGAGGGGGAAAGGGGATTTCCATTCACTGAGCCCCGAGCGCGAGCTCACTGCCTGCTGTATTGGGAGGATGAGAGCAGCCTAGGCTGCACAGCAAAACTCTCAGAAACAAAGCAGAGCAAAATGAAAAACTCCAGAAGCGTCCCCACTCACTTGTCACTATTGGCGGTCTTGCGGAACTCACGAACAGTCATGGCTTTTTTCTGGATGTTGTACTGCGTGAAGAGACCAGACTGCCCAGTCACCAGCTGCTGGATGGGTGCAGGGATGACCAGATCATCAATATCGTCATAGGATGTCCGTGGCTTCCACTCTTTGGGAGGAACAACCTACAGGGACCAGAAGAGATGGAGGCAGATGATAAACCAGCAAGCCAGAATCCAGCAAGTATATAAGCCACCATCCAAATGAGCTGCTCACTTTAGGAAAGTAACTCTGATTTACCTATGTTCCTCCAAACCCAGGAAATCACACTGTCAAGCTAACACTGACCTCCTATAATCTCGGTGACCTAAGCAAAACACTACTTGTAAACTTAGGGGCCTTCTCGGCTGAGGCGCTGATTCTTGAACAGCCCTGGGGCTCTTTACTAAACAAAGCAGCAGAAACAGATGTGCTGGCTGATAACAGTCCTCCTAGTACTCCAGGCTGTCTCCTGTTTGAAACCAACATAACTACCTAGTCCACTCTAAGCTAGCCTAGGCTACCAGTGAGACCCTGTTCTAAACCAAGAAAACAGTAATTAACATGACTTTTATGAATGAAAATAACGGATATGCATCATAGAAATATAAACAGCCTTTAATAAAATCTATAAAGTATGTCAATTTAAACCCCACCATCACCACCATGTACTGAAAAGCTACCCTGCGTACCCTGAGGGTCCTAACAACTATTTGGACCTAGAAGGAGCCATTTCCACTTGACCACTGACAAGAGCCTCACAGAAGTCACCAATGTCCAAGGCTAGTCCTCAGCTTCATGGCTGAAGTTCTTGTTTTTTGTGTATGTATATATGTATTTTCCCCCATATCCAAAAAGTAAGAGCTGGAAAAACAGCATGGTGATGCACATCTTTAATCCCAGCACTCGAGAGGCAGAGGCAGACAGATCTCAGAGTTCAAGGCCAGCCTGGTCTACAGAATAGGACAGCCAGGGCTCCACAGAGAAACCCTGTCTCAAAAAACAAAAACAAAAAAAAGAAAAAGAAACCATCTCTAAAAAACAAACAAAAAGGAAAACAACTCATAGGTAGAAGACACTAAACAAATTGAATCTTCAGTACCATAAAAATGAAAAACCAAAAGTGGATACATAAATACAGCAGAGAATTAAAATCGGAAGCAGAACGTCTCCTCTTGGTTCAGACTAAGTCTTCTGCATCCACTTCTTACAGAAATGCCACCTCTTTACCACGGGGCACTAAGCAAACCTCGACTATGACTGAATATATGAAGGGCTGATTTGACTAGGGGTGGGGAGGATGGCCTTAATTCAGTGTGGAGGGAGAAAAGAAGTACAAACCAAAAGCCAAATTCAAACTACAGAGACCAGAATACTAATGTGGTCTGGCCAGTGCACTGTCTCCCTTGAAGAAAGTCCCCGAGGGAAGCGGAACTCTATCAAGTGCACCCCGAGACTGAAGTGAGAGCAGGGTAAGTGGAGGAGCCCCGGTGGCAGGTACCATCCATTAAAGCCCCTAGCCCGAGGCCTGGCATGGAGACACTGGCTGTCTTCTTCCCTTTCCTAGTCCACTGTGCACGCTCTTAGCAAGGATCAGCTACACCTTCTCAAGAAAACTTCGTTTGGTCTTTATTTAGGGAAAAAAAATAATAAAATAAAATAAAATAAATATATATATATATACACACACACACATACATACATACACACACACACACACACACACACACACACACACACACACACATATCATCCGTTTCATCTTTAGGGACTCAGGAAACATGATTGCGACAGGATGTGTGAAAAAAATGATTTGGTTGGGGAAGAGGAGAAACAATTTATTCAATGCAAAGAGAGAAAGTAACTATAAACCAGAAACTAATTTCCAATTATAAAGACCAGAAGTAGGCAGGCGTGGTGGCACACACCTTTAATCCCAGCACTAAGGAGGCAGAGGCAGGCAGATCTTGTGGAGTTTGAGGCCAGCCTGGTCTACAAAGAGAATTCCAGAAGAGCCGAGGCTACAGAGAAACCCTGGGGGTCGGGGAGGGGCGTGCGGACAGCAGAGAGACTCCAGGCTGCCTAAGCAGGTTGGCAGCCCTGCTCCTTACCTTGGCTAGCCCGGCTCGATGAGCTCCTTGGGATTCAATGTAGGCGATGTACCTGCTGAAGTTTCGGAACTCTTCCATGGTGGGGTAAAAGGTCATGATCCGAGCACTGGGGTTCAAAGTTTCCGATTCAGAAGCCATTTTTCTTCTTCTTCTTCTTCTTCTTCTTCTTCTTCTTCTTCTTCTTCTTCTTCTTCTTCTTCTCTTTCTTCTTCTTCTTCTTCTTCTTCTTCTTCTTCTTCTTCTTCTTCTTCTTCTTCTTCTTCTTCTTCTTCTTCTTTTTGAGGTTGATTTGTTTGGATGAAAATCTAAAGCAGTTAAGGGAACAAAATTAAGGAAACTGCCACTAAAATAGTTATTTCAATGAAGTACAAGCATGAATAAAATCTCTTCCGTATAAAAAAGAACCCGGGGAAGCCAGAAGGAGACCCAAAGTCTACAATCCCAGCACTAGGGAGAAGGCAGAATCTAGAGTTTGGAAGCCAAGGTCTACAACAAGGCAAAGGGAGGGGCGGGGGGAGCCTGATGTACCAGCCTTTAATCCCAGCACTCAGGAGGCAGTGGCAAGAGGATCTGAGTTCAAGGTGAGCCTGGTCTACAGAGCTAGATCCAGGACAGCCAGGAGTACACAGAGAAACTCTGTCTAGAAAAACAAAACCAACCAAATACCAGGTGTGCCCAAAATGTATATATCCATATCTCACTTGATATATTGTTTCAGCTAAAAACAAAAAACAAAACAAAAAAACCCACAACCTATTATCATTTAGTTATTGGTCCCTTATACAGCTGAACTAACTACCTTTTAACTTTACCCTGACTGCTTCAAGTTACTCCCCTATTTATATAGCCCTGACTGTCTGGAACTCCCTATGTAGACTAGGCTGGCCTCAATCTAACTCTGCCCACCAAGTGCCGAGATTAAAGGTGTGTTACCAACACCCAGAAGCAACCCCTTCATTAGACATACTACAAAAGAATCTAGTACACCTCTGATGGGCTCTTTTCTAGGGCACAGCTTTGCAAGAGGATTCAAAATTCCTGAAAAGTAATTTGGCTGCAGGTTATAAAATTTCAGGGTTAAAAAGCACTTAGAAATCAGGCATGGTGGCACACACACCTGTAATCGCAGTGCTCAGGGAGGCAGAGGCAGGCGTTATTGATGTGAATTGGAGGTCAGCCTGGTCTACAAAACATTTCATGAATATTTTAGGATGAGGCCCTCAAGTAACTGGGCAGACCCTACTTCCATTGTTGGTAATACAACAGATCACCACAATTGAGAAAAAAAAAAAAAAAAAGGCAATGAATACTAAAAGGAGCCAGTTTAAAAGCAAAGCTAGTATGTCCTTTACTGCACCTCCTCACGCACAGCCCAGAGTTCCGCTCCCCCAAGGCCACTGACAGTCCTACTAAATGGAAGGAAACTGCCTACAACCTTCCAGGAACCTAGTAAGGGAGGGCTCTGGGAGGCAGCAGGGAGTAAAACCATCCAAGATAGCTACCATACCCTTTAGGCTTCCATTCCACTCAAAACGAGGTCTTTCTGGTCGGGTGGTTTTTCATTAACTTTGCATTAAAGGTATACTGTTATCCCTGGTTTACATATCAGGAAGTGTGCTCACGGTCCCCTCCCTAAGGCATCTCACCACCACCTTCTCAGCCCTAATGCCTACCTGAACAAAGTCCTCTGCAAGACAATACTGAAGTGCGGAGAAACCCAAAGGCTATTCGAGTTGGGCGACTTTACCGTCTCAAGAAAATTTCTAGATATTCTACTTTTGAAATTTTAACATAAATACAGGACTGGGGTCCCTCCGCTGGCCTTCAAACTGGTCATCGGCCACCTCTGTGTGCCCAGAACCCAGAATAATGAATGTCACAAAGTAGGCACTCAGTAACGGCTAAATAACTCATTTCCTCTGCTCGCTTTCAGTGGGCCATCCCGTTACTTTAACCCTAGGGTTCCTTTCCTGCAATAGATTCCCTAGAGGAAATCTGGTCCGGGACACCTTTCCACCCGAATTCAGCAACAAAGCAAAGAGGATCGAGACCGCCGGCTCCAGAATTAAAACTCTGAATACTGATCCGGTCTCTGCCACTTTTTAACTCCATGACCTTGGCTGTGTGAGTGAGCTATGATGAGTCTCAGTTTCCCCACCTGCAAAATGGGGATCCCAAACCCCCTGCCTTTGCTAGATCGGTATGGTTAACTCAGATGATGCAAGCGAAATCTTAGACGCTTAGGCCCGGTACTTAAGCACTCCATAAAGGCAGCTGGTGCTAACAGTGGCCTAAAACTCCCGCATTCTCCACCGCCTCAGCCACCCCCGCGGCATCCCTCCAAAGGCAGCCCAGCTTCCCACTGTCCCCGCACCTCACCGCTTACAGACACTGCCCCTCCCGGCCCCACCGCCTAGGCGAGAGGGAGGCCCAGCCGCAGGAAGAAGAAAATAAGGCCCAGTGGGCCCGCCCCCCTCTCCCGACTCCCACTGGCCACTAGAGATTGGAAAGAACCAATCGCAGAACTCATTTTAGAAATTCATTTTTCTATTGGTCAAAAGGCATGCCGATCACTTGGTAAGAGAGACCCACCCGCCACCCTCCCCCGCCAACGGAGCTCACGGTCACGGTTTTGGCAGCATCAAACCCTTTGGGATCCAAAGCCCGATGGCTCTCACCTAAAGCCTACAGCCCTGGCAGGGCTCAGGCTCTGCTTCTGCTGTCGCCACTCGCCAGTCCCACTGTCTTTCTTGAGGGCGAAAGACAAAGCTCCGCCTCCTTTAAAGCCGGACTCTGCGCAGCCTCACAGAGCCCTATAGTCAGCCAACCCGAGGATGGCTTTAAATCCCCAGACAGCCAATGAGCGCTCACTAACAGCTGCTCATCGTCTGGGACTAGGCGTCCATTTAGCCTATGAGCACCAGCTCGAGCTGTTGCCAGGAGAAAACGCTGAACCTCTCGGGACTGCGGCCACTGAGCATCAGGGCTGGATCTGGAGTTGGCCAATCAGGAGCTGACTCAGGCCTCCTTAGCTAAGCAGGATGGAAAGAGGCAAATACCCTGAAGTGGGCTGACCGGTTATGGGCAAGGGCGAGCAGGTGGTTATTGGATGCTTCCAGCAAAACGATAAGCCTAGGTTTTCTTGCAGTAGCCCCTTTGCCTAAGATGGAAAGGCGATGGAAGACTTCCGGGAAAGTTTCCGAAGTCGAGGAGTCCCGAGAACGTGACCAGCCTGTTCGAGTTTGTCCAGGACTCTGAGTTCTCAAAAGTCTTGCGTTCTCAGAAGCCCCTCACCAGCTAGCACGGCGGGGTAGTTAGGGATCTTCTTCCAGAAGAAGGAGCCCTGGGGGGTCATTACGACAGATCCTGAAGGAAGATATCCCTGGGGCTTTTAAAAAGAGGTTCCCCCTGAGCGAAGACATGGGGTCATTAGCAGCTCTCCGGGCGGGCGAAGAGGGTGATTCTAGGAGTCATTAAAGGAACTTCAGGAGGCCGAGGGGGATCCCAAGAAGTCATTAGGAGCAGGTCCTGAGAGGTGCTGCCTTAAGGAGCTCCCAGATTGTCGAGGATGATGAACAAAATGATGTTAACTGGATGCCCTTATAGGTCAAATAAGGAAGAGAACTCACCTAGGCAATAAAACATAAGCAAAACTCCCGACAGCACTGGAAAGGATGGTATTGTGGCTGACCTGCTTTCAAAGCCAACCTCTTGGTCCAGCGAGATAACTGAGAGAGGAAGGCACAGCCTTATGATCTGACGTAAACCGTTGAGGAGAGAGAGAAGCAACACTCACAAGTTCACAAGATGTTCTCCGACTTTTGGGGGATGCAGTGCTACCACCCCCACAAACGCACACACTAAGTAAATATGTAATAACTTTAAAAAAAAAAAAAAACCTTCTCATTCATGCCTGGATTTTCAACGGGAAGAAATTCAAGGGAGTGGAGATGGCGAGAATTTACCAACGTTAACTAAAAGGAGATACTACATAAAATGCTGTGCATTAATAAACTGGGCACATATTTCTTGGAAAGGTTGTTTCAGAAAAAAGAGTTTGAGGGTCTGGAGAGATGGCTCAGGGGTTAAGAGCACTAACTGCTCTTCCAGAGGTCCTGAGTTCATTTGCCAGCAACCACACATCGTGGCTCACAACCATCTATGATGTGATCTGATGCCCTCTTCTGGCCGGCAGGTGTACATGCAGGCAGAGCATTATATACACAATAATAAGTAAATCCTTTTTTTTTTTTTTTTTTTTTTTTTTTTTTTTAACCATCTCTCCAGCCCCCAGTAAATCCTTTTAAAAAAAGTTTGAGAGCTGGGTGCAGTGGCGCAAGCCTGTAAATCCAGCATTCAGGGAGGCAGAGGCAGGAAGTTCAAGGCCAGCCTGGTCTACAAAGCTGTCCAGGACAGCCAAGGCTACACAGAGAAACCCTGTTTGGGGAAAAGAGAAAGAGGGGGGAGAGGAGGGAGGAAAAAGAGGAAGGGAGAGAGGAGAGAGGGAGAGGAAGGAAGAAAATATAAGGTGAAAAAAATTCCACTCATGCCGGGCCTGGTGAGTTCAAGGCCAGCCTGGTCTACAGAGTGAGTCCAAGACAGCCAAGATTACAGAGAAACCCTGTCTCGAAAAACCAAAACAAATAAATAAAGTTGTTCAAGGACATCCTTGGCTACATAGCAAATTCCAGGCCAGTGTGGACTGCATACGACCCTGTCTTTGTTGCTGTTGTTTGTTTGTTTGTTTGTTTTTTCAAGACAGGGATTCTCTGTGTAGCCTTGGCTGTCCTGGAACTTGCTCTGTAGACCAGGCTGGCCTCAAAGTCTCAGAGATCCACCTGCCTCTGCGTCTTGAGTACTGGTATGAAAGGTGTGCACCATCCTGTCTCAAAAGAAGGAACAGGAGAGCCAGGCATGGTGGCGCACACCTCTCATCCCAGCACTCAGGGAGGCACTGGCAGGCTAATCTTTACAAGTTCCAGGCTAGCCCGGTCTACAAAGTGAGTCCAGGACATCCATGGCTACAGAGAAAGCCCTGTCAAAAAAAAAAATAAAAATAAAAAAATAAAAATAAAATAAATAAATAAATAAATAAAAAGAAAGCCCTGTCTTGAAAAAACCAAAGGGGGGAAAAAAAGGAATAGGAGGAGAAAGAAAAAGAAACAGTAACTGTCCCAAGTATGCATATATGCACATAATGAGGTGAGGATTTGGGGGGGGGCAGTTGTTTTTGGTTAGTTTGGATTTTTGAGACAGGGTTTCTCTGTGTAGCCTTGGCTGTCCTGGACTCACTTTGTAGACCAGGCTGGCCTTGAACTCACAGCGATCCACTGGCTTCTACCTCCCAAGTGCTGGGATTAACGGCATGGACCACCACACCAGGTTGTTTGTGGTTGGTTTGGTTTGGTTTGGCTTTTTGGTTTTGTTTTGTTTTGTTTGCTGTTGGTTGTTGTTGTTGTTTTTGGTTTCTCAAGACAAGGTTTCTCTGTGTAGCTCTGGTTGTCCTGGAACTTGCTCTGTAGACCAGGCTGGCCTTGTGAACACACAGAGATCCCAAAGACCCACCTGCCTCTGCCTTTGAGTGCTGAGATTAACGTGTGCCACTGCTGCCCAGCAATCCTAAATATGTCTATTGACTGTAATATTCATTTTCTTCTAATTTCAAAACTTACATTTATTTAGGCTGGACATGGTGGTGTATGCTTTTAATCCTATCACTCAGGAGGCACAGGCAGGTGAGTGTGACCTTTTTTGTTTGTTTTTTGAAACAGGGTTACAGAGATAGCCTTGACTATCCTGGACTAGCTTTGTAGACCAGGCTGGCCTTGAACTCACAGCGATCCACCTGCCTCTGCCTCCTGGGTGCTGGGATCAAAGGCGTGCGCCACCACCGCCCAGCTGAGTGTCTGTGACTTTAAGTCTGGTCTATAGAGTATCTTCAAGGACAGCCAGCACTAATAGTGAGACCCTATCTCCAAAATAATAATAAAATGCCATATATTTGTTGGAGGGCAGTGCATATTCATGTGACGGCTAGAGGACAACTTGTAGGAATCACTTGCAGGTACATAATCTAAAGTGTAAATCTTTTGTTTTGTTTTGTTTTTGATTTTTTGAGACAGGGTTTCTCTGTATAGCCTTGGCTGTCCTAGACTTGCTTTGTAGACCAGGCTGGCCTCGAACTCACAGTGATTTGCCTGCCTCTGCCTCCTGAGTGCTGGGATTACAGGTATGCGCCACTACGCCTGGTTTAAAATAAATCTTAAGGGATTAATTGCCAGCCAGGCGTGGTGACTCATGCCTGCAATCCCAGCACTTGGTAGAGGCAAGTATATCACAGTGAGTTTGAGGCCAGCCTGGTCTACTAATCGAGTTCCCAACAGCCAAGGCTGCACAGGGAAACCCTGTCTGGAAATTAAAGAAAAAAAAAAAAAAAAAGAATTTAGTTACCAAAATATCTTGTCTACGTTTGGACCATTTTTATCCCTTCAGTAAGAGCCTCCATCTCATTTCTAATGTCTGTTTAAAAGCTGGGCTCCCGCCCCAGCTATGGGAACCAGGCCCTGTGTGTAGATTTGCCTCTTCTGGTTGTTTCCTGTAAATAGAGCCGTACTGTGTGTGCTTGGTGCTTTGTGTCTGGCTTCTTTCACTGAGCATAATGTCTTTTGGAGAGTCACCCATGCTGCCCTTGCATCAGTATTTCCTTCCTTTCTGCTGTTGAATAGCATCCCATTGTGATATTGATTGACATCTGGATTGTCTCCACTCTGGGGCTGTTATGAATAGGGCTGCTATGAACATTTATGCACAAGTCTTTGTGCGAATGTCTGTTTGCATTTCTCTTGGGTAGATAACTAGGGTGGAATAATTGCTGGGTTGTATAGGAAATTTGTGTTTATCTTTTTAAAGAAACTGCCAAAACTATTTTCAAAAATGTTCATTCCCATTAGCAGTATATGAGGGTCCCCATGTCTGCACACCCTTGCCAACATTTGGTACTGTCTGTCTCTCTGGTTACAGCCATTCTAGTGGGCATAAAGTAGTATCATGTTGTGGTCATAATTTGCATTTTCCTGATGACTGATGAAGTGGACCATCTAGTGAATGTGCTCATTAGCTGTGTTAATACATACGTGGGGGGCATCATTCAAATCTTTTGTCTGATTTTGAAGTGGGCCATGTGCATCGGGATGACTGAGTTGCAAGAGGTCTTTGTATAGTCGAGATTCACATCCTTTACCGGACGTAGACTTTATGAACGTTGCCCCCGACTCTGGGCCTTGTCGTTTTCACGTTCTGTAGGGTGTCTCTTGAAGCATGTGAGTCTTCGATAGTGATACAGTTTCAGTGTATCAGCCTTTATTTTAGGACTTGTGCTGTGACACTGACGTGGACCTGGTTCTGGTTTGCATCTGGTATTAACCTCCAAGAAGGGAGGATTTCCCTCGACTTCTTCTGCACCCTGGTCCTGGCCATCTGTAGCTCGAATGGGGTAGCTGCCGTAGCTCCACAGGGGTCAGCTTCTGCTCTGGCTCCTTGCAGTCTCCATGCCACAGACCACTGAGTGAACTCCTTCCTAGAAGCGAGATGAGATCGTGTTTCTCCTCTTCAATCTATCAAAAGACATCCCTCCCCTCATTTTGGAGACAAGCCAAGTCCCTTCAGAGACTAGGTCAGCTCCCAACCCAATAGCTCCACCCTCCAAACCCCAACCCCCAACACTCCAACACCCTGCCCCCACCCCCACTTTCTCCTTTCAGCTCCTTGATGAAACAAGGCTTCTTCAGCCAAGTCCTCCCAGCCCACCATCGTAAACTTACTCTGTTCTATACTTTAGTCCTGACCTGTTGGAGAGGCTGAGGCAGGAGGATCACGAGTCCTAGATCAATGACGGCAGTGATTTTAGGGCCAACCTGGAAGACTTGGTGACTTGATTGGATCCTATGGCTTAATTAAAAGGTGATGGGGGTGGGGTGCTTAGCCGGTAACAGCCCATACACACGTGGACAGAACACTCATACCCATAAAATCAAATGATTTTTTTCCCGAGAGAATTGGCAGCGGGATGAGCCAGCAGGTAACAGTGTTTGTTGCCAGCCTGAAGATATGAGTTTGATCTCTGGGACCAAGATGGTACCAACTCCTGCAGGCTATCCTCGGACCTGCACGCCTGCACAGTGGCATACGTGCACTCACACAGAAACACATAATAATAATAATTGCGGGGCATGGTGGCGCACACCTTTAATCCCAGCACTCTGGGAGGCACAGGCAGGTGGATCACTGTGAGTTCCAAGCCAGCCAAGGCCACATAGTGAATTAACACACCTTTCATTCCAGCACTTAGGGCACTTAGGAGGCAGAGGCAAGCAGAGCTCTGTGAGTTCCAAGCCAGCCAAGGCCACGTGGTGAGACCTTGTCTAAAAAATGGGGAGAGGGGTGCACGTAGTACATTGCCTTTAATCCCAGCACTTGGGAGGTGAAGGCAGATAGAGGCCAACCTGCTCTACATATCCAATTTCTAGCTAGCCAGGACTACCTAATGGGACACTGTCTAAATTAGCTACTTTAATAAATAAAAAAAATTAATAAATAAAAATTAATAAATAAAAATTAAAAGTTGCCAGGCGCTGTGGTGCCTATAATCCCAACACTCAGGAGGTGGAGACAGGCAGGTCTCTGTGACACAGAGAAACTGTGCCTCAAAAAAACCAAAAAGAAAAGAAAGTTAAAGAGGTGACCTTTTTTTGTTTTGGAGACAGGGTTTCTCTGTGTAACTTTGGCTGGACTCACTTTGTGCCACCACACCCAGCTGAGGTGGGTGGGACTCTGAGTTCAAGATTAGCCTGGTCTACAGAGTTCTGGGACAGTCAGGGCTACACAATGAAACTCTATCACACATACACACACACACAAAAAAAAAAAAAAAAAAGAAAGAAAGAAAGAAAAGAAAGAAAGAAAGCTGTGGCAGCCAGGCGTGGTGGTGCATGCCTGTAATGCCAACACACAGGAGGCAGAGGCAGGCGGATCTCTGTAAATTAGAGGCCAGCCTGGTCTACAAAGTGAGTCCAAGACAGCTAAGGCTACACAGAGAAACCCTGTCTTAAAAAAAAAAAAAAAAAAGCCAGGTGGTGGTGCATGCCTTTAATCCCAGCACTTGAGAAGCAGAGGCAGGCGGATCGCTGTGAGTTCAAGGCCAGCCTGGTCTACAAAGCGAGTCCAGGATAGTCAAGGCTACACAGAGAAACTCTGTCTCAGAAAAGAAAAAGAGAAAAGAGAGAGAGAGAGAGAGCTGTAGCAATAAATCCCTATTGAGTGGAGGAGTGGTTTGCCTGCATAATGAACTTCAGCTTTGGAGGTCAGCATTATCACTCACTGTCCACACTGTGCAGCTCAGGGACTGTGGATATACTAATGACTTTGGCCTTCACCTCTGGTTCAGTCACTCCTAACCCTTGCCTGTGGCATTAGCTGAAAGGCAACACTTTTCCCAGGTACTTTTGGAGGCTTTGGGCACAAGAATACCAATCAGTAGCGAGAACTCTGATTCGGCCTCAGCGGTTCAGCCGGTTCACTGGGCAGGGAGCTCTGCCTGCCAGCCGGGGCACGTAGATGAAGCCTGACCTTCACCTTGCAAACAAGGGCAGTTGAAAAGACCTGGCTTCCTAGCCCATGAAATATAGAAATACAAATACCCATTTGCATAATTAGACTGGCAAGATGGCTCAACCAGTTAAGGTGACTGCCACACAAAGCCTGAGATAACTGATTCCCAAAAGGTGTCCTCTGGCCAGCACAGGTATACCATGGCGTGTGAGTACGCTTACGCGCAGACTAGGTACATTTAATAAAGAGTAAATAAACCCAGTGAATTCCTTACCCCATCAAGACCTCTTTAAAAGCTCACTGGCTAAGAGTAGAAAGGTATGCTTATAACCCATCATTTGGGAAGGAGTGATGGAGGCAGAGCAAGAGCACAAAGTCATCCTCATACAGAGTTCCAGGTCAGCCTGTGTAAATAACACCATCAAGGTATCTGGGCGTGGAAGCTCATGCCTATAGTCCCACATGTGAACAGCAGAGGCAGGAGGCTGCAGCAAATTACCGAACACCCTGGTCTTACCAAGTTTCAGTCCCAACTAGGTCTATAAAGTGAAACCCTGTCTCAAGAAGAAAGACAGAAAGAAATTAAGAAAGAAAGCCGGACGTGCCAGCCTCACTTGCATAATAAGCATATAGTGAGTGTCTGGACAATCAGGGCTACATAATGAGAGCTTGTCTCAAGGAAAGGAAAAAGAAAAAGTAAAATAAAATAAAATTACAAATGCCGGGTGTGGTGGAACGAGCCTTTAATCCCAGTGCTCGCAGAGGCAACGGCAGTGGATCCCTGAGTTTGAGGCCAGCCCGGACTACAAACCAAGTTAAAGGACAACCAGGGCTACAAGAGACACCCTCATGGGTAAGGGGCAATACTTGGTTTTTTTGGGGGGGGGGGATACTTGTTAAATTAGGTGCTTATGAATGCTAGCAGATATTATCTTACTAGGCCTAGTAACAGGAATATACCATGGACTAATTACATGCCGTGTGCTTGTGGAGTTCAAATGTTGAATGGTAACTGCACAGAATGCTCTGGAAACATACCAGACAGAACTAGAAAAGGCCAGTTTTAGGAAAGGTGGGACACCACAGCACAGGCCAGGCCTATGGGGCATTTACTTGAAACATGGAGTTGCCTGGTAAGCCACCCACCTCACCTCTGGAGTGGGAGCCTTTGTCAATCACCAGCCGGAGGCTGGCAGAGAAAGGTAGTTCGTCCTTGAGAAGAGGACTTGACATGGTGGATTTAAGCCCCTTAACTGTGGGGGCTGGGAAGTTGCTCTGGGAGCGACTAGGGTGTGTGTTCACTGTGTGCCACTCTGAGGAGGGAGGCAGAGGTTCTGAGCACTAAACTCTGGCTGCAATTCTGACAAGGTCTCTCTCTCTCACGTGAAGGCCAAACAAGCGTGTCATGGATTGCTGTGGGCCAGGCTCTAAACCGGGAGGTGAGGGAGACTTGGTCTTGGCTCCGAGTTCACACAGTTTGCATTTCATTTGTGCCCTGCAACCAGGATAATCCCCCTGATTGTTTCCCTACGTTTTACTATTTGAACAGTTGAAGAAGCGCGAATAATACTTCTAACACAGTGCTGCATGGTCACTGGGCCAACAACACAGCTGGACTTGAAACTAGTCTTGTGAGGAAGGGGAAGGAGAAAGCTTAAGAGAGATTCCCAAACCGGGCATGGTGGCGCATGCCTTTAATCCCAGCACTGGGGAGGCTGAGGCAGGCAGATCACTGTGAGTTCGAGGCCAGCCTGGTCTACAAAGTGAGTCTAGGACAGCCAAGGCTACACAGAGAGACCCTGTCTCAGGAAAAAAAAAAAAAAAAAAAAAGAACTCCTCTCTAATCCCAGCACTTGGGAGGCAGAGACAGGTGGATCTATGCAAGTTCAAGGCTAGCCTGGTCTACAAAACGAGTCTAGGACAGCCAAGGCTACACAGAGAAACCCTGTCTCAGGGGGGTGGGGGGATGGGGAGGAGAGACTCCCAAAAGGGCTAGGAAAGGCACCTAGGAAGTGGGCCTAACACATGCAAGCATAGTACAGTGCTTTTCTACCTCTGACACTTATAAAAAGAAGTGCATGTCCAGGGTAGAAAAAGCTAGAAAGTGCACTTGAAAACACACGGGAACATCACCCTTGCATCGTCGCTAATGTTTTCGGCGCACATCTTTGTCAGCCTGTCTCTAATTTTAACGCTCGTACCAGTGCCGTAAGGAACTGTCGGGGTACAAGCTCTGAGTCAGCAGGTCTGTAGCAGGGTCTAACACTCTGTGTAAGAGTACCCAGGAGACACTGATCCCATATCTGTGTCTATATCTCTATTTTGGGTTGCTTCCAAGTTTTCAGTATTATGAATGTTGCTGCAGTGTTTAAATGATTTGTCTAAGTGTTTCCCTTATGTAAATTCCTAAATATGTATAGCTATGTAATGATGGAGAACATTTAAATATGTTAATTATTCTATCTATCTATCTATCTATCTATCTATCTATCTATCAGCTTTTCAAGACAGGGTTTCTCTGTGTAACCCTGGCTGTCCTGAAGCTCACCCTATAGACCACCCTATCAGCAATCCACTCGCCTCTTCTCGCTAAGTGCTGGGATTACAGGTGGGCGTCATCAACACCTGGCATCATTTTATTTTTATGTGTAAGTATTTTGTCTGAGTACATAGTTAGTGTCCACAGGGTCCAGAAGAGGCCTCTGAATCTCTTGGAACTGGAGTCATAGCTGGTTGTGGGCTGCCGGGTACTGGAAACAGGACAGGAGTCCTCTAGAAGAGCAGTCAGTGCTCTTAACTATGGAACCATCTCTCTCTCTCTCTCTCCTCTCTCTTGGCTTTTTGAGACAGGGTTTCTCTTGTAGTCCTGGCTATCCTGAACTCTTTTGTAGACCAGGCTGGCCTCAGATACACAGAGATCTGCTTACCTCTGCCTGGGATTAAAGGCAATGCACCACCACACGCAGCTTTCTCCCCGGCCTTGTCTTTTATATAGTAGATTTTTTTTTTTATGGTTTTTCGAGACAGGGTTTCTCTGTGTAGCCTTGGCCATCCTGGACTCACTTTGTAGACCAGGCTGGCTTTGAACTCACAGCGATCTGCCTGCCTCTGCCTCCCAAGTGCTGGGATTAAAGGCACGCGCCACCACGCCCGGCTTTGTGGATTGTTTTTGAAAATATTTTCTAGGCCGGGCGTGGTGGCGCACGCCTTTAATCCCAGCACTCGGGAGGCAGAAGCAGGCGGATCACTGTGAGTTTGAGGCCAGCCTGGTCTACAAAGTGAGTCCAGGACGGCCAAGGCTACACAGAGAAACCCTGTCTCGAAAAACCAAAAAAAAAAAAAAAAAAAAAAAAAAAAAAGAAAATATTTTCTATTTCTTCTTTGAAAAAATCCATCCATACATACATACATACAATGTATTTTGATCAAATTCAACCCCAACTTTACTCCCATTTGGGTCAGTGTTTTGTTGTCTGTTTATTTTTTAATGAGGTTTCACGTAGCCCAGGCTGGACTTAAACTTACTGCGTGTAGCACAAACTGGCCTTGAACTCCTGATCTTCCTCCTGCCATGTCCCAAGTACTAGAATTACAGACACATGTTGTGTGACACTATTCCTGGGGAGGAAAGAACAAGTGTCTCCTCACGCTAGTTAGGGAACTGACGACAGACTAAACCAAAGTCCAGTGTAGTAAACCATGAGTTTTGTTAGGGTTACCTCTAGGAACCTGGGTGCAGGGTTACTACAGGACATCATTGACTCACTAAAACCCCACCCCAGGGCCTGGAGAGATGGCTCAGAGGGTTAAGAGCACTGTCTGTTCTTCCAAAGGTCCTGAGTTCAATTCCCAGCAACCACATGGTGGCTCACAACCATCTGTAATGAGATCTGGTGCCCTCTTCTGGCCTGCAGGTGTACATGCAGGTGTATCACTGTGTACATAATTAATAAATATTAAAAAAAAAAAAAAAAAAACCCACCCCAGTATGGGTGAACGCCCGCACGGCGGAGCACAGTGCACAACCCTTAGGCAGCTTTCACAGGCTGGAGAGCATCTTTTTAAGGCCACTGAAGAAGTAAGAATAATAACAACACAGCACTAAGGTCATTGGACTAAGGAGGCAGGGTACCCCAGTGTCTCTCAGCAGTCTTTACAGTTTACATATACTTGGGGAGGGAGAAGAGTATTTATTATATCAGACCAGTTTCAAGGGACTTCCTGAAGTGCTGAGAGATTCCCTGAAGGACTGATTATTTCCTTTAAAAGTATTGTCTTTTCTTTTTTTACTTTTTTTTTTTTTTTTTTTTTTTTGGTGTGTGTATGAGTTTTTGCCTGCATGTACACACAGTATTATGTGTGCCTGGCGTCCTGGAACTAGACTTAATGATAGTGAGACTCGAACCTCGGGTCCTCTGCAAGAGAAGAAATGGGTATTCTGGGTATTCTTTTTTTTTTTTTTTTTTTTTTTTTTTTTTTTAAGATTTATTTATTTATCATATACACAGTGTTTTGCCTGCATGTACACCAAAAGAGAGCCTCAGCTCTTGTTATAGATGGTTATAAGCCACCATGTGGTTGCTGGGAATTGAACTCAGGACCTTTGGAAGAGCGGCCAGTGCTCCCAACCTCTGAGCCATCTCTCCAGCCCAGAAATAGGTACTCTAAACTGCTGAGCCATCTCTCAGGTCCTAGGACAATCTTAGGCTCAGTGAGCTTTGGAAGATTTTGATTGTTGGGTTTTGTTTTGTTTTGTTTTTTGCTTGTTTGTTTTGCTTTTTTTTGTTTGTGAGACAGGGTCTCACTATGTAGCACTATGTAGCTCTGGCTGTCCTAGAACTAGGCCTTCTAGGTGCTGGGATCGGAGGAGTGTGCCACTACCCGTCCACCTGGATGGAAGACTGCATTAAGGAGGAAGTTGTTAGAAAATAGCAGGTATACACATGCCTGGCTAAAAATACTTAGTAGTTTCAACTAAAACTTTCTCCCTGCTCAGCAGTGAACATGAGATGCCATGGAAGGGCCACACACACGCTAGGGAAATTCTCTACCTCTGAGCTATATACACACCCAGTATGCCTCTTTGTTGGATACAAAGTCTCACGTTTCCCACGCTGGCTTGGAGCTCGCTCTGGAGCTGAGGGCTAGTTTGAAGTTGTGACATTCCTATCTCCACACTAGGAGTATTGGGAGTGCCAGGATCACACTCCACCCAGTCTATGTGGCATCAGGGATCGAACTCAGGGCCTTGTGCATGGTAGGCAAGCACTCACCAACTGAGCCACAGTCTCAGCACCCAATATGATTTCTGATAAAAATTGCAAACTTTTCTCTAAATGGGTAGATTTGGTCTGTATTCCACTAGCAACATGTGTCCAATTCCCTACATCAATATTTATGTGTAACTAAATTTGCTTTTTTCTTTTTTCTTACTTTGCCTATTTAATAGTCAAACACCAGCACCTTATTCTTGTTTCAATTTGGACCATTCCATGTTGTGATGTTGTGATGAGATTTTGTAATCTTCTTTTGAAATCGCCTATTGGTCTCCATGCCTGTTTTTCTTGCCCCCACTGATTTGAAAGACTCTTTACCATGCCCCCTCCCCTTTTTCAGACAGTATCTCACTATGTAGTCTTAACTGGCCAGGAACTTGCTATGTAGCCCAGGCTGGCCTCGAACTCACAGAGATCCACTTGCCTCTGCCTCTAGAGTGCTGAGAGTCAAGGAGTATACTACCAGCAAACTCTTTTTTCTTTTCTTCCTTTCTTTTTTTATTTTATAGATTTATTTATTTCGGCCAGGCGTGGTGGCACACACCTTTAATCCCAGCACTGGGGAGGCAGAGGTAGGCAGATCACTGTGAGTTCAAGGCCAGCCTGGTCTACAAAGTGAGTAGGACAGCCAAGGCTACACAGAGAAACCCTG
The DNA here is from genome assembly GCF_903995435.1 of Acomys russatus. NCBI lineage: Eukaryota > Metazoa > Chordata > Mammalia > Rodentia > Muridae > Acomys > Acomys russatus. The sequence goes on from NC_067165.1 coordinate 14,066,726, forward strand.
TCTTGAAAACAAACAAACAAACAAAAAAAGAGATTTATTTCTTTATTATTTATACAGTATTCTGCCCACATGTGTGCCTGTGCCCCAGAAGAGGGCACCAGATCTCATTGTAGATGGTTGTGAGCCACCATGTGGTTGCTGGGAATTGAACTCAGGACCTCTGGAAGAGCAGCCAGTTCTCTTAACCACTGAGCCATCTCTCCAGCACCCTTCTTTTTATTTTATTTTTAAGAAACTGAAAGCGGCTGGAGAGATGGCTCAGTGGTTAAGAGCACTGCCTGCTCTTCCAGAGGTCCTGAGTTCAATTCCCAGCAACCACGTGGTGGCTCACAACCATCTAGAATGTGATCTGGTGCCCTCTTCTGCAGATAAAGCACTCATATGCAATAAATTAAATAAATCTTTTAAAAAAAGAATCTGAAAGCTCAGTCTAGAAAGAAATTATTAATTAATTCATGATGATGATGATGATGATGGGTTTTGTTTGTTTGTTTCAAGACAGGCTTTCTCTGTGTAGCCCTGGCTGCCTGGAAATCTGTAGACCATGCTGGCCTCAAACTGAGGCCCACCTGCTTCTGCCTAAAGTGCTGGGATTAAAGGCGTGTGCCACTGCCACCTGGCTGCAAATAAAAAAGTCTTTAAAGATTTTTAAAAATGTAATGTGTATTTGTGTGCGTTTGTATAAATGTGTGCACACACATGAGTGTGGGTCCTTGGAGAGGTGAGAAAATGATGCCAGGTCCCCTAGAGCTGTGGTCACAGGAGCCTCGGGAGTTGACTGCTGCGACTGACCTCTGGTCCTCAGGAAGAGCAGCAGCGGGCACTCTAAACTGCTGAGCCATCTCTCCAGCCCCATGCCCTCCTCTTTTCTTTTCTTTTTTCTTTCTTTCTTTTCTTTCTTTCTTTCTTTTTTTTTTTTTTTTTTTTTTTTTTTTTTGGACAAAGCTCATTATATATTCCTGCTTCAATTCCCCTAATGCTGGGATTCCAGACATGCGCCATCATGCCTGACTCAAAACAACTGGGCTCCGTGCTGTATATGCACATGTACATACCTGTTGAGTGTCTGTGTATGCGGAGATCAGAGGCTGACTTCACTTATTTTCCTCTATCCATATCCACCTTGTTTTCTGAAATGGTTTCTTATTCAACCTGGAGCTCACCATTTGGGTTAGAATAAGTAAAAAATAAGTTCTGGAATCTACCTGCCTCCACCAATACCACCCCTGCCCCCCAACACCAGAGTTACAGGCATCCCATCACATTTTATTATTATTATTATTATTTATTAATATTATTATTATTATTAATTTGGGTTTTTTGGAGACAAGGTTTCTCCTTGTAACAGCTCTGGCTGTCCTGGAACTCCCTCTGTAGGCCAGGCTGGCGTGGAATTTACTGAGATCCGCCTGCCTCTATCTCCCGAGTACTGGGATTAAAGGCATGCGCCCCATCACATTTATTTTATTTTATTTTATTTTATGTGTGTGAGTGTCCTGCCTGCACGGATGTCTGTGCACCACTTGTGTGCCAGGTGCCCAAGGAGACCAGCAGAGAGGGTGTCAGATCCCATCAAACTGCAGCTGCTGATGGGTGTGAGGCACCATGTGGGTACTGGGAATCGAACCCTGGTCCTCCGGAAGGGCAGCCAAGTGCTCTTAACCACTGAGCCACTGACTCCAGTGCCCCACATCACATTTTTAACCCCAGTGCTCAGGATTCAAATTCAGGCTTTCATATTGTATCTTAAGCACGTCACCCACTGAGCCACTCCCTGACCCCAATAGCTCACTTTTAACCCCCAGCAAGAAGCTTTTAGTCTTTGTCTTTCTTTTTTTTTTTTTTTTTTTTTTTTTACATTTTTGTTTTGTCTTGTTGAGACAGGGTTTCTCTGTGTAGCCCTGGCTGTCCTGGACTCACTCTGTAGACCAGGCTGTCCTTGAACTCACAGAGATCCACCTGCCTCTGCCTCCCGAATGCTGGGGTTACAGATATGCACCACCACGGCCAGCTTGACTTTGTTTTCCTTTTATGTTAACATGCTCAGTTAGTATTTCTATTGCTGTGATAACATTTCATGATCAAATAAAGAAATAAATGAAAAGATTCACTTCATCTTATACGTCATCACCCAGAAAAGTCAGAGCAGAAGCTCAAGGCCGGAACCTAGTGACAGGAACTGAAACGGAGACCATGAAAAATGCTGCTTATTGGTTTGCTCCCCAAGGCTTTTTCAGCCTGCTTAAATAAAAAAAAAAAAAAAAGTATTGGGCTCGGGAAATGGCTCAGTGGTTAAGAGCCCTGTCTACTCTTCCAAAGGTCCTCAGTTCAATTCCCAGCAGCCACATGGTAGCTCACAACCACCTATACTGAGATCTGGTGCCCTCTTCTGGCCTGCAGGTGAACATGTAGGTGGAACACTATACATGTAAAAAAAAAAAATTTTTTTTTTTTTTTTTTTTTTTGTCTTTTGAGACAAGATTTCTCTGTGTTATAGCCCTGGCTGTCCTGAACTTACTTTGTAGACCAGGCTGACCTCAAACTCAGAGACCCACCTGTCTCTGTTTCCAAGTCCTGGGATTAAAGGTGTGCGCCATTATGCCCAGCTTAAATAAGTCTTAAAAAAAAAAATAAGTGGGGCTGGAGAGATGGTTCAGAGGTTAAGAGCACTGTCTGTTCTTCCAAAGGTCCTGAGTTCAAATCCCAGCAACCACATGGTGGCTCACAAACATCTATAATGAGATTTGGTATCCTCTTCTGGCCTGCAGCATACATGTGGACAGAATACTATATAAATAATAAATAAATAAATCTTTTTAAAAAGCAATTATTCTTACAGAGGACTTAGGTTCAATTCCTAGTGCCTGCATAGTGGCTAACCAGTGTCTGTAACTCCAGTTCTGGGCATCCCAGCTCTCTCTTCTGACCTACTCGGGCACTAGACATGCGTGTGATATACATGCATAGTACATACACAGTACATAGATAGACACACAAGCAAAATACTCAAGACACATCAAATAAACTAGGGGGTGGTGGCACATACCTTTAATCCCAGCACTCAGGAGGCACAGGCAGGCGGATGGCTTTGAGTTCGAGGCCAGCCTCATCTACAAAGAGAGTTCCAGGCTAGCCAGGGCTCTACACACACACACACACACACACACACACACACACACACACACACACACACACACACAAACAACAACCCTGTCTCCAAAAACACAAAAACAAAGCAAAAAAGAAAAAAATAGGCTAAAATTTGAGAATTTCAGCTGGGCAGTGGTTTCACACACCTTTAATCTCAGCACTGAGGAGGCAGAGGCAGGTGGATCTCTGAGTTCGGGGTCAGCATGGTCTACAGAGTGAGTTCCAGGACAGATAAAGCTAAAACAGACAAACTCTGTCTCCGAAAAAACAAAAACAAATAAATAAATAATAAATTGAGAATTTCCTCTAAACAATTCAGTGTTCATTTGGAAGAAAAACAGGGACTTGTCAAACTAATCAGAAATATATAAAAGGATGATGGTAGTGGATTAGCTATGTAATAACGGAAGCCAGAAAAGGTAGATGCCTAGTTCTGGCTAAGTGGCCAGGTGATGGAGGCTCCGTGGCCCAGCAGTACATGCTGACCACTTTGTATATGAAATATTTCTTCAGACAGGGTCTCATGGAGCTCAGGCTAGCCTTGAAATTGCTATGCAGCCAAGGACTGCCTTGCTGTCCTGATCTCCTACCTCTACCTCCTGAGTGCTAGGGTTGGCGTCCTGCTCCATCAGGCGCAGCTCTGATATATTCATTCTTCAATATTTATCCACCCATCCATGTATCTAAGTATTTATCTGTGTACCTACCTACCCACTTTTCTATCTATCCTCTATTGAGATAGGTTCTCACTACGCAGCCCTGGCAGTCCTGGAACTTACTCTGTAGACCAGGTTGGCCTTGAACTCATACAGATGCTGCCTCTGCCTCGAGTGCTGGGATTAAAGGCGTGCACCACCACCCCAGGCCTCTATGTGAAATTTTAAAAGAATGCATTATCGATCCATGCAGGGGAGCAGTGTGGTGCTTCACACCTGTAATTTTTGTCTGCTTGCTTGTTTGTTTGTTTTTTTGTTTACAAGACAGGATTTCTCTGTGTGGCCCTGGCTGTCCTGGAACTCTCTTTCTAAACCAGGCCCACTTAAAAAAGTAAATGTTGGCACACGCCTTTAATCCCAGCGCTTGGCAGGCAGAGGCAGGTGGATTGCTGTGAGTTCCAGGCCAGCCTGGTCTACAAAGTGAGTCCAGAACAGTCAAGGCTACACAGAGAGATGCTGTCTTGAAAAACCAAAAATATAAAATAAAAGAAAATAAATAAACAAATGTAAGAACTGTTCTACAGCATGTTCCTTTGTAAAGAACCTGGAGTAGGCAAACTCACTACTGAGTGTGTGTGCAAAAGATATTCTCAGGCATGCAACCAGCAGAAAATGTACAATCCTGTGCAAAAGGTCTTTGAGAATGAGCGCTCCACAGAAGGGGCATTAGTGCAAGAGGTCTGCCGTGTAGCAGTGGTGGTGGCGTAGAATCCTAAAATGAGAGGAGTAGGGTGGAGAAATCATCAGACAGAAGTTTTTTTGAAGCTGGGAGCTGGTGGCACACACCTTTAACGCCAGCACTCGGGAGGCAGAGGCAGGCAGATCTCTGAGATCGAGTCCAGCCTGGTATACAAAGGGAGTTCCAGGACAGCCAGGGCTAGAGAGACCCTGTCTCAAAAAAACAAACAACAACAACAAAAACCCAAAAAACAAAACAAAAAAAGAAATGAATGCTTGAAAGATTTTTCATAAACATAAATAAAATGCTATTCACTGGCTTTTAATTCTTAGAACGAGAGACTTCATTGCATTAACAGAGCGGAGAGTGTTATAGACACCGGCAAGGTGAGATGAGGGGAGGGGAAGGTAATGGGTGGAGGGGACAGGTACACTGACTTCCTCCTTTTCCCTGAGGGTAATCAACAGGGCTCCTCCATCAGCAAACAGAGCCCTATAGATCCACATTTAAAGCCAAGCAGGGAGCCCAAGATGAATTAAAAATAGTAATATATCTTACAGAATTAGAAGGTAGAAGGAAAGTAGAGGCAAGGGGTCAAGTAAATTTGCTAGACCTGTCACATTTATAGGCAAGGAGTCAATGGACATTAATCTGGGAAAGAAAGACATACGAAGTCTTCCATCAGAAGAGCTGAGCGCAAAGAGGGGGCTTACCTTCCCATTTGGACTCTTCAAGCAGCTTTGCCAGAGAACACTTGCCTAACACGTGCAAAGCCCCGGGTTACACACACACACACACACACACACACACCATACACATGCGTACATGCATGTGCATGCGCACGCATGCGTAAAGCCTAATTTCTCTGGCTTCGTAGTTGGGAGTCAGGAATGAGGGTTTCCACATGCTGTACCCCTGTACTACTCAGGCAGGCCTTTAACTCAGAATGCTCCTGCCTCAGCCTCCTGAGGAGCTGAGAGCATAGGTCTGCACTAGCAGGCCTAGGAGTTTTCTGGCTACCAATGACAACTGTATTTGTGCCTCTTTTCCGTTTGACCTCATCTCCTGTCGCTCTCTGCCCCTTACACAGAGTATCAAAGTCATGCTGGTCTCAACCTACAAAGCACATTTCTGCCCCTTTGCTCCAGTGACGCTCTCTGCCTGAATGGCCACCCTTTTATATGTGTAGGGGTACTTTGCCTACTTGTATGTGTACTTAATTGCATGCCTGGTATTCTCAAGAATCAAAAGAGGGCATTAGAGCTCTTAAAATGAAAGTCAGAGATGGCTCTGAGCCACCACACAGGCTTGGGAACTGAACCTGGGCCCTCTGGAAGAGCAGCAAGTGTTCTCAGTGGCTGAACCATCTCTCTCCAGACCCTGGAAAAGATAGGAGACAAACTCTTCCACAGTGTCAAGTCTTCCCTCAACCCCATCTCTGAGGGGTAATCTGTACATCTGCATGGTCCACCTGACTGCTTTGAGAGACACATTTCTGGGTGCAATTGTGACTCCATTTCCAGACTGAGAGGGAAGATACACCCTGAATGTGGAGACTTGTATAAAAGTAACATTTATTTTCCTATTTCACTTACTGCCTCCTGTGCTAACCTAAGCCTAGCCCTGGAAGCTTCTAGCCTCTGTAATACAATCTAGCGTAGGCCTAAAACATTTTCAGCCTCTGAGACTCACTGCCTAATAAGCTCACGCTTACTTGTTCTTTCTGAGCTCTGGGCTGCTGGTTCAACTCAGCTGTTCTGGCTCAAACTCTTTTCTCCCAGCTGACTTATTTAATCTGGCTTCTCTCTCAGCCCGGAATTGCTCTGCTTGGCCTCAATCTAACTCAGGCAATCTACTCTAATCTTCCGGCTTCTCATTTTCTGGCTCGTTCTGTCTTCACCTGAGTTCTCTCTCTCTCTGCAACCCATCTATCTCCTGGTGAAAACTGCCTCTTAAGTTGCTTCCTTGTCCTCTTTCTTCACGCGAGAGGTGCGTGTATCCTATTCTATCAAATCTTCTCTGATTCGTCACCTTTTCTGGCACTCAATAGACATCACTTTCCAACATGGACGCTTCCTTTTACAAACTAACTTTACCTTCATTTGCGATTAAAGGCCTGTACCACCATGCCTGGACCACCTAAGCTTTTCTTTACCTGACACTTGCTCTATACCAGGCTGGCCTTGAACTCAGATCTATTTGCCTCTGTCTCCTGGATTAAAGACGTGTTTATATTTCAGCCAGATCACATAGAACCTAGAAGATTGTTGGGTGTGTGATCTCTTGCCAGAGCAGCCATATTTTGAATTAACATTCCTCTGCAGGCCTGGACTGAGTTAATGGGATGAAGGAGAGGGCTGGCAACACGTGTCCCGCCCCCCGTTTGTGACCCACCATGACAAACTCTGCTGCCCTACCATGATGGACAGAAACCATATGCCAATAAGAACTCTTTCCTCCCTTAGTTCATTCACTTTCTCCTTCTAAAGTGTCTGTGTGGTAGTAATGTGTTGTGTGTTTATGTAGTGCAGGAGTGGTGGGTGTGTAGGTATGCGGTTCATGTGTGCGTATGTCGGTGTCATCAGATATTGTCTGCTAACTCTGCCTTATTACTTGGTAGCAGGATCTCTTTCTAAACTGAAAGCCGTTTTGGTTAGGCTGGCAGACCAGAGGGCTCCAGAGGTCCGCCTATTTCTGCCCTCCAGGACTTAAGTGACAGACACCCACAGCCATGCCTAGCTTTTTAAAAAGTGGATGCTGGGAATTTTTGTTTATTTTTTGAGACAGGGTTTCTCTGTGTAGCCTTGGCTGTCCTGGACTCCCTTTGTAGACCAGGCTGGCCTTGAACTCTCAGCAATCTGCCTGCTTCTGCCTCCCTGAATGCTGGGATTATAGGCATGTGCCACCACATCCAGGTGAATGCTGGAAATTTGAATGTAGATCGTCATGATTGGACACATTCTTACCCACTGAGCCCCGCTCACTGGCCCTTGAGGTGTTTCTGTCATGCATCTAGGTAAAAGAATAGGAAAGTATGCTATCTTTCAGTGAAGACTGCCCGATTCCTCCCACTTACCACCCTGGCACTTACCACCTTCTGACATGTTACGAATACATATATTCACTAATTTTCCTATGAATCCTCTGTCTCCTCAAGAATGTATACCTCTAGGCAGTGATCTGTGGGGGTCACTGATGTGTTTCCGCTGAACTCTCGAATGGTGGCTGCCACATGGCAAGTTCTCATTAGGTACTGGAGAAGTGGATGAAACATAGTAGTCTAAGAGACAAAATGGGTGTCACAGAAGCAACCTTACATGAAATAATAGACTACAGGTTCCTGGTATAACGGGACCATCTTACATCATTTAGGATAGTTACCTCTGGCTTCTGAAGCATTTTCAGCTGAAACTTAAAAATTGAGGAGTACAGGGAGTTGGGTGGAGAGAATCTGGGTGGGAGGAGTTAGGGAAGGGGGAAGTGTGATCAGAATATATTGTGTGAAAAATTGTTTTTCAGTTAAAATAAAATGAAAACAAAACAAACAAATGAAAAACCCAGGAGTCACCCAGGTAGACAGTGAGGGAGAATGCTTGTAGAAAGGTCTGGAGCCGAGAGGATGGACAAGTATGAAATTCAGACAACTGGTTTGGAGCTAGAATAGTTTACCCAGTATGTGCAAGGCCCTGGTTCCATCTCCAGCCTCACCAGCAGAAACAGTGTTGCACTGAGACAGGGTAAAGATGAGACCACAGAGGCCTGATCCCCCAGGCCTGGGAAAGCAGGGACCTAAGGCTGAGTTTGAGGGCTTGCTGGGTCTTTTCAGTCAGGTCTACTGAGTGTGAAGGCTCATGCTGGCTGTCATGGTGAGAATGCGCCGTCTAGGGCATGCCTGGGAACAAGCAGACCATGTAGAAGGCACGCAATGGCCGGTTGGGAAAGGATGGCTTAGGGTTGGGCATGGTGGCTCATGCCTGTAATCCCAGCGCTCAGGAGGCTAAGACAGGAGGATTACCATGAACTGGAGCTACACTGAGCAACAGGGTGAGACTCTTGCCTCAAGCTGGAAGGCGAGTGGGTGGCCTGGGCCAGAAGCCGTGGGAATGTACACAGGGACAAGAAGCCACATAGAAAGGGTTTGGTGGGGCCTGAGGGTGTACAGTAGGAGAGATGCCCGGTTAAAAAACCTAGTGTCCGGGGTGCTAAACTCAACACCAGGAGACCTCAGGAAAGCATGCCTGAAGGTAAGGACAGACTTAGAGAGCAAGGGAAAGGTGGAGTTCAGTTGGTGGAGCGCTTGCCTAGACGCCATGAAGCCAGAGATGGTGGTTATCTTCCTGGAAGCTCTGCACTTGGGAGGCAGAGGCAGGAGGATCAGAAGAGGTCCTACTTAAAACAACCAACCAACCAACCACCCCCCCCCAACCCAAACAAACCAACCAATCAAAACCCCAAAACCAAACCAAACCAACAAAAGAGGCTGGGTTTATGGCTTATATCTTTAATCCCAGAACTCAGGAAGCAGAGGCAGGCAGACCTTTGAGTTTGAGCCTGGTTCTATGTAATGAGTTCCAGCTCAGGCCAGCCTGGTCTACATAGTGAGACCTTGTTTCCAAAACAAAAACAAAACCCCAAGCCAACCAATAAAAAGTACCGGGGTGGGGAGGGGTTAGGGTTAATACTGTTGGGGATGGAGGAAACTCTTTGAAACAGGCACCAGTGTGGAGGGCCCAGCTCTGGCCTTTCTCTGGTGGAAGCCCTCACTAGTGAAGACTAGTGATCTGTGGAGAGGCCGCCTGGGTCAGGTCTGAATGCTGGCCTTTCTCAAGAATAGGCTTGGTATTTACTCTTCCTTTGACAGTGTTTCATGGCTCAATCTATGACTTTGCCCCCTCCTCATAAAACATGACATGATGGTTGCCTTCTGAACACATATAAATGGATCAGGCACTAAACCAGGTGTGTAGGATACAAAGGAGGGACCCATTCTAGGCCTCGGGTCATTCACTGCTGACTGCGGCTAATCTTGCAATTATCTTGCTGAGGGACTCTACGCCTACTGACCCAGGGCAATGCAAGGCAAGCCACCTGCTGGCAGGCACGTCTGCATGCCTTTCACCATCCACTCAGTGACCTGGCTGCACCTACCCTTCCCCAGCCCTAGGGTTTCACAACACTTCTTGGAATTTCATGCTTCCTGTGGCTTAGGGCTCCAAGCCTTTGCACGGGTCCTTTCTTCTACTAGGTACTTTCTTTCCACTATTTCTGCAACCAACCCCCCCCCCCCCCACGGTTTTCCTGTGTAGCCCTGGCTGTCCTGGAACTCTGTAGACCAGGCTGGCCTCCAACTCAGAGATCTGCCTGCCTCTGCCTCCTGAGTGCTGGGATTAAAGGTGTGCACCACCATGCCTGGCTTCTACCCACCCTCTAAAAACACCGAAGTCAGCTGTCACCTGTAGGCCTTCCTCAGGGCCAGGTGCCCGAAGTCTGTGACAACTTTCTGCTGTGTGACTTAGGTATTTCTATTCTGGTTTGTCTCTCATCTCTACAAGCTCCATGATCCTGAGGTCCTGCCTGACCTTCTGACCAGCAGCGTGTCGAGACTGCATCAGAGGGTCTTGCTGTGTGTGTCCACTGTCCACATGGCAAGAATCACAGGATTTCTACTCATCGATTCCCATATGATCACTTTCTAAGTCCACAGGTTATCCCATTCCTTAGAGGATGAGAGAAGATGGAGGAGGTGATGGGTGTGTGGCTGCGCGTGTGTGCGTGCACACTCGTGTGTGGCACCCTCTATTTGCAATCCACAGCATCACAAGGTGAGAAGAGATGAAGGATGTGAGAGCACTGGATGCTCTCCATAGCTGCAGGTCAGGCCTGGCCCTGGCCTCTTCAATCTGGATAGCCATGGCAGGAAGCTGCCCTGTCACAGGCACTCAGGCTGGGCCTCCTCGCCCTCTCAGAATAGACTGTACAGAACCCACCCTAACCACCGACTTAAGACAGCACACTCTAGGTAGGGAGAGAACCAAGACAGAGGCCCGGTGTGTAAGAAAGCTGATTATTCAAATTTATTACCATCAAGAAGTATGCAATGATGCTGTAGTTTTTCTTAACAAATAGAAAACAGACTGTGTACAACAGTGAACTCTACAGCACTAGCATCCACAAGGTAAAAATGAATGTTCCATCCACCACCAACAACCCTGGATTGTTGATCTTGACTTAGCCTAGCTAGACCTGGGGACGTCTGCAATCGAGTCCCTTGGCTAAAACAGCTATGCACCCTTCCCCGCCCCCACTTACCTATCTAGATAGTGCTGCCCAAAGGAGGAGACCCTCCCCTTGCCCCTCAGCAAGCTGAGATAGTAAAACTGAGTAGAGTACCATGGATACAAGTCCAGTAGTCTTGCCACATTGGTTTGTGAGGGCAACTTGAAGGAGTGGAAAAGAGCGAGTCTTGGGGGATTTGAAGACAGCTGCAAACCAGGAGAGAAATCTGGCCCCTGTTGAGGACAGACATGTGCTACCAGGCCCACTGGCCTAGACCTGAAGGGGCCAGCCACGCCCCCGCTTGGCCCTGAGGTGTGTGGGGCGTGGCCCAGGCCCTCACCTGTGCCATTCATTTACTGAGGCGGCCAGAACCCACAGCCTACAAACACCTGTCACACTGCAATGCTGGGGGATGATAAGAGACTCTGTGGGCCCATGGTGAGCCCCAGGCACATTCAGTTGCCTCCCACTTCCAGATCTGAAGTAGAGGCCAGGGGGTGATTTTTTTTTTTTTTTTTTTTTTTTTTTGGTTAAAAAAAAAAAAAAGGTTTTTTTGTTTTTTGTTTTTTGAATATTTTTGTTTTTTGAACCTTTGCAAACACGATGGTGATGAGGAACGCCTTGCCAGGCTCCCCCAGACACGTCTGTGGTTGTAGGCTATGAATGTTAAATGCACACTGGGGGAATGTGTTTCCTATCGCCTCCCCACCCACCACTGTCTGTGGGCCTAAAAAAAGGCTCTCAAGGAAAAACAAAACCTAAAATGAACAAAAAAAAAAAAGTGTTTCCCTGCATTTGGCTGGATAGGATCTCATCTGAAAGGCTGGAGGAGGGCAGGAGACCTGCTGCCTCCTGGGCCACGGCCGGCTTGCCCAGGCAAGGCCCGAGCTCTGCCCGAGGAAGGCATGTACTGTCCTTCAGCAGAAGTTGTACAAGAAAGGATCCAACGTGAACTCAAAAGGAAAACAAAGGAAGTCCCAACTCCACAGCAGCCCAATCTGCAGTGAAAGATTTGCAAAAGGAAAGTCGGAGGGAAAAGGCTAGGATCCCTCAGTCTACCCCGCCTAATGTATAAAAAGTGGAGGCTGTGCCCCCTTCCCCACCCCATGAGAAGCATGAGAAACGCGGAGCTGAACAGGGAGCTCGAAGCGGGGCTCCACTCGGCCCGGTGGACAAGGGCCCAGAGCCAGGCCGCCTACACGCCCAGGTGTTCCGGGCTCTCTGACGGGTGTGGCGATGTCCCCGAAATGCTGTGTGATCCCAGTGGGCTGTGCTCTGCCGGCAACAGCATCCGTGCAGGAGGGCTGGACGATGGTCGGTATGGCTCAGAGGAGCTGGGTCCCCCCCGGAGCCCCTCAGGGGAGCGGCGGAGGAGAGGGGAGCAGTAGTTACGTTGCATAGTGGTCAAAGCTGCCGAGGTATTCCAGGGCCGCACGGTAGCACAGCTGGTATTGGTCCTTTGAGAAAAGGAGGGCTTGATCAGTGTAAAGAGTGCCAACAGCTACTCCAAACAGAGAACAGTACTCAGGCTGCGGCCAGTGGCCACAGAAGTAGCCTCTGCCGGCTCAGAGCAGATGCTGGACCCATGGAACTGCCCAGGTACTCTCCAGACGAAGCTCCTAAGGCCCATCTCTCCCTTTCCCTCTCCCAAGCCTGTATGCACCTCCGCTATTCCCAGCCCATTTGTCTGCACCCAGGATGATGCCTCTTACACAGACTGCTTTATTCAACCCTGACCTAGACAGCAGCATGACCCTGGAGCTCAGGACAGAGCTACTGAATGACCACGGCTCGCTCTCCTCCCCCCTGCACGTTAGGCAGTACAAGTGTCCCCCCTGCACACGGCTGTAACAGGAACACATTCGTGTGGGCCAGCTGCAGCTGCAGTGGAGGGTTGTAGGGAGACACACCGGTCCTTTACTCTGGTCTACGTACCTCTGTCTGCACCATTGCAGGGCGCTGTGTTCGGAGGGTCTTCACCGTCTGGAACATGTCAACCACACCCTCGTACCGCATGCGCTCCAGGACAATGCTCAGAGTGATGAACACACCAGTGCGGCCCACACCAGCACTGCTCAGAGAATGGCCGTGTCAGGGGGCCTGCTCACCTCAGCTTACCTCAGCTGGTGAGCCTTGAAGGCCTTCAGTGCCACGCCCCACCCCTGGCCCTACATGGGGACAGCCCACCTGCAATGCACCGTGATGGGCCCATCCTGTCCAAACTGTTCTTTCGTCTTGTGCACCTGCCCGATGAAGTCAATGAAGCCTTCTCCCGTTTTGGGCACTCCTTGCTCAGGCCAGTCTGTAAACTGGAACTGCCGGATTGTCCTCGACTGCCCATCCTGGGAGGGAAGGTCAGGGTGTGTACCTTAGGCTATAGGCCCTCTAGATTGGGAGCACAGCAACACCTGTGCTCACAGGAAGACTCTAGGAGCTAACAAGCCCAGTTCGCGATTCATTCCCGCGGTTTGACCTGATGTGCCATGGGGGCAGACCCGGACCCCACACGTGCTCGGGTAGTGTTAGGAACATGCTTCTGAGCTTATTCTCTGGCCAACACTCACCCGGGCATCTGTGACCTTGAATTCGCGCAGGATGTACTGGGGCATGTTGTACTCAGCCATCGGGTCAACAACGAAGTACTGATAGCGGGCAGAACGCTCTGCTGGCCAGTACTGGTGACACTTCTCCTGTGGACAGAACACCGGGCACCCCAGCACGATCAGGTGGGAAGGTCACCTGAAGGCCACGTTTCAGAGGACTCTGGGACGCATGCCTCAGGTGTTGGTAAGAGCCCGAGACTATGCATATGGGAAACTGGGGTTATGAGAGCCGAGAGCAAAAAAGGAGCATCTTCCCCAAGGGTAGCTGGTGACCTCCCTGGTATGAGCGGGGCCCTAGGGGAAGGGGTGGGCTCACCCTGCCCATCTCCCGGAGCTTGGTCAGCATGACGATGATGGTGGAATTGTGCTCCCATAACATGCGCCAGAAGTCCTCGGTGCTCTCTGCCAGAGGCCCCTGTGTAGCTATGTAGGCCTTCTGCTGTCTGGGTGACATAAGACTTGACATGCTGGAGCTGCCGCTGCCCCATCTATCCCGACACTGCCTAGACCCTTGGGACCTTGCTCTGAGGGCAGCCTTCCTCCAGGAAGCCCTCATTCCTGTACCCAACTCACTCTTAATCTTTTGGGCAAGCTCCTAGTCCCCCAACCAGGAGCAGACCAAGGTACCAAAGGGCACGGTGGGGCGAGAAGCATGCCGACCTGTAGCCGTCCAGAAAGCTGGCATTGATGTAGTCAGAGCCCTCCACACCACGGATGGGCTGCAGACACACTCGGGTCATCTCATAGGGCATGATATTCACTAGGCGGTTCTTGAACTTGTTGCAGGGCAGGTTGGCACTAATGAAGCGAGATGTGTGGGCCTTGGAGTTGGCCAGCAACTGTGAAGAGGAAGGGTTCTGTCAGGCCTGGCTCCCCATGACCCAGCCCGGGACCCCGGAGTCAAGCAGGCCCTCTGGAGTCCCACCTTGAACTCAAGCTCCATGGCAGTCACACTCTCCCCAGGAGGCACTTGGCCTAGCTTCTGGATGTGGGCGTACAGGTTGCGAGCAGGCACCTCGGTGTGTCCGCACATGGCAGCCTCCAACAGTGCCTCGTGGATGAACACATACTGGTCCTCCGTCTGTACCATGTAGTTCCTTTGTGAGCGCATGCACGTCACGTGGCCATAGATGTCAACTGTCTTCTCATGCTTCATTCGCTCCAACATGGCGTCGATGACGATAAAGCAGCCCGTGCGGCCCACACCAGCACTGAGGACAAGAACACAGCTTAGGGCAGTGGTCTCCTCATCTCCCGCCCTATCCCTCTGGTAGCTCCGTACTCTCTCACCTGCAGTGCACCACCATGGGTCCTGCATCTAGTGGGTTGCAGGCCTTTACCCGTCTCAGGAAGGCCAAGATGGGAGTTGGGTACTCAGGAACCCCGTGGTCTGGCCAGGCCATGAACTGGAACTGTCGCAGCTCGCGCTTCTCACTGGAGCCGCTCTGCAGAAGAGTCAATAGTGATGAGGAGGTCTGGGGTTTGCCTGCCACAGACGCAGGGAAGGGGCCACACCGACCACTCTCAGGTGATAGTCCAAGTCACATCAGACACAGTCACATGACACAGGCTGTGACGACCCCTCACATACCTCCCAGACCCTGAGCCCAAGGTCACTCCCTGCCATTCCATAACCCTTAGGCCACTGTCCTTACAGTCTAAGTGGCAGACAAGCACTGGGCACTCAGGGCCATACCTTATGGAGTGCAAAGGTACGCATGGTGTACGTGGCCAGCTCCACAGTGTCCACCAAGGTCACCTGAATGAGGCCATAGGTCTCAGTGCCACGGGCTGGCCAATACTGATCACACTTCACCTGGAGGGGGATGGGCAGGGCAGGAGACAAGGTACACGTGACAACGTTATAGGCAGAAGCAAAGGGAAAGGTCCAGCTTGCCTGGCTACAGGGGCCCCAGCTCTGAACTCTCACCTTCCCTCTCCCTCACCAGGCCTCATCACACTAGGCTACCACCCTTGCCCTCACTGGCTGAAGGAGAACCATAATTGAAAATTATTTATTCAACGCCAGATCGCACCAGGCACATTTTCTGCCAAATTTACCCGTAACATTTATGCCCCATTTTCAAGCTCTGTAAATTTTATGTTCCAGTCAATGCTTTTCAGTGCAAAAGCAGACATCAGCAGCTCTTTCCACTAATTAACTTAGATGTGTGAGTGCCCCAGGAACACTCTGGCATCTGGGGAACATGTGAACACCCCAGGAGCACCCCAGAAACCGGGGAGCATAGTAACATTCCAGAAAATGACAGCATTTGGTGAAACATACTAACATCCTGAGACCCCGTGAACACACTGCATTACATCCCAGCAGTTCCCCGGTACCCAGGGAAATGAGACAGCACTCTAAGAAAACCACAGCCCTTAGGGGGCCCCTTGAAAAACTTCACAGAAGGCGGTACACAGCGCCACTGAGTCATTTCCCGCCCGTCCCCCTCACCCGGGATTTCTCCTCTAGCCTGGTCATCATGACCACTGTGGCTGTGCGCTGTTCCCACACCATCCGCCAGAAATCGCCCATGGTCTCAGGCAGCGGACCCTGCGTGGCGATGTAGGCGTTCTGCTTTCGGTAGCCATCGATGTAGTTGGCATTGATGTAGTCACTCCCGGGAACACCTGTTGACGGAAGAGCGTTATGATGGAGGCCCCAGGCCAGCCCTCTGTGCCTGCGAGCACTCTAGAGAGCAGTGGGGAGGAGCGCGAAGGGGTAACGGGGCCATGTGGCCCTGGCTCACCGTCAATGGAGGTGAGAAGGACTCGAGAGTGGTCGTAGGCGATGACATTTGCGTAGCGGTTCTTGGGCTTGTTCACTTCCGAGTTGGAATTCTCCCACGTGAACTGCTGGCCAGGGTCAATGGACTGCCAGAAATGGAGGAAACAGGGAGAGTGAGGGCCATGTGGAGGAGACCTAGCCACGGTGCTCTGCTCGGCAGAACTGAGTGCCCCTACACTCCATAGCCACAGGGCCAACACATCCCAAGTCTAGAAAGCGACAAACTGAGGACTCAAAACTTCCACACTAGACAGTGGCTGCGGATGGGGTGGGGCACGAGACAGCCCCGCCAACTCCCCCACCCCCATACCCAACTAGGGAAATGAGCATCGGTTATCAAAGCAACCGCAGCTGCCGGGGCCGTGCTGGAAACGCCCAGGGCTCCAGAGCCTTGCTGCATGTTGCCCAGCTCTGGCTTTTCGTACTCCGCCTGTCCACTTACCCCGGCCTCCCCGGCAGGTAGGAAGGACCTGGGCTCCTGCACATCGCTACCAGACCCTCATCTCACTCCACATCTTCTCCTGCTTCCCCTCTTCCCTTTCACTGCTATGGAAATGGTTTTCATTGACAGGATCTCACGGTACCTGGCTAGATTTGACCTTGCTAAGTAGCTAAGGATGACCCTGAACCCCCCACTTCCTGCTTCCGTGCTATGAGATAACGGTGGGAATACAGTGTGGGTGCTAACCCAGTTGTGTGGTGTTGGGGGGATCAAATCCAGGGCTTGCCAAATTCCAGGCAAGCACTCTACCACATTAGTTATAGCCCATTCACAAGATGGTTTTCTTTTCTCTCTGTCCTGAAATGCATGTGTGCACATGTATATGCTTGTGCCCCGGGTGGTGGATGAGCTGGAGGGCAATCTTAGCAACACCATCTACCTTCTCTGAGCTGGGACCTCTCAGTGGCCTACTGTTCACCAACTAGGCCAGGCCTGCCATCCTCACACCGGCTCTGGGACCTGTGTGTGTCACTGCCTGAGCCACTTGACTCCCCCCACAGTCACAGGACTCTCATGCTTAGATGCTGAGCTGTCCTGACAATTCTGCAGCTCCCTGGTCACCTCTACGCACAAGTCTCTCCAGTCCCCCCCCCCCCTTTTTTTAAACTATAGACCAAGCCTTGACTTTTATTACTTAAAAAAGCTACATATTCATGCACACTTTTAATCCCAGCACTCGGGAGGCAGAGGCAGGCGGATTGCTGAGAGTTCGAGGCCAGCCTAGTCTACAAAGTGAGTCCAGGACAGCCAAAGCTACACAGAGAAACCCTGTCTCAACCTTCCCAAAAACCCAACCCCCCCCAACAAAAGCTGCATATTTATTTTGCTTTCTGACTCTGTGTTTGTGCCTTCAACACTTTCACAACACTCCTCAGTAAGGAAAGCCCCCTTGATCCTGTCACAGACACACCTGGCACACACGGAGCCAAAGGCCCTGCTGACATGCTCCTTTGTCTCAGACAATCTCACAAGGACTTTAGGCCTCACAGCACAAATCCCTCGCAGTCTGCCTGGGCACACAACGCATGCGGATTTAGGTGCTTTCCCAACCTTCTTGGTGTACAGGTAAACAATCCTGTTGCCAGGGGCTCAAGACAGCCTAGTTTTGTTAGAGGCTGTATTGTAGGAGAGCCTATGACGGTATGTCAAATGCTGGACCATTCTGAGTGCCTCTAAGCACGCCAGTCCTTTTAAAGGCCGGCCTCTCCGCTTCCCATCAAAGCAGGCTTGACTGTGAGACTCCCTCTTGGAGGAGAGCGGCATCATTCACTCACCCAGGAAGCCCAGCCAGCCTCTCAACTGGCTGCCACTGCCCTCAGCTAGGCACCTAGCTCTGCTTTGTACCTCCTTGCCTCCTCTCGTCCTACTCCACTCACTCTGTCCTTTGGCCACAACAACAACAGCAACAACAACAACAACAACATGCAGAACTGAGAATCAATTTCCTACTGAAAAGCCTCCAGTGTTCTTGACTGGCCCAGGCCACAACAACGCTAACTGCTATGTCCCTGTGGGAACTCATGATGTCCCCAGCATTGTTCCACACAGCTATGTGCCTTTCTGCATCTCTTTCCTCATGGCGGGTATGGTTATTATCCTACTTTGCAGATGGACAGAATCCAACACCTATAGCACAAAGTCTCCTCCAGTTTGGTCCTAGCCTCATTATTCTCCAAAGAGGCTGGCTCACCACTCCTGTGAGGACTCGCCCCTTGGACACACCCACCGTCATGTTTGCTATATATAATTTCAGCACACATTGTCAGAACCACACACTCAGCATTGATTATCTGTCCCAAGGCCATTTGTCTCTACATGTCCAGGATCCAGCACACGGACTGGCACAGTCGGATGCTAGCAACAGTATGATAAATGACTAACAGACCGTGAAAGAGAAAGAGTGATGGGAGAGCCCACAGTTGATCTGGGCAACCAGGGAAGGCCTCTAGGACAAAGCAGGTCCTTTAAAGAAAGCTCAGATGGCAGGACCGGGTTGCGGACGGCAAGGTGACTGCTGCGCATGGGCGCCCTGGGAGCCACGACGGGCAGAACCTTATTAGGAGGATGGGAAGGTGTGGGAGAAGACAAGGATGAATGTTGGTGAAGGAAAAGGATGGCCTTCTGGCCAGAAGCCAAGCTAAACGCAGAATGCCTGGCTTACACGCTCTGTTCCAGAGGCAGCGAGCACTCTACAGCAGCAGCGGTGGCGGCATGGATGCTGTGTGGGGACATGCTCATCCGTCTACCCGCCAAGCTCAATTTTCTTCTTTGGAAGCCTCGCCTATTACTCTCGGGATCTACCTGGCCCACGGCCCATTAGAAGGGCAGTTCCAGGACCCGGGATACATTCCCCAAACATAACTCCGAGTGGACACCTGACTAGAAGAGAGCAACACCCTGGGTCCAGCTGAACAGATCCATCAGCCATCTTCTGAGGCCTACGACAAGGGCTGGCGAAAAGAGGCAGACACAGCAGCAGAGACGACATCACCCGTGCTTCCCAAAGAAAGGGGTAGGGGTCTCTCCTTATCACTTCCTTTCTAGCAAGGCTCCCTGACTAGACGGCTTGGGGGACACTCAATTATCCTTGACAATGAGCTCATCGGTGGGATAGAAGCTCACTGACCCTAAAGTCTGAACTCCCAGAAAACAGGTCAAGACCAGAGTAAAGTGAACACTTGGAGGGGTTCCTAATGCCCCCATCTATGAACTGTGCACTTCTGAGTGCACATGCGATCACGGGGAGGCTTGGGAGGGGGGGAGAGCTGTACTGAGGACAGCCTTCCTGCTCCTCACTGACAACGGTTACCATCGGGAGACTCAGTAACACTGTTTTATCCAAGCCTGAGGTGTGGATGGTCATGGAGTCAGGCACAGGGCAGGTCCAGGTTGTCATGGCTCCACTACTGACCCTGTTGGAGTCCTGCTTTCTGGTACGTATGACAAGACTGTTGATAGTAGCACTCCATGGGGGACCAAGTAAGAGGACGGTGTCTAGTGTCTGGAAGTGCTGTCCCGTTTTTGTCAGAGACCAGCTACTATATCCACTGTTACCAAGATCAGTGTCTGTTTCCGCTAGCATGGGGACATTAGCCTGTGCACCTAACAGAGCCTTCTGAAGCATGCCCGGGGGTGACCACCAGAGGGCTGTGGTGAGCCTATAGGCTGGGCCCAGCACCCAACTGAAGTTTACTGTTGGCCTCCCTGGCTATTCCACGAAAACCTACATCTCTAGCCCCAGCTGGGACCTGGGACAAGACAGAATTTGACCTGGGTAGACTGAGGCCACATGGTGGGGGTGGTGGTGGGTGTCTTACCTCATATTCCTGGGAGAACTTGAGCCCGTCATTGGCTTTGAGGCGTTCAATATTGTCTGCCAGGTCGGTGATAGGAATAGGCGGGTGGTCTCGCATACCTGGGGGAGGTGGAATTAGTTTGAGTTCTGAGCAGGGTGGCACAGACAGCCCAAGGCATGTGTGAACACGTGTGATCATGGAGCACTCGGCACTGGTGGCATGGAGACATCAGCACATGCGGCAACAGGAATGGCAGGACACACAGTGGCTGGGGGTCAGGGGAGGCCAGAGAGGCAGGTGTGTGTCCTGTAAGCACACGGAAGCACGTCCAGATGAGCTACTGTTGCATAGGGACCACAGGGCTCTCTGCCTGGCAGGTCTGCCCGAGAGAACAAGAGGCTTCTTCCCTCCAAGGCTGGGCTCAAAGTTCCGGGAAGTGGCCAGCAGTCGACAGGCTGGAAGCTGGCCTCTTCTTACCACACCTGTCTGAGCCAGACCCCACCCCTCACTGAGGCCAGTCACCCTGGGAGATTTGGTGACCCTGTTGTCCCAGGCACCAAGTGTGTGGATGGAATGGCCATGGAGTGCAAAGACAGTGGCAGAGTGACGCAGAAGTCGGGCGAGAAGCAGAGATGAGGAGGAAACTATAAAGACATAGGCAAGGTGACAGGACACAGAGCCACCAGACAGGTGTGTCAGACTGAGACCGGGAGAGAGGGTGGGAGAGAGGAGACTGGAGAAAATAAGAGGGGGCGGGGGAAGAGGAGAAAAGGGAGGGAGCAGGGGAAGGGGGAGGAGCAAGGAGGAACTAGGGTAAGGTGAGAAAGTAGAAGAGTGGACGCAGACACTGAAGCCAAAGTGTCCCCAAACACAGGAACTTTGAAAACTAACTTGAGATATTCGGGCAACTGGGGGCACTGGAACCTGTAGAGAAAACAAACCAAGAAAACAATGGGGTGGAGCACAGCCCGTTGACCCTTCTCTGGTCACCCGGTTCTGCCGTAGGACACTGCAGGGGCTGCAGGGGAAGGGCAAGAGGAAGGGACATAGACGGAAGTACAGGATGGGCCCGGTACAAGCTCCCTCGTCTTTCCGTGACACAGATGTCCCACCTCCAGAAGTGAGCATTTCCAAACACCATAGGTCTGAGTGGCCTCTTGGGGCTCTACAGCCACTCAGTCCTGAACTCAGCCCTCAGCCCCTCAAAATCTGACCTTGGCCATTTTCAGGTGGTCTCCATACCAGGAATGAAAATTTCTTTTTACTTCACACTGCTCTCTTCTTGAGGAGGCCGTGTACCCATGGTGTCCTTCACACACTGATATGTGAAAGGGGCTCTGCATGTCCCCTTTGCTGCTCTTCAACCCATGGAAACACTTCCGCCTGGAGGCTGGGTCTCACCCAACAAATCTCTTGGCCCTCCCTTCTCAGCACTGCACCACGCTAGCACTCGAGGCAGGGCCCTTTCTGCCGGTATCTGTACACTGCCCCCTACACTACAGCATCCTGGGAGAGTCTACTCATTCTGGGCTTTGACACCGCATGATCCTTGGCCCCACTCAACGTTGGTGGCCTCAGTGCTGAGGTCAGCATGAAGGTCAAGACCCCCACACAGCCTATTACCACTTAGACGTCCTCCATGGCAGCAGCCACAGAGCCATCCTGGCATCGCTGAAGCTGAAACCCTCTGTCTTAGCCACCTTCAGCTTTCCTGAGCCTGTTCTTTCCCTCTGTCCCCAGGGCCACTTCCCTATGGCTTAACTGTCTTGCCCTGAGTTCTTCCCCATGGGTCCACTCTCCACAGAAGCAGTCAGAGGCATTGCTACAGCAGCCCTGCTCGTCCCCCGATAAGGAACTTCACAACTCCCTGGGTCCCTGCGGATGAAGTCCAAGCTGCTCAGCCTGCTGGTCAAGGAGACCCCTGCCTTGCCCCAGCTACCTCTTGGCATAATATTCCAACACTGCAGAAATACTCTGAGGGGTTTCACTTGATATAAGTGAGTGCTTCCACTTAGCACTTTCCAACCCAACTTCCTGTATGCTGCCTGAGAGGCTCGGCACCCTCTGAGAGCAGGCTCGCTAGTCACACCACCCTGGTGCTTAAGCCTTCCTCACAGAGCCACTCTCTGCTTACAGCAGCCTGCTAGGTTTACAGGGCACACTCTCTCAAGATACGCTGGGCCTTTGGAATTCAGTCACAAGGCTGTGAGGTACCAACCACCAGGAAAAAACCACCCAGGGGTTGGCAAATGTTCACTACAATAGGCCAAAAAAAAATTAATACTTTAGGCTTTCAGATGTCCAGGGTCTCTTCTCCCTTCTATTTGTAAACTGGCCTCTGAAGTACAAAGGACCCCAGAAGGGAACGGGTGTAGTGGTGTGCCAGGAAAACTTTATTTACAAAAGCAGATGGTGGAACGCATTTGGCTCCAGGCCATAATTTGCCAGCCCCACTTTAAATGACTCTAGTTCCCAGCTTTCAAGTCTTGCGGCTGAGGGCCCGGGCACTCTGGAACAGACACTGATCTTACCATGCCCTGTCTGAATTCCTGACTCATAAAAACCGAGAGAGGATACATAATTACTGTTGATTTAAGCCTCTAAGTTTAGGGGTAATTTGATGTGCAGCCCTAACTGGCTCACACACACACACCCTCTGTGCACACACATTAGTTCCCTCATTCACTCCATTGTTGTGTGCTCACAGGCATCCGGCGAGAATCGACTGCAGGATTAAAAACAAGGATGGGGCTGAACAAGGCAGGTCCTGGAGCTACAGCTATGGAGACTGTCACTGAGGCGATTTCCGGCTCTTTGAGAGACATCTCGAAGGGAGCTGAGGCCTGAGCTCTCTTGGGGAGGCGGGGTTGGGGGTGGGGCAGAGGGAAAGAGTGGTGTTCCAGGTGGCAGAAATAGTTGGAAGTCACATGTACTGAGTCTGGAACTGGGGCCCCACATCCTTGCACAGTGAACCTGAAACAGGCTTCAGGAAGGGCCAAGTGTGAGCGCCCCCATCTACCACCCTGTCTGCTACTGCTTCTCACTTCACACAGCCTGGTCATGTACGAAGGGCCAGAGAGTAGACACACAGAATGGCCACTTGTGCCAGAGATGTGGGCTCCAAAAGGTCCCCTATAGTCCATACCCAGAGCCTGGAGACACACAGGGACCACTGCTGTTTCTAGAAGCCTCCTAGTCCCCAAGTGCCTGTCCATCTATTGGGTATGGATGCCTTAGTTATGTCAGTCAGCCCAAGGGGAACAAAAAGGGAAGAGGAAGCAAAAAGTAAGTATACTCAATGCCCTTTGGTGGAGAGCATGAGGGCCTGCAGGACAGAGCTGGAGGGCAAGAGGCCAAGGGGTCAGCCCTACCTGGGGTCTGGTAGTTGAGCCTTCGCATCTCCACAGGGTCAGAAGAGTGGGCCAGCAGAGAGTCCTTCAGCCCAATTGATTGCTCATCTTTTGAGGATGGGGAGTGAGTTCTTTTCCTAAAGGAAGGAAGGAGAGGCTAGTGAAAACCTGGAGCACAGGCAGCCCCATGCCACAGATGTCTTCTCACCACCCCATCTTATCCTAGGATCTCTGGGCTTGAGCCAGGGGCAGAGAGCAGCGTCAACACGAGAGAACACAGGGTAGGGATGAGGCAGAGACACAGCAGGTGTGGAGTTGCGCACAGGAGCAGTGCAGCGAGGAAGGTCAGAGAGGCTGGTGAGTCCTCTGGACAGGAGGCAGGTCACCTTGGGCAGTGGCTGCTGTCCTTAAGACTACCATAGCTGAGGCAGCAGAAGCCACCACAAAAACACATGCAATGACACATAGAACAGACCAACATTATAAGGGACTAGATCCCAGGTGCCTGGCTCTCAAGGTATCAAACTGAATGCCCAGGGCAGCAGGGGAGGGACAGGGAAGGCGGCGCCCTAGCCGGACAGAGTCCTCTCTCACTGGCCTCAGCCTGCCCATCTAAAAAGGACAGGGTCAGAGACAGACCACTCAGGGACCACCTGCAGTGTAGGGAGAACTTGGGAGACGTGCTGCTGCGCGTCTGTGCATCAGGACACCTGTCCCAGCTGCTCTGCAGAGTGCAGACATGGTCTCTTGTAGGAATTAGGTTGGAGAAATGGGAGCCTAGGGAGGGTTCTGGAGAGCTCTGTGGACTCAGGGAAGCAATGAGGGCTGCAGCGTGCACATGCCCCAGGGACGAGCATCTTCTGTGGAGGGTAGAGAGCTGGAGTAACAGGAGCGTGAAAGAGCCTGCCCCTCATGCCAATGAGGATATATCTGGAGCCAGGGAGCCTACTGAGCTGGCCCGCTGGGCAGCTTGCTGATTAAAGCCACAGGCTAAGAGGGTTCCGCTCAGAGCTCCACCCCTCCCTGGAGGCCCAGGATGTGCACAGGGACCAGTAGAGGGGGAGGCGTGTAAAGAGAGAAGGAACGACGACTCCTACCTTTCTTGTTTACTAGGTCCCGAGAGACAGGCAAGGACAGAAGAAAGGAATGGTCATCGTTTCTGACGAGCACTCAAGCCCTCGCGTGACAAGGGAGATGTGGGGCCCTGATAATGTGTCCGTATGACAGCCTCAGGAGGGGAGCCCACCTCTATGCACAGACATCAGAACCCAAGCAGGAATGGCGGGGGGGGGGGGGGGGGGGGAGAGACTGGGGGACCTCCTTGGTGCCACCTACAGGTCTGTCCACTGTGAGAGGAAGGATCATGGGGTCCAGACAAGGGCAGGGTGATGACAGGGCACCGGAAGTGGGCACCTCCACAAGGTGTCGTATCACACATGGAATGGCACATTTCCAACAGCCAGCCACTTGCCAGGTGCTGGGGGCTCAGTGTAAGCAGCTGCAGGACCAGCACATGTCCAGCGGGGCATTCTGGGTAGAGGAGGGGCTGTATGAAGGTGGGCCTCTGAAAGTGAGTAAGAAGATCGAGGGGACAGCTGCCAGGTGAGGTAGTAAGTGGGGGGCTGCTGCAGAGCAGGAACCCAGGGGCAAAGGAACCGTATTTACTTGGTGTAACTATGCTAAAGACAACAATTAACGAGGTATTTCAACTGTCAGCCTCAAATCTTGGGCTTTTTAAACATTTTTCACGTTTTTTGTGCACATGCAAAGGCAGGCACTCCTCACCGAGTGCCTCCTTACGTCAATTTTATTTATTTATTTCTTTGGAGATAGGATCTAGCTAAGTTACCCAGATTAGCTCTGAATCCTGCTACCTCAGTCCCCAGGGTAGCTTGGGAGACAGAGGCAGGCAGATCTCTGTGAGTCTGAGGCCAGCCTCAGGAAAGTCTAAGGAAGGAAACCAAGGCTATATATAGTGAAATCCTGTGTCCAAACTTATAAAAAGATTTTAAATGGAGGATGGCCAAGAAAAGTATCTGGAAGTAGCAGGAAGGCCACCTCCAGGGACAGTGCTTCAACTACCCAAGAGAGGTTAAGTGTTAAGAGGCAGCTATGGGCATAATGGGTCCTAAATAAATGTCTGCTGTGTAAATACTCATGGGATGTGGGGTCTGCAACTCAGTCTGGACCTCTGTGGGCTGAAGCAGGAGAGGCGGCCAAAGAACCACCCAGGAATTAGTGACAGAAGAAACGTGCACACAGCATGAGACCAGGAACCAGTGGCTCCTGAAAACTGCAGAGGAGACAGACACACTCACATGCACAAAAACAGACAGACAGACAGACATGCCTGGGGACGCACATGGGTCTCCTCAGCCCTTCTTCATGCAGGTGAACCTGCACAGGTGTGCACACACACAGAACCGCTGCTTCCGTCCATCCTGGCCCCCCACTGCACCCAGGGGCCAGGCTGGGGTGGCCGACTGAACACTACCCCAGAGAGTGCCTGAGAGGCAAGAGGCAGGCTCTGTCCCCCCAGGGCCAGGGGCGCCACTCACCTCTTGAACAGGAGGATAGCGATGACAATCAGGATGATGAGAATGACCGCCAGGACGGGGCCTGTCACCCACAGCATCTCGGGCTCCTCCTGCTGCTGAGCCGGTGTCACCTGGACTACAATCTCATCCGAGTAGGGGCTGGAGGCATAGCGCTTCTGTGGTCCAGTGAAGCAACAGCAAGGGCTGTGAGCACAGCATGAGAAAGCCCCACCCTCACCGATCAAACCCACAGGGGATAGTGACATCTGGGTACAACGGGCTGGCCCAGGCTCTACATCCTGTAAGACTGGCCAACTTGTGGCAGGTGAGCAGGACTGGGTTACTGAAGCCAAGTTAGGGTGAGTACAGGTCTTGGTCCTCAGGGCTGTCCTACTCCTACGATGTTGGGAGTCTCAGAGATAACGCAGACCTGAGGTCTCCTAAGGTCTGAGACTGGCCTTAGATTAAGCCTGGGGTCTCAGGGTTCTGAAAGTCATGCCAGCTCAGGCCAACCTGGTCCACGGGTTCCTTGAGGGAGGCGAGCACGAAGCACTGGTAGCTCAGATCCGGAGACAGGGGCCGGTTGTAGAAGCCCCGGTAGTTCTTCTTGTCCCCCAGGGTGAAGGTCTCAGGGAGCTCATCCACTTGAGCCGCCACATACGGCTTCAGCCGCTCTGCTTGCCGCCGGCGCCTCTGCTGTTTCTCCCCACCCTGCTCGATGGCTTCCAGAAGCTGGCAGAACAGAGCACAGAGTCAAATGCGGCCTGCGAGCCAATTGCCCCTGGGGCCATAACCTGGGACATCAGCTCCTGAAGCTGAGATAGAGGCTCCCTGCCTCACATCATAGGGAGACCCTCCTGGTAGCCTATCAGGAAGGGCCTCATGAATAACTTTATCCTAACCAGAGAAGCAGTTTCCACATGAGCTGTGAGGAGGAAAACAGGTGGTTTGTGTGCTCAGGAGAACTCAGACTTAAGTTCAAACCCTGCATGGGCTCTAAACCATAGGCCTCTCTGGAGTCCACAGGCTCGGAACACCCTGAGAGCAGCAGCGATGTCGCCACTGGTTCCTATACCGTGGGATTCTTACCAAACATCTCCAGGGAGGTCCCTACAAATCCTCCTGGAGTTCTCAAAACACGCCTGG
Organism: Acomys russatus; assembly: GCF_903995435.1. Lineage (NCBI taxonomy): Eukaryota > Metazoa > Chordata > Mammalia > Rodentia > Muridae > Acomys > Acomys russatus. Next base: position 14,093,772 of record NC_067165.1, read on the forward strand.
GGGTTCCCCCTCAGAGTCCCTCTCCCCAGAGAGGGAGTGGCTGACAGCTAGATCCTGTCCCCTGGGGCAGCACTCAGGGAAAAATGGCCACTGCCAACCACATGGGGCTGTCCCCTCAGTGCTGATCCTTCCCTAGGCACCTCGTCCAGCTCCAGCTCCTCTGGCGTGTTCCATCTTGGGGTCAGCAAGTTCCCGCCCACACGGTCAATGGGCACCACCACAATGTAGAACCACCTGTTTGGACAGAGCAACAATCAGACCTTTCACTGCCAGTAGCTACCATGCTGCTCCCCACCAGCCTTCGGGCCTCTTCTGCACACCTGACTAGAGAGGGGTCCTGCACTTGAGGCATGGAGAGGGAGAAGCGGCCATCCTCTATAAAGGCAGAGGCAGGCAGCGGCTTGTGTGGCAGGAGGTCCGGGGCAGTGCGGATGGACACCAGGTGCTGCAGGCCGCCAGCACTACTGCCACGATTCATCAGCACAAAAGAGTACTCCGTGTTGGGTTGCAAGTCTGCAATCAGCTTCTGCATGGAGTGCCCATCCACCTCCACACTCTGCCCATTGTACAGGATCTGTGAGGAGAAGAGAAGGAAGGAGCAGCTAGCGCCTCTGGGCGAGGAGCCTCTCCGTAGGTCTGCAGGGCACAGTGACTGCACAAGGACCCAGTTCGCAGACATGTCTGCGTGCACTGCGATCGGAATGGCAGTGCAGAGCAGATGTGGGGGTTCTGGTCTAGGTCGGCAGCGGTCCGTACGCACCTTGAAGGGTACAGCTGACTTATAAGAGTCGGGGACCTCCCAACTGAGCAGCACAGATGTCTTCATTGCAGCCGCCACGCGGAAGTTCTTGGCAAACACTGTGGAGGCATGAGGAAGGAGTCAGCTCTGTGGCTAGCTGGGGTGGGGAGAACGGGCCAGAGGATGTGACAATGGCTAAAGCACAGAGGAGGAAGGGAGAGAGGGGATATGGACTGAGGGTGACAACCGAGTACCCCCAGTCAGCTTCACACTGCACGGTCCAACTCCCAAGCCAGGTTCTTCCACAGAGAGCACTGGCCCGGCTGGGGTGGCACAGCGCCCGTGGCCAGACCTCCACAAGAGCATGGGTGAAAGCCTGGGCTGCGACACCAGGTCATAGTAGGCAGGGGTCAGTGGGTTGTGGTCATGAGAAGCATGTGGCCACACTCAAGAGCATGGCCTCTGGATGTCAGTAGGTTAGGCCCCGAAAGATTAGTGCTACAAGCCAAAAGTACAGCGAGCAGCACACCCTAGAGAGGCGACACAGCGAAAGGAGATCAGTGGATCAAGGTCACAGCAGCATAGGTCAGTAGGTCAAGGACAGCAGAGGTCACCTGTTCATTAGTGGTTAGCGGTCATAAGAGACTGAACCAGCACACAGCAGAGGCTGGTGGATCAGCTGCGAGAGAGGTCAGTGGGTCAAGGACAGCCCAGGTCCCTAGGAGCAGTCACACTTGGCAGGCATTGCCATGACCGCAGCACACACCTTGCTCCATGGGCATGGTCCGGGACTGGATGCTGGGGCTGAGTGGGCCGGCGCCTTTGCTGGTATGTGCACGGACCTTGATGTCATACGTTGTGTCCGGTTTGAGGCCAAACAGTGTAAGGTGTATATCATCAGTGACATTCTGCAGTTCCTGGTGGCTGTTGATGTCACGGTAGACCACAGTATAGTTGGTGATGCGTCCGTTCCTCTCTGCCAGCACCGGTGGATCCCAGGCCAGTTCCGTGGTAGATGTGGTTAGCCCTGTCACTCGAAGGTTTTGAGGAAAGCCACTGGGCACATCCTCGGGGGTTGTGATCTCTTTCTCAAACTCTTCGCCTGGGCCAGCCCGGTTCTTGGCAGCAAGCCGGAAGATGTAGGTGGCCCCTTTGTGCAGACCGGTGACTGTAAAATGCTGGTCATCCTTGCCAAAATCTATGGTGTTGGGCCGTGCCTCGTCGGCCCGACGGTACTGTAGACGGTAGCCCAGCAGCTCTCCAGGCAGCTCCTTGGGTGGGTGCCACTGCAGCAGCGCGGTGTGCATGGCTGTGGTGCTGACCATCATGGTGGGCCGTCCTGGGACTGAACAGCACGCACTGGGCTCTGGTGCCGCCCTCCCTGCTGCCCACCCAGTTTTGTCCCTGATCCCTCACTCACCTGCCCCTGTTGTAGTAACCACTTTGGGCTTGCTTCGGGCACCATCCCCCTTAGTGGTATAGGCAGCAACGGTGATGGAGTAGGTGGCCTCAGGGGTGAGGCCACTGATGGTGGTTTCCTGAAGGAGAAGGGGGAAAGGCAGGTCCCATCATACTGGATGAGGAGCTAAGACTATCAGTCACACTGTAGCCAAGGCTGCCCCAGGTACACAGGAGCAGGGTCTTGGGAGGTGGAGCTGGACAAATCCTTACTCTGCTGGAGGCAGGACAGCCAGGTCGGATGTGGACTAGGAGCATGCCACCCACACCAGAAGCCCCATGCCTGGGGCAGACAGCTCATTCTTCCTTTCTTTGAAGAACAAAGGGCCACACTATTTCTTTCACTCCATTGTGCTGTGAGTGACACCTCATGAGATCCCTACACACGTAAACCAGGACAGAGCCTTGCACGCGCCCAGCACCTTGCATGCCCCTTGGCACGCACATGCATGCAGATGACAGACTATAGTCCCTCCTGTATTAGCAGGTGCAAGGCAGCTTATAGATAGACACTAATGCAAACATATCCGCCCCCCTCATTCATACACACACACACACACACAAAACCAGGATAGAGGAGAGAACCAAGGCACAAAATGTTAAGTTAGAGTGACCCCATGTACTCCAATGACTATGCTATCCAATCCCTCCGGAGACCATGTGAGAGCACGAGAAAGACAGGACACAGAACTCCTCAAACCCGGGAACATTTCCCTCGTTCCCACCGGTGCCAGAGAAGTCAGCCATTCCATTTCCTTCTGGCTTGGCGGATCCTACCCACACACCCATCTAGCAAAGGCATCATTTCCGGACATGCGGAGAAACACCACAGGAGACCAAGCCACGCCACACAGAGTAGAGTAGGGAGAAGAAAGGGAAGGTACCACCGTGGAGTAGAAATAGTACTGTCAGCACCAGCCCTGCTCTCCCTCCAGCTTTAAGCCTCAGGAGGGCCAACTGCAGATTCCAACAACCCTCTGCAGGGCCCTGCTTGCCCAGGCTGGAGGGTCTTCCAGGGCTGGGGCTCCAGCAGCACCGTTGCCGGACCTGGCTCCCCAGTGCTTCTCCCAGCCTGGGCCTGAGCAGGTGATTTTTCACTCCAGGGATCAATAAGGCCTAACGATCAGGATTGGATTTAACTCCATCCCTGTCTGGCCAGAGCAGGGGCCAGGTCCTGGTCGATTGTGAACATTGGCCTCAAATTGCCGCTCGACAGGCGAGGAGTACGGATTAGAGGAAACGCCAATCACTGCTCGGCCTGGTGCTCATGTCTACACGCCAATTTTCTCTGGATGTGGCTGGTGCCCTGTGGATCTTGGCAACACAGGCTGGGAGAGGGGGAGTGTCCCATGAGCCCAGCCTGACCCAGTCTTGCCCGTGCTTGCACACCTGTTACTTACATAGTCCTCGGACTCCTCTGGTCTCCACTGACCGCGGGAGAGGGAGAGAAAGGGAGACAGGATGGTGAAGGATTTGGCCTGGAGAGGACCTGGCCCTGGAGGACTGATAGATAGCTCTGGAGTACCCACTGAGGTGACAGCCCAGAACCACTGCCCCCTCTACATCCCTGAGTAGCAACTGTGTGTGCAGGGCCTGACGAGGCCAGGGAGACAGGCTTGACAGCTCAAGCAGACGAAAGACACTAAGGGACGACCTCATAGCCTACTGTGCCTGGAGTCCCAGCATCTTGTCTGTCTGTCTGTCTGTCTGTCTGTCTGTCTGTCTATCTATCTATCTATCTATCTTCTCCACTCTTAGCTGACATAATACATTAAAGTCACCTGAGCCAAGGAGTGTCCCAGAACATAAGTGCTGGACTTATGGCTAGAGTGGGCCATGAGTCAGGTTTGCCAGCAAGATTATCAAGGGTGAGTAGTCAGCTCAGAGCCTGGGCATTACCCCAGAGCCAGAGAGACCTCATACCTCTGAATCCCATTCCACAGGTGCCTGGGGTGAGTTTCATGGCTGGCAGAGGTAACATCTAGGCAGTATGCCCAGATATGCTAGTGGAACAGACAAATGGACTGAGGCCTACGGCGTGACGCCCGTGGTCTTGAAGCTAGGGGCTGGCCACTGAAGGACAGGCCCTGTTTGGAGTCCTCCAGCCACACTACTCTCTGATAGCTGGCCTGGCCTCTGTCCACCGGCCTGGTGCTGGAGTGGCCCAAACATCTGCTGGTCTGGCAAGCTCTGCTGTGAAGTCTTTGAGACAGAATATAGAGGAAGCCAGGAAGACTCCCCCAATGATCGTGTCTACTTCAGAGTGGGCTGGGACCAATTCTTGTTAGGTTTCCTTCCGTGACGGGAGACCTGGGCTTCTCAAGCCCTGGTGTGGAGTCATCACGTGTACCCTCTCCTAGGTCAGGCAGTGAGAAGAGAAAAGTAGAGGGGCAGGCAGGCCAAGAGGAGTGGGGAGAGGAGGGAAGGAAAGAGAAGAGGATGGCTAGACAAAACTATGGGAGAAAAACCATGAAAAGGGACAAAAGGAGGCGGAGAGTGTCAAGTCTCATATAGAGGGAGCACAGTGGGGACAGGCTGGGCTGCACACCCCAGGTGGGGGGACACATCGCATGTTTTTCTCTGATCTTACTGGAGGCCAGGACTGCACAGATGGTTCTATTAGGTGGAGAAAGGCAGGATGGGGTGTCCTTGACAAGAGTCACACAGGGGATACCTAGGCCCTCGGGCCAGGCTGGATAAGTGCTCCATCTGGTCTCCCACTGGCCCAAAGCAGAATGACCTAGTCCCAGGGGGCAGGAGGCTACAAGGCCTCACTGGAGCCTACACGGCTATATTCTTTATAAAGGACACAAACAAATACGGGGACAAGATTCCTGATCTTATTGCCTGACCCACATCAAACTGCTGGGGACCGGCACACAAAAGCACACGAAGTGACTGTCCTAGAACCCCAGTGGCTGCAGCTGTGGCGCCAGACTCCTAAGATGGGAGGGGCCGGAGCGAGTCATTCTCTGGATGTTTCTGGGCGGGTGTGTCTGCTCAGACTTTATGAGGAGCCTTCAACCTGCCCCAGGAATGCAGGGTGGTGAACACACCCACGGCCGCCACCCCTGGGTCCCTCAGCCACAGGCAGGTTGGGAGAAGAAAGAGGGCACCCTCTGGGCAGAAAAGAATTTTGGCTCAGAGGGTGGAGCCTAGCCAAAGGCAAGAAGGCTGTTTGTCTGTGTGGGAGCCCATCCTCAGCACAGCCTGCATAATATGGGGTTCACGCTTGGTGGAGAGGGAATCCAGGCTCTTCCTGCTGGGAGTTAGTGCTAGCCCAAGAGTCCTCAGCACCTGGTTCTGGACAAGGAGATCCAAGGGCAGACAACAGTTTTTCTGGTTCTTGATGCTCCTTTCCCTCAGGGCAAAGACCTGGCCTCCCATCCAAGCCCCACCACCCACCTGCTGGCTCATTTCAGCCATACATATAACCTCACCTATAACCTGACAGTGCTCTGTGCTCCTGGATGGAACAGCAAGCTGAGAGTGTCAATACTCCAGGACCTCACTGTAAGCTTGTGGGCAGAACCCCCAGGAAGTCAGAGGCTTCCAGCAGGCTCAGCCTTGGAGATAAGCATCAGGGGTCAGGAGACAAGTGACACTCAGGTAATTATTTGCAGAGCTTCACCTCGGTCACTGGCTTGAGGCCAAAGAGGATAGAGAAAGTCTTTAAGTCCCTGTGTGCCTCTGGCTGTGTGGCACAGGGAGTACTCAGAACAGAACTGCCTGGGACAACAGCACAGCTCAGAGCCACAGCAAATGTGCTTCCTGCAAACTACAAGGGTGAATGAAGCCAGTGCAGTGTGCAGGGAGCCTGGAGTCTTTGGACACAAGGCTGTGAGCACTGGTGGCTAAGACAGCTACCAGGGCAAAGGGGTTAACAGAGGCTTGGTTAGCATAGCTTAAGCAATCTTGACATAAAATCGGCGTATCCCTGGAACCTGGGCCTCACCTCCTGATCTCAGAAACTCCTACATGGCAGACCAAGGCTGCCCCAACGACCATAAAATGCATAAACACTTCTGAGGTCAGACGGGGGAGGAAACAAATCTGGGCTCTAGGGAGTAAAAGGGACACAGCGGTCACTGTCTACCCTGCCACCCAGCCCCGTCAATGGCATACCTGAGCCTCGGCCAGCATGACATCCTGGATGATGGGCTGGCCTCGGGGCTCCCCGCTCTCCAGCAGCACATACGTGACCTGGTAGCCACGGATCTGTCCGTGCTGCTTCTTGGAGTCGGGCAGCTTCCAGGACACATGGACAGCAGTGGAGTTCAGAGGCTCGACCTCCACCTTCCGCGGCGGCCCGCTGGGCACTGGGGACCAGGGAGAGAGGGAAGTCAGACATGAGGGGACTGAGCCTGGTTTAGGGTACGTACAGCTAACTTTAGGGACGGGCCTCTGCCCCCACTCCCCCAGGAAAGGCTCTGATGTTGTCTCTTTGGCTGGCTGATCCCTGTCAACCCCTCTGGCAGGACTACTTATCTGCGGGGAACGCAGATGTGTGTATGTGTGACAGAACAGACAGAGGTGAGGTACCACGCCTTCAACGGCCCAGGCTCACACCATCTGTTACAAATTTTGTCAGTATGCAGCCAAAGACCACTTGAGTTTTTCTGCACTCATCTTCCGGATCCTGGCTCTCACGTTAGGTGGGGCTGCTTCTCCTGCTACAGCCCTCTAAGGTTTTTACGGCTTCGGCTATCTTGGAGACGAACCACAAGCCAGGACCTGGACATGGGCCACCCCACCAACTACATCGCCCCAGAGTTTAGACCGTGGAGCCTAAATTTAGCAAATTAGTCTGTCAGTCAGGTCCTGAGGAGGGACGATCCCTTCCCCACCCCGCCTCACAACAGCGCAGCCTACCGTCCTCGTCGGTGCGCACCAGCACCGGGCTGCTCTCAGGGCCAGGGCCCACATCTGTGTGTGCCCGCACCCACACCCGGTACTCCGTCCACTTCTCCAGGCCCAACAGGTCCCAGCTGGAATGCTCACGGCTGATGCCATCCACCACATGCCGCTTACGGTCCTCGCCGTCCACTGCCTCATAGGCCACAGAGTACTGGGTGATAATGCCGTTGCGCCTGTCAGCTGGCGGCGGGACCCAACTTACCCGGACCGTGGTGGAGCCCGTGCTCACACATGTCACCTTCTGGGGAGGGGCGGATGGGGCTGGGGAAGACAAATGGGGGGAAAGCAGGCAAATGGAGGGTGGGGATCACAGGCACAGTGACCAAGTAACAAGGGACTAGACACTCACCCAGCCATCCTGAGGCCCTCTAGGCATACTGCTGCTGACACAGCCTAACTCCCTCTGAATTAGCTTTCTATTCTTACACACACACACACACACACAGTATGTGCAGTGTCTCATATGCGCATATGGAGTTCTAACAGCGTCTCTCCCATGCATATGCCGTCTCACACAAACATGGTATCAAATATATATATGCATGCATGCGCGTGCGCACGCACACACACACATATACACCCCAGAATTTGGAGGACATAATTCTCTTCTGGGGATAAGTGGCACAAAGGTCTCTTGATTTAAGACGACCTTAACCAGTGCCTCTGTGGACAGGCAGGGCCTCTGTGCTTAGGCTCATCAAAGTCTGAGGCTAGACAAAGAGATGGCTAGTGGCTCCTGAGGTTTGGAAAGAAAGTATTCAATAGGTTTTTTTTTTTTTTTTTTTTTTTTAAGGTGTCAGGTGGCAAGTATGCACTCTTTGTGTCTGGTGATTTTTCTAGACACCACAACCAATACAGCGACTTCCTTTTACCTCCAGTTTGTTACTCCCTGCCCAGGTAACTTCAGCAGACATCCACTCGCTGGCAGGAGAACTCCAAACCAGAGCTGGGAATGGCCTTACCGCCCAAACTGTGAACTTTTACCTCCTTTTGTACAGCCTGCCTTGTGCCAGTAAAGTCACCCCAGGGTCCCAGCCCTCTACTCTTCATCCCCGGGGACCACTGTCACCCACTTTCATCCTTCAGCCCTTAATAGTCAGCTTTGATTTAAGGTGCCCCAGCTCACCATTCTCACCAATATCCCAAGCTCACTTCCTCATCTTTCTTTGTATGCGTGTGCGCGTGCGTGCTTGGGTGTGTAAGCTGAAGGATGGTGTTAGGTATTCTGCTCTATCCCTTGAGACAGGGCCTCTCACTGAGCCTGAAGTTACACCGGCAGCCAGCAAGCCACAGAGAGCAGCAGCAGCTGTCTCAGCCTCCCCACACTGTGTTAAAGCTGTGGATGTGGCCATACCCTACTTTGTATGTGGGTGCTGAGGATTTGAACTCAGATCCTCATGATTATACAGCAAGCTCTCTTACCTGTGGAGCCATTCCCTCAGCTCCTCAGTTTCCACCATCCCTTCACCCTACTAGGTAATGAATAAAGCAGCACAGAGACAAGCAGAGAAGCTGCAGCTCCCCGGGCTCCCCGGCGAGGTCTACTCTATCTTGCTCACCCTGCCACTTTACAAATACTGCAATAAATCCGCACAGCTCCCAGGCCTCCAGCTCCCTTTGCCTATAGGCATAGGAGCTTGCTGCCGCCTTCCAACAGACGCTCCATTTCTTCCTGTATTCTCTCAAGAGTGGCGTCCAAGGCCTAGCTCTTTATGACCCACACGCTGCCCTCTTCCTTCTACTTCCAGAGACTTTGCCAGCTGTCCCTCTCCTTCCACTTCTGGCTTTGCCCTCTTGACTTTCACAGTGGTGCTTGGATGCACCTCAATGCCACAGGCCCTCCAGGTACAGCGGTCCTCCTGCAGCCAGCTTCTGGCTGACAGGTAAGCTTGCTGGATTACTCCCTTACCTTCCACAGCCTCCACTAAGCTACCACGCATCTCCCCCGAGCCCTCTTTCTCATTACATCCAGTTCCTTGCAGCACTCAGGGGCAGCTTCAGGCCCACCTCTGTAAACTTCCTGTGTCTTCTTCCCTAGCCCTAGACTTCGTGTCCTCTCAGTTTTGCCTCGCCTGGCTCAGGCCTTGCCACACCTCCATGTGTCTACACTGACAGCCACAGTGTCTTGAATGTTGGGGTGTCTGAAACCAGGTTACTGCTGACTTCCTGTCCTGGGGGCTGAGTGCTTTTTCAGAGCCTCCCACCTGAGACAAGCTCCACCTCCACACCCCCATCCTACTGCCCCTCACTTACTTACTTACTTACTTACTTTCTTGCTTGGTTTTTCGAGGCAGGGTTTCTCTGTGTAGCCTTGGCTGTCCTGGACTCACTTTGTAGACCAGGCTGGCCTTGAACTCACAGCAATCCGCCTACCTCTGCCTCCCGAGTGCTGAGATTAAAGGCGTGCGCCACCACACCCAGCTGACCCTCACTTTCAATCCATCACTGGGTCCTGGCCAGTTGGCATCCTAGGTAACTCGAAACCCACCACTACCACTTGAGCCAAGTCAACTGCTTTGCCTGGTGCACTGAAAAGGCATCTAAGTGATCTGTGCATCCTGGGTCACCTGACCATTTTCAGGGCTGGCAGAGCTATCCCTTATCTTTAGCCCTGTCTGCTATAGCTTGGATGGCTGCTCTGGGAACAACAGTCCACAGAGTCTCTGTCTAGAGCCACCATGTTCCCTGTTCCTTTTACCTCGTCAGTTTCCACGCTTGCTTCAGCCTAGGTGAAGTGTTCTAGCTCTTTGACCTCTGACCAATAGTGTTTCCTGTACTGCCATCTCTTCACTTTCCCATCTCACTCTGCACAAGTTTAATTAAAAGCTCATTTGGGTAATTACAGGCACACTATACGCCTCAGTCCACTGCAGAGGCCCTACGGATAGAGGCCTTGCCTTCCGCCATACTGCCAGACCTAGAGCATGTCGGGTCTGGTCCCCAGCAAGAACACTTGCTGATGCTTCTAGAATAAATTTATGACTATAGTCAGGCAGTCGTTGTGCACACAGTCTCACGTCACACAGACTTAACTGACCCTGCCAGTCACATCCATGACCATCTTATCAAGTAGGCAACCTTGAAGATAGTGGCACACCTATCACAGATGGGCTTTCTAGTACTACACCAGGCTGCACTCACACTTTCATAACCCACCACTTTCCTCTGCAGAGCTAGAGAGCTACAGACTCAGACACACACGGTCATACCCAGGATACCCTGACATACTTAGGTGCTACAGGCCAGGTGTTCACACGAACTCCCGGTGGTTCTACCAATAGTCATGTTGTCATATAAGCCAAGTGGTCCCACACACAGCCACATTCTCATGGACCTGTCCCTGAGCTCACAGGCCTCAGAGAGAGTACGTAGCTCCCAAGGAATCATCATGGTGGGGTATGAAGAAGGGGATGTGGGTGATGAGATGTGGGACCATGGGGAGGGAGACAGGCACCGAGGCATGTCCGAAACATGGCAGGCCACCAAATCAGCGCCATGATCTATGGATGGAAGGGGAGGGCTAGAGGATAAAGATGAGTCACAGTCACATACAACTTACCTGTGTGGGGTGTAAGGGTCACCGGGGTAAGAGAGGGTCAGAAGGCTGGGCAGGGGACAGAGAAGGCAACCGCTGCCCGGACACAGACTAGCTGGGCACTTACCTGTCCCTTTCTTGGGGTCCAAACTCAAGAGCCCAGACTGGAGTCCAATACTGGACTCAGCAAGAGTCCATACTGACCACCCACCTGCTTAAAGGGGAAGGGTGTATGGCCGTGTGTGGTGTCCCAACCCAGATGTGACAAGTGTGGCCTTAGCGGACACTTACTGGACTGTGCTGTACGGGCCTCTATGGTGGGAGTGAAGACGCCCACCCCCACATCTGAGCGGGCCGCCAGCTGGAAGTGGTACAGTGTGTCAGCCTTCAGGTCCTCTAGAGTGTAGGAGGAGGCGGGGTCGAAGGTCACCTTGTGCTGGAAGAGCAGAGAGCACTTACTGACTGCTCAGATCTCAAAGGCCGCTCAGAGGTTATTCCCCACATGGGCTGCTAGCAGCTGGCAGAGGACCCACTGTGGTTCTGTGATAGGCCCCGCCCCACAGTCACACAGGCCTCCCTCACAAAAAAATGCATGGTTTGACTCATGCCAACTCAAAGATCACAAAGGCCATCAGGGAATCTATGGCCCCAAGGGAAACTTCAGGGTGAGGACAATATCACATGGGCCACGAACCCAAGAGAACAAAGGTAGGCCTTAGAAGCTTTGCCTTTAGCATAGGAGTGGTGCAGACTACAGAACCACAAAGCTGCAGGAGAAACCCAGGGCCTGTAGCCTGTCTTAGGCGTACCCATCACATACCACCGGGAACCGGGGAATAGCCTCCATCCACCCTTCCCAGCCTCATGCTCACCTGCTGGCCTTCATCCTCTGCTGCCCAGTACACCAGCTCATACTTGACGATCCGCTCCTGCGGAGGCAGCAGCCACGAGAGCTGGATCCTGCTGTCCGACTCAGCTGTGGCCTGGAAGTCTGCAGGCTGTGCAGGTACTGCAATGCCCACCCCACGCACCGTCAGCTTCAAGGGCCCAGTGAGAGGGTGCCAAGCTCTCACTAGCTTGGCCTGCATCCCCGGTGAGCACACATCTGTGCAGTGCGGCACCCTCGCCCTCCCCATGCTCCAGGTTTCATAGCCTGAGGAAACAGGAGGGACTGTGCCCGAGCCTCTGTTGTCAGCTGTCCAGCCGGAACGCAGCCCCTACCTACCTCCCTGCTGCGTCTTGACTTGGATGGTGGGGCTGGGTGGGCCATCGCCCACGGCAGTGAAGGCAAGCACACGAAGGCTGTAGGTGATGCCAGGTAGCAGGCTGCCCACGGTGGTAAGAAGTCCTGCGTCAGTGTTGTGCTTATGCCAGGCGCTCAAAGGGCGTCGAGAGTCTGGAGTGTAATAGACGCGGTATCCCCGTACCAGGCCGTTGGGCTCTTCAGGTGGTTCCCACTGCACCAGCATAGTGCTGGCGCTCAGCATCCGGGCCTGCACACGGCGTGGAGGGCTGGAGGGTGCCTGCTCACCCGTGCGTGCACGCACTGCCTCACTGGGTGGCCCTCGCCCAATGCTGTTAACAGCCAACACACGGAAGGCATATTCCGAAAAAGGACTGAGGCCACCAATACTGTATCGGGTGCTGGCCACACCATCCACTTCCTGGAAGGGGCTGTCTGTGCCAGCTGCGCGATACTGGATGCCATAGAAGGACACAGGCTCGGTATTTCCAGAGTCCCATGTCAGGGTAACACTGGTGGCGGTTGTCTCTGTCACTACAAGATCAATAGGAGGCTTTGGCAGAGCTGAGGAGAAAGAATGGTTGTATATGGTGACCCTGAGGACAAGCCAAGGCATCATCCAAACACGAAGTATGGCCACCTGAGAGTGGTTGACACCCGAGACCCACCTTAAGAAAAGGCAGCTACTGGGACTGAGTCACTGCAGCAGGTCTATTGGTGGTCCCAAGAGCCTTGAGCCCTTCAGTACATACCACATTACCCTTGGGACCATCCTACATTGACTCATCATCACATTAGCACATGCGCTTCACCCACAACAGACCCGGTCCCACACAGTCCACACACCTAGACTAGGCAGAGACCTGGTTGGTTTTTTTTGGTTTTGTTTTTGTTTTTGGCGGGGGTAGGGGTGGGGGTGGGGGTGTTTCAAGACAGGATTTCTCTGTGTAACAGCCCTGGCTGTCCTGGACTCGCTAGCTGGCCTCGAATTCAGAGATCCACCTACCTCTGCCTCCCGAGTGCTGGGATTAAAGGCGTGTGTCACCACGCCCAGCTGAGACCTGCCTGTTGCTCACTTACACTCACCTGTACCAAGTCTGTTAACAGTGTGTGAGCACACACATGTGCAATTATCTCCCAGGGAATTGGCCTTAAGAGTTCAGAAAGAGCCATGAAGCTGGCAAAATCCCAGGCCCATGCTTGCTCCACGAGGACTGACCACTAAGTACCAGGCACCACTTCCGTGCCACAACGGCTCGAGGTCACATCCTTGCTTTCTGGAATTTATACTTTGGGGAAATAATCAACAAATGAGTTCATGGTGACCGTGTATAAGGACAGTAAGAAAAAAAGCCACGGCTTCTCCTTGGATGGGGTGAACAGGAGAAGACAAACAGTGCTGAGGCCTGAAGGCAGAGGATGAGCCCCTGACCATGACAGCGGACAGGGAGCAAGTGAGGGGACTTGAGCAGTATACATCTGTGTGCTGGCAGGTACTAAGGGTGGGGGGCCAGCTGATGTTCCTGGGTGACTCATCGTGAGCTCCTGAAAGCTACCGCTGCTTTCATGCAAGGACAGAGCATACGGCCAGCAGTGTTGCTCTCAGGGGAGTGTGAGGTCCTGGGCACTATCCCAAGGAACCTAGCACCCAAGGTGGACCAGGTGGAGTGACATGATCCTGGCTTACATCCTGCTTTGCTTTTTGCAGTACTAGGGATTGGATCTGGGGCCTCAAACATGGTAAGTGCTCTACCAATTTAGCTGTGTCCCAGTTCTTAGTTTGAATCTAAAAATAAAAATAAAAATAAGACAAAACCCAAAAAACCCAGCCAAGTTAAGTGAACACATCTTTAATCCCAGTACTTGGGAGACTGAGGCACAGGGATCTCTGAGAGTTCAAGGCCAGCCTGGTCTATAACAGTTCTCCAGAGCAACAGAGTTGGCGCCAACACACCCCAGACCCCCTGAAAAGACAAATGAACAAAAACCCACTCAAATTTCAGAGTAAGGGATGGGTCAAAGACAGACAAGAATGGATGGTAGAGTCTGACACTTAAATACTAGATATTTGGCCAGGCATGGTGGCACAAGCCTTTAATCTCGACACTCAGGAGATCTCTGTGAGTTTGAGGCCAGCATGGTCTACATAGTGAATTCCAAGATAACATACAAGACCTTGTCTCAATAAAAAACAAAACAAAACAAAACAAAACACCCCAAACCAAAAACAACAGTTTATATGTTGGGCTGGAGAGATGGCTCAGTGGTTAAGAACTCTTGTTCAATTGTTCAATTCTCAGCACCCACACGATGGCTCACAAACATCTGTTCACTCCACTTCCGGGTGACCTGATGTTCTCTTCTGGCCACCACAGGCCCTAAAGCACACGCATACACACATGTAGGCAAAACATTCACAAATAAAGTAAACTGAATAAATCTTTAAAAATTAATTTTTAAAAATCATAAATATTACTGTTATATTTGCCTGTCCCCAGAGGTCTTGGCAGAGAACCCTCCCTCTGCCCTGGCTACCAACACACCCTTCTCACTGGGAGGCTGTTCAGGGCAAGGAGCTGTTGCAGGGAGAGGGTTGTGAGCTCAGACCACCAAGGCCGAGTCTCTGCTCTGCTGTTTACTTCAGCGTGAGCCTGGGCAGAAGATCTATTTGAATCACTCGCTTGTAAAACAGGGATAATAAGAGCATCTGCCCTATGACCTCCCTAAGAAGCAAAGTCAACTATTGCCTGGCACGATGCCTGGCACCTGGAAACCCAGTACCAGCTAGCTATTCTCAGTGAGAGGACAAATACAGAATCCGTGGTCCTTATAAGGACCTGCCCAGAGGCGACGGTGACGATCCTTCGGCTCTGCCTGCTCTCCTATCAGCCAGCACCCATTTACCTGCCCCAGGCCTGAGGATCTAAAGCCCCCCAAACAGAGGAGGACATCGGCTGGCTGAGGCACCCAGCGCACTTACCTTTTACTGTGACCTGGGCTGTGGCCTCTATCATGCCTAATGAAGAGATGGCCACACAGGTGTAGTTGGCAGATCGCACGACATTGCTGAGCTCCAGGACATTGCGGCCAACCGGCATCTCATCCTCTTTGGTGAGCTCTTCAGCACCCAACATCCACTTCACATACGGCATGGGCGCGCCCACTGCCACACACGTCAGATTCACGCTGCCACCTGGCATCACCTCCTGGCTGATGGGAGGGATGGAGAAACGAGGAGCCACGCGGCGCACTGTGGGAGGAGGGAGAGAGGCACTCACAGGCTGGGCAGGACACAAGGGTGAGCAGAAGGGCAGGGGCCCTTCATCAAAGAAGCCTCTCTCAGAGGCAAGCCCATGCTCAGAGACTGGAGGAGTGGCGTCCCCAGGGCCTGGCTCACCACTTCCCACCTCACTGGGACTAGAAATAGTCCCTGTGCTCAGGGACCATCTGGAACGCCTCTTGATGAGAATTTGCACAACCAAGCTCCCATCTTACGGCACTGGACGTTTAACCAAGGTCACATAGGACTTAGTGCAAGAGCCAGGCCTGATTAGGGCCACAGTCCAGGTGGTCTGCCAGTGACCACTCTTGCTTGTTCCTGACTCCTTTCCTCCGGTGTCTCCAGAGGGACCAGGTGAGACACCAAAGAAAGAAATCCAGGTCCTCCGAGCATGGCTGGGGCAGGGCAAAGGATCAGTCACCTCAGTAACAACACAGCCACCTTCTCTGGAGTCCGTGCCTCCATCTCTTAGGCCATGGCCCCAGGAGAGAAGAGGAAATGGCACAACTATCTGCTGGGCCACGGCTGTGCATAGGTCAGGCTGGGACCCACAACGTGGATGGCCTCTTAGGAGGGCTAGTCCAGGGACAAGGGGTTGGGCGGGCCAGGGACGTGGTCCGCGGGCAGGATGGGCATGATGATGGCAATAACATGATGTGCACCAGTGAGTAAAGGTCCCAAGGAGGAGGGTGGCTGTGCCTGGCCACGACCCCCAGCCTTGGACTCCCCTGGCCAGAAGCTGTCCTGGGCTTCTCAGTCCAGGGTACAGCCTGGAACCAACCTGAAGTTGCAAGCTTGGCAGGGACATTCAGAGCATGCAGAGAGGGTAAGGTGAACAAGACCTAGCCACACATAGGCATGCTTGGCATGCAGACAGGCCATGCAGCTGCTGGCAGAGGCCCATAGATACCCTACGTAGTCACCCTTACACAAAGGGTCAGGGAGGACAGGCAGCAAGCCTAAGTGACCTAAGGGCACACGACAAGAGCACGGGTGGGTCTCTGAGGACTCTTGCTGGGGAGCCCAGACATGCAGAAGACCCATGGTCCCACATGAGAAGCATCTCACACAGCAGCAGGTCACAGAAGCAGAGGTGGAAGCTCCAGAAAAACCACCAGGTCCAATGTCACCTCAGTTCACAGGGGTCAAACTGAAGCTCAGCGCTGAGACATTTAGTAAAAGTTCCCAGGCTGCAGAGCTAGCTGGTATTGCATTGTCAAAGGCCACACACATAGGTAACTGCCACTAGGAACATCTAAACTACTACCACTCCCTCTATGGTCACTCGAGTAGCTCCATGCTGGCTGTCCCTCATTGTACTCCACTCCCACACTCTCCACAGACAACTGGCATTCTCCCAACCAACACGTTTCTGCGTGGCTCCCGACACTCCAGGGCCAGCCTATAAGACCTTGGGTAGAACCTGCTTCCACACTTTGTATGTCGGTTTCACCAAGTCCCACCGGTGGAATCACTATACTGGGAGCCCCACGTGAGCCACAGCGAAAGGCTAGCACACCTGGTCTGTTCCGCCACACTCATGTCAGGTATTTATTAGGAGTGTATTGTACACATCCAGAGTCCTGCCTTCAGGCAGAGGCAGCATCTTCATTCTCCCCGCCCCCCGCCCCATCAGAGTGCTGGGTTGAATTCAGGTTTTGTACTCTACCACTGAGCAACATTTCCAATTCCATTTTCATTTTCTCTAGGGGAGCTATCTCTCCATGCTTGGCACACAAAGTGTGTGGTCTAGATCTGGCTAATAAGAAACAACCTTTGGCTGTTTGCATGACATGAGAGCAGTAACACACTTTTCAGGGGCAGCTGAAGCTTGGAAGACCCACTCCAGGACAAGGGAGCAACAGTAAGAGGTAATGACAAACAACGACCTAGCCACACTAAAGACCTGGCTCCACGCCTGCCCCATCAAATCTACTTCCATACTTCCCAGTTCCACAACATAACAGACTGTTTTGCTTATACTATGGTTAAGTGGGCTTCTATCATCAGCCTCTTTTAAACTATGTATGTATGTATGTATGTATGTATGTATGTATGTATGTATGTGTGTATTTATTTATCTAGCTGTGTCTGTTTATCTGTCTGGTCTGTCTGTGTCTCTATCTATCTCTGTGTAGTCCTGGCTACCCTGGAACCTGCTCTGTAGACCAGGCTGTCTCCAAACTCAGAAATCCATCTGCCTCTGGCTCCCAAGTTATGGAATTAAAGGCGTACACCACCACTGCCCAGCAAAAATATATTTTATTGTTTATTTATTTAATGATTATTTTGGGTGTACGGGTGTTTTGCACTTACATGCACATATGATGCAGAAGGAAGTGGTGAGCTCCCATGTGGGTAACGGAGAACTGAACCTGGGTCCATTGCAAGAACAAGTGCTCTTCACCACTGAGCCAACTTTCTAGCCCTAAAAATTTTTATTTTTTATTATTATTTTATTTTATTTTATTTTTTAAAGATTTATTTATTCATTATTATGTATACAGTACTCTGCCTGCATGTACACCTATAGGCCAGAAGAGGGCATCAGATCACATTATAGATGGTTGTGAGCCACTATGTGGTTGCTGGGAATTGAACTGAGGACCTCTGGAAGAGCAGGCGGCGCTCTTAACCACTGAGCCATCTCTCCAGCCCAGAATTTTTATTTTTATATTATGTGTATGTGCGTGTAAGCCTGCACAAGCATATGTGTAGCACATGTATGCTGGAGCCCATGGAGGCCAGAAGATGGTGTCGGAGACTCTGTAACTGCAGCTACAGATGGTTGTAAGCCACCAGGTGGGTGCTGGGAACTGAGCCTGCTCCTCTTCAAGAGCTGGTGCTTAACCCCCTCCCTACTCCCCCAAGCCATCTCTCCAGCCCCTTTATCATGTGTCTTGTTTCTTTGTTTTGTTTTTCATGATAGAGTTTTTCTGTGTGGCCCTGGCTGTCTTAGAGCTCACTCTGTAGACCAGGCTGGCCTCAAACTCACAGAGATCCACCTGCCTCTGCCTCCTGCGTGCTGGGATTAAAGGTGTGCGCATCACGTCCAGTGGGAAGCCACTCTTGAGCATCTGCCTTTACAAGCACAGTAAGATTAGGTCTGTGTGGCAAAAGCTCACATCTTTGAAAGCCATGGTTGACAGGGCCGAAGGATACCCCAGGAGGCTATGGGAAGAGCTTTAGGGCTGGCATAAGACGGAGCTCCAGATGGGACTTTGACATTTACGCCAGGGGAAAGGTCAAGGCCAGATGGCTCTAGCTAATGGTGGAGCTCTAACAGAAGAAGGGGCCACTGAGTGTCAGAGTCCAGCGCTGCTGCAGGAGGAATAACCCTGGGGACCATACCTAAACATGTACCAACATTTACCCCAGGATAGTCAGTCCCTGGCAAACTGTGTTTTCAGACCCCGCAGAGACCTCATGGATCAGCCTGGGAGGCCAGGCTAATGCTTTGGGCCACTCCTTTGAAAGCCTCCACCTCT
This sequence comes from Acomys russatus, assembly GCF_903995435.1. Classification (NCBI taxonomy): domain Eukaryota; kingdom Metazoa; phylum Chordata; class Mammalia; order Rodentia; family Muridae; genus Acomys; species Acomys russatus. Next base: position 14,112,432 of record NC_067165.1, read on the forward strand.
AGCCACTGTCAGGAAACTGAGGCCCTATGGGAAAAGATACTAAGAAGGGCTTTTATTTTCCCTCAAAGATATAAGCGATAGGGAGAACTCTAGGGGCTGCAGACAAATGTGAGGTCAGTATCAGGCCCCAGCACTAGGAAAGGGACTGAGCCAGAGGCCCCAGGTGTGCCACTGACAACTTCCTTCCTATGTAAGGTCACTAGGTTGCAGCCATGTGCAAAGATTCCAAGAAGGCAGTTTCCCGGAGCTCAGGTCATCACACTCACAGAGAACAGTGTGGGGGTAAGGGGCAGCAGAGTGCCCCACATCCCAGTGAGGCTCTGTGCCCTACAGCTGGCTGGACAGCTAGCTACCCCTGTACCAACAGCTGGAAATAGTTGATGCCCTGACACAGCATCTGCACCGCCCTCCCCCTGCTGCTACAAGCACAAGGCCTCCAAAGGGAACAGGACTCACCCTGGACTCGGTCTATTGACAGAAGCAACAGCAGGGAAGGAAAAACTGGAGCTGGGAAAAATGCACTTAGGGTCTAATCTCAGGCTCCAACAATGCCGGTCTATTACCGTTCCCTGTGCATCCTTAGTGCTGACATTTTATGGACAATTTCCAAAACAGGGCCCTGCCATTTCTGGATTATATTTCAGCTGTAACTTTTAAGTCTAATTATTTGCGCTGACAACCCCCTATAATAGGGCGGTGCGGCGCCCAGAGGCATCAGCATTCAGTGGAGTGACAGCCTAATCGCAGGGGGAGGTAGCCCCGCAATCTGCATTCACTTGCGGAAATTTCTCTGATGAAAATAACACAACATTAAGGAGGGGATAAGGGGCAGGATCCACTGTATCAAGATAAAATAACTCTTTAATAAATAACCTTGTGGCTGCCGCAGAGCAGTAATTAAATGCTGGCACACCCGGCACACAGTTTTAAGTAAAGCTAGAAAAATGTAAGATGCAATTATCAGCACCAAACAAATTACCAGCCCGGCAAATCCCCCCGGAATATTTAGAAACTCATTTCTCCTTCCTGTTAAATATTTGTGTATGCGCTTATTTTTGGTGGGACCACAGGGTTGGGGGGGGGAGGACAAAGAATGTAGAAGGTGGGTGAAGGGGTGTGGGGGGAGTGGCTGCGGACTGGGATGTCTGCTGATGACTGTTTTCTGACCGCCCTCGCAGATCCGCCCGGTCAGCGAAATGGTGTAACCAAAATGCCCCAGAGCTCAGGAGTGCATACGGATGGAGGCTAATGCTGCTATCTGAGCCCAGGCTGCAGCCCTCCTCCTGACAGGCTCCCTTGTCCTCCTGGAATAAACTCAAAACCACAGAGGAGCAAGATGCAGAGGGCACCTGGCAGCTTGGGTCTGTGCTATGTTTCTTCCTTGGATCCCTAAAGCCCAGTGGCCAGCAGAGCTACTAACCCTGGGATAATAAGGACCCCCACCCTTGCTGGCCCAGTGCTGGGAAGCAGAGGCCTAGCTCCAAGGGGATCCAGGGAGTATCAAGAAGCCCTGCCCAATCTAAGGCTGAGCTGGACTGGACTCAAGGCCCCAGCCAATTATAGTTGATGATTCAGTCACTTCAGGTATGAGCATGCTGGATCAGGATGCCCAGTGGCACTGCCCAGCATGGGGCTGAGGGCTGTGAGCTGGCTAGCAAGCCACATACACTCTACCTTTGGAAAGGTACAGAGGCTGCCTTGGAAATGCAGGCAGAGGGGTCTAGGCTGGAGGAATGACCTTGGTTTGAACCTGGCAGGGGACAGAAATGATATAGTGATGGGACACTTGCTCAAAGTACCAAAATGATGCCACTTGCTTTGAATCACAGTCATCAGGGTCTTTGAGAGGCGGACCAAGGCTGGTCTGAAGTCTAAGGATGGCCGATCTGCTTCACCAAGCACTGGTAAGACTCTGTGGGCCTCAAGGACAGGGCAGACACTGCAGGACTGTGTCGTGTACTGCAAGATCTCAAGGGGACAGCTCCTAAATGAGCCTCTTTCTATTGGCTCTGGCTTCTCTTAGGCAAGCTTGGCCTACATAAGGGTGGGGAGACTATAGCAGCTTCCCCGAGCCCCTGTACATGCCAAGCGCTTCAGCCTTTACAGTCCCTCTGACCACAGATCCCACAACCATTCCTGTGCTCGAACTCTACCTGTAACAGACAGCTGGCCTGTCCCAGGTGCAAAAAAAAAGGGGTGCGGTGTTATGCCGTGCACCATGCGTGTGTGGCCACTCCAGCAGCGGAGCCCGGCTAAGGGGACATGCAGACACACAGTACATGAAGGAGTCAAGCAGCAGGAGCATGCAGGGCAGAAGGCCTGCCCACCCATCCCTGGTCCTGCCTGCCAGCCAGCCCAAACAGTGATGAGCAGAGGCCAACTGGCGGGCAGGCGCGGCTGGAGCGAGCCTGAGGGAGCTGACCAAGCCCGCTGGTCCCAACTGACGGGCACAGTCGGTGGGCGGACTGGAGATGGATAAGAAGTGAAAAAGACCAACCTTCTCGCTGATCTGAGAGATGAGAGTTTGGGTTGATGGCAGAGTGCGATGAGGATGAGGAGGGAATAAAAAAAGACAAGGAGAAACACAGAGAGAGTAAAAACAGGCCAACCTTCATCTGCCCACACAGCACAGAGACAAGACAAGACTCCTGTGCCCCTCGCACACATGTGCACACGGACCACGCCGCTCACAAAAGACTCAGGACTCATGGAGGGACACAGTGGACAGGGCTGGGGCCCACCAGCGGGTGCCAGGGACGACGAAGGGAGAACTGGTAGGGGTATAAGTGGGGCATGGGCCAGTCTACAAGCCTCACACACCCTCACAGGTCAGACAGACCCGGTACAGTGGGCTCTAGGGTCAGGGCCCACCCAGGTCACAAACCCACCGAGGCACACAAGCCACCTCAGCCCCACCACCACGAGGAAGCCCCATGCTGTAAGACACGAGTGTGGGGAGCACGTCTAGATGCCTGGTGGAAAGAAAAGCCAGGAGGTAACACCCTCATTTTAGACAGCAGAGGCTCAGGTGCCAGGTCTCTGAAGAGAACGGGGAGGGTGATAGTCCTAGTACAGGTAGGCCAGGCTTTGCCAAGGGCGGGGTTCTGCCTCGGCCCTGGCAGCTGTATGCCTGGGAGCTGCAGGGGAGAGACACCGAGGATGGAAGGAGAAAGTGAGTCACTTAGGGAGGGAATCAGATGGTGGTGGAGAAAGAGGCTGGTCTGCTCAGCATGCCCGGGCCTGCTAGACTGTGGGCGGAATTGCAGGGCAACTGTGAACAAAGGCAGATGTAAACGCACGGTGCGTGTCCCACAGCGCTATCCCAACAGAAACCCAGACAGCTGACTCTCGTGTGCTTCCAGGGCACCTGGCGGCACGCCGGCAGCTTTATGTGCACGCGGACTGCTCCTTCTGCCGTAGCAGCCCCAGGGCTTCACAGAGGAAGGGAGAGCCCTGACAGTTTGGTGAACAGAGGAACAGTGTGGGGAGGTTAAGTCTGAGGAGATGAGTCCATAGACACAGAACAAAGTTAGAGATGGAGACAGAAGCCCTTAGGAGGCAGCAATCCTGCGCAGAGTTCTCCGCAGGGCCAAACTTCCTCTGGGCACCAGTGTCTGGAGAGATTTGGGGTTCTTTAGACTGGTCTGACTAAGGGTTGTTACTGGCACCTGGCTGGCTACAATGCTTCTAAATATCCTACTATGCAGACAATAGCCCTCAACAGAGATGTGTCCAGTCTGAAGTGTCAACAGTCAAGCGCTAAGGTTGAGAAATCCCTGAGTTAAAATCCACAGCAGCCTGAATTAGGAGGGTCAGTCCCTAATAGAGTTGGGGATTCTATCTCTGGGTCGTAACGAGAGCCACGATGGAAGGGAGACTTGAAGGCACCATGTTGGGAGACAAGAGGCCAGCAGATAGGAACCAGGACGGGGCAGGGCTCTTCCATGCCTATCTACTCACATGCAAAGGTCTAAGTACAGAGCTAGTGGCTAACGCGACACAGGCTGTCCCAGAGTACTCCTGGGGCAGATGGGGCTTTGCTAGGTACAAAAAGAACACTGGGAACACTATGGGCAAGGGCCAAGGAGCTTTTCTTTCTTTTTTCTTCTTCTTCTTCTTTTTTTTTTTTTTTTTCCTTTTTCTTTTTTGAGACAGGGTTGCTCTATGTAACCTTGGCTGTCTTTGGACTCACTTTGTAGACCAGGCTGGCCTCAAACTCACAGTGATCCACCTGCCTCTGCCTCCCAAGTGCTGGGATTAAAGGCATGAACCATAACTGCACAGTTTTTGTTTTTGTTGTTTTGTTTTTATTTTTTAACAGGGATTTTCTTATGTCAGAAATCCTAGACAGAAAGGGCTGGCATAGATATATATGGGCTCTAGACATAAGGCAGCACCTGGAGGGTGAGGTTGGCTATGTTAGACTCTAGACAGGGAGGGCCAAGGGTAAAGGAACCCCTATGTCCCCCACCTCCCAAAGCTCTTTCAAGTGGAGCTTACCCCAGAAGATGGGACAAGGCAGACCAGCGAGGGTCATGCTCAAGCCTATCATGTGTGGACCATGGGGACTCTGAGGCAGGGATGTTTCTTCAAGTAGTTAAGATCTCCTGGTCTATGCGCCACCTCAGCCCATTTCCAGAGATAACCACCGCCCTACCACCGGGAGAGGCTGTGGTGCCTAGCTAGGATGCCCCGTGGCCTCCTTTTTGAATCTGGGTGATCTTTTCCTGCTTTGGTCCCGGCCTCTGGCAGCTCTACCCTGGGAAGGGGCCATAACACTATACCTAAACAGCTGGCCTGGGGTTTATGAAGCCTCTGCCCGGATTCTCCTCTCTCTGGTATGGTCATGCACAGACAGGGGCTGCCTAAGTGAAAGGAGGCAGGAGGAGGCTGGTCATTGCAGTCTTTTCAGCTACTTACATCCCGGAGGGAACTTTCCAGAGTCCTGGGCCTTTGTTAAGGTACTAAGCCTGGATCGGCCTACATGTAAGTCTGTGTTCTCTATGTTTCTGCTCCTCTCAGCCTTCAGGAAGCTTTTGGGTCCCTGGCCTCTGTCTTGATGCCTAAAGCCAGGCAGCGGGCCACCTCACTGCACTGCTATACAGGACACCTGACAACGTGGGCAGTGACAGGGGTTTCCCAGCTCCCAGAAGGAGCCCAACACAAAGTGCTCCAATGTGTTGGACTGGTCCCCTAACAGGCTGACATCTGCAGCCTTGCCAGATCCAACTTGTGCCCTAGGGCATGGCTGGCCCTCTGTAAGCAGCTGGCAGCTTGCTCCTCTGCCTTGAGTAAGTCTACCAAACTGCTCAGAGAGTAAAGCAGGCCACCGCCATCACTCAGGCTCCATGAGGCGGAGAGACGTAAGACCATCCTCAAAAAGAGGTAAGGAACCTTTCATGTTCCTCATGATGGAGTCACTACTGCAGGGAAGCTGGGCCTCTGTCCTTCAGTGGTCCCTAGCCAGGGGCAGGCAACTTAATCTTTAAGGGCTTCCATCTGTGTAGGACAGCTAAGTGAAGGAACAGCGTGGATAGAGGACGTCCATGGCCTGGCCTGGGCTCTATGTTTTCTAGACTATCTCATGTGATCTCAGGGAGGGCACACAGGCAATCCACTTTGATTCCCTTGGGCTACTCACAGAGGCTGGGCACACCAGAACAGTCTCCAGACCTTTCAGCTGTGGGCCTAACTGTAAATAGAATACAATACCTTTGGCCCAAATGAGGAATGCCCAAGGCAACACACCCAAAGGTACTCACAGCTACCTCAGCCTTATCCACAACAAGAGGGGTGGAGCTGGTGATGGAACACAGCAGGCTGCCCCAGGAGGGTCCATCTGGTTCATCCCTGAGCCCTGCTATATCTGAAGTTCAGAACCAGAGTCCTAGAGCCCAGCCCGCTGGAATAGGTAGGAGAAAAGTCAGGTCAGGAATGCATATTCACACGTAAATGCACCCATCTGTGCAAAACACACACACACACACACACACACACACACACACACACACACACACACACACACACACACACACACACACACACACACAGAGAGAGAGAATAGCAATATCTGGTCTGAAGGCTCCAGACTCCCATAGGGCTCTGGGCCCAGGCAGCAAAGACCTACAAGAGATACAAATGCTCCCAGGGGCAAAGGGTAGAGGGAGTGTCTGCTTTCCCAAGGGCCTGAAGGGAACGGAGGCAAGTAGTGGCGGCTGCTAGTAGATTGCCCAGCGGGAGCTGCAGCGATGATGGCTGCTAGTGCTGCTGCAGAGAGAAGTGGGAAGGAAAAACTAGGCTTGCAGAGCCCCTCCAGGGTCTGCACCAAGATCTCCTCCAGGCAGCATGCTTGGCAGTGAAGTTTGACTCCAAGGCGGCAGAGCCAGGCATGGCCAAGTTCTTACCTCGCACATACAGGTTCGCAGGGGCCGAGTAGCGTGTGCCTGCCGAGTTGGTTGCCACACACTCGTACTTGCCTTGGTCAGACTCCTCGCTGCTCTCTATCTGCAAGGCACCTGTGGGGACACAAGAGAAGAGGTCAGTCATGGTCCATGATGAGTACGGCCTGGAGCATGGTGGCCTCAACAGCATCTGTAGCCCCAGCTGCTGTGGCTCACTTGAGCCACAGCCTAGGGCCTGTATTGGCTTCCAGGAAGCTCTTTCTAATAATCAGGAATCAAGAACTTGTACTTTGGAGCAAGATGCCCCTACTATGGGCCAGACCCTGTTCAACCCAGGAGTTGCCCACAGAGTGCCCACTACTGTCCGAGAGTCCTAAGGCCTGTTTACCCACAACCACACTTACCAGTGCTCTTGTCCTAAAGCCTACAGACCCACAGGCCTGGAATTCCTGAACAGGTGATGTCCTCATCAGATAAGAGCCTGAGCCACTGTCGCCTACTCAGAAGGGGCTTACCATGGGGTCTGGTGCCCAGTAGCCTCGGCCGCACTCCTACCACCTCCTCCCACTCTGCCCGGACCCTGCAAGCCCCACCCATTCCAGCTACTTTGTTCAGCTTGGTCCTGCTAAAGTGCTTCGACCCACCAAGGCTTCTGCATAATTCAGAAGGCTAATGGAGACTGCAGCTCCCACTCGGGCCAGTGCCCTGAGGGGTTGCTCTGGCCACAGACGGACAGACAGGAGCCAAGACTGGGGATGGGGGTAGTTGAAACGACCCTGAGAGGATGGATAAAGCTTGCATTTGGGACCTGTGCTGTCAGCTCAAGTGAGTGAACCCAAGGTGGAGGATCACTCGCATCGATCACCCCCACCCTCAAAGTAATAAACACTTGAAAACTGCTAGTGAAAGCATACTGGGCTAGCTATCTATGACAGAGAAACCCACAGGGCAAAGCACCATGCCCCTCCCTGGAACAATTTGACAGACAATTACACCCACACAGGACAGTCCAACGGACAGCTAATAACCCCCACAGGACACAGTCTGACAGAAAACCACCTCCTGCACTAACAGCTGGAACAACTCTAAAGAGCTTCTTCCTCCACGCTGACTGACAATCACGCCCACACAGGACAGACAGAACCTGCCAGGCCCCACCTAACTGGACTGGACAGGAGCCTCAGAGGGAATTTCAAGCTGCATCCTCACAGCCCAGGCCCAAGGGGGGACACTATGGGCCCAAGCTTCAAGCCCAGTTCTTTCCCCTCCCACCATCTCCGCCCGGGGCAGCAGAAAGGGCTGAGACCACCAGAAGGCCGAAGGCTGGGGGCTGGTGGGAGTACAAAAGGGGATGCCACCAACCCAGACGGGAAGCGGGCTGGCCTCTCTGTGGCCCTGGCCTCAGCATCAGAGCACAAACCAAGTACACAGGGGCTGCAAGAACAGCGCTGACCAGCAGCTAGAGGGGCATGTTCATGGAATGGATGGACACCACTTCAGCAGATGTTCACTCAAGCAGGTGAGGATCTGGGCCCTGGCTAGGGGGAAGTCTGCCCACGGTCAATTCAAGAGAGGTTTGGGGGAGACAGGTAGCTGGCGCCACGAGCTGAGGACAGGAAATAGTGCCTGGGATTGCAGCTGACGGAAGGAGGAAGGTCCCCTGGGACAAGAGCTCAAACTGTGTCAGGAAACCTAGGCTGTTTAGTCATTTCCAAGAACCTCACATAAGCTACAATCATGTGGGAAGAGGGACCCTCAACTGAGAAAGAGCCCCCATTAGACTGGCCTGTAGACACGTCTATAGGACATTTTCTTGGTTAACAGTTGATGTAGGAAGGCCCACCTCACTGAGAGCGGCAACATCTCTGGGCAGGTAGTCCTGGACTACGTTTTAAAAAGCAAGCTGAGCAAGCCATGGAGAGCAAACCAGTAAGTAGCTTTCTTCCACTGTTTGTCTCTCTGCTCCTGCTCGATCCTGCCCTGACAACCCTCAATGACAGACTGTAATCGGACATGTTGGCCAAATAAACTCTCTTTTCTCCAAATTGTCTTTGGTCATGGTGTTTATCACCGCAACAGAAAGCAAAATAGGACAAGACCCAGTATGGACCCTAAGTTATTTATTTGCACAAAGACATCTCCAAATCTGGCATGGACGCCCAGACCCTGCAGCAGGGAAAGCCGGGTCGGCACATGCTAAGTCAGTGTGCAGGGCGATGCACAGAAGGCAGGGGAACTGAGTCCTGCCATCAGGGTGACAAATAACATCCCACAGGACACAACCACCCCAGGCCCCAACTTCTGCCCTGAGCACTTTAGCCTTGAACTGAGAGTCTAGACGTGCCCACAGATATTGACAGACGTGGGGAGAAAATGATGGGATAAAACCAGAAAGACACCACTCTGTCCGTGACCAACTGTCTACCTCCATCACCGTTCCCGTGTGCATCTCACGGCCCCGAGGGGAGGTGGTCCTGGCTCCAATTCTAAGAAGAGGAGACAGACTTGATCCCTGATCTGGAGTCCTGATTCTCTTGGGTCCAGAATCTATGCTTTCTCACCAACAGGTTGCAGCGCCCCTTTGCATGAAGGTAGCCGGGGGGGGGGGGGGGGGGGGCTGCAAGCTGACAGGTCAGGTGACCTAGTTATGCAGGGGTTCGTTTATTTCCTTGCTGCCATCTAAAATGAGATGCAAGGGATGTTCTTATTTGAGCATAGGGCCAAAATACTAAAGGAAAAGTCAAGTAGCAATCTAAGAAAAGGGAGGTTCTCAAGGGTAAAGGGAAGGCTGGGTCATGCTCCCCCAGCCTCACAGGAAGCGTCTCCATCCATGTCAGCCTTAAGGACAGGCTAGGCTTCACTATGGGCACCAAATGGGTCCCTTCCGTGGGGCTAGCCCAGAAGGCGTGGGTAGGAGGGTTAGCCACCCTGGGTGGTCTCAGCTGGTATCTCCACAATGCAGACTTGTAATGGATGCATCCACAGGAGGGAATGACTCAGAGTGGAGGTGTGGTGGTGGCTGGTGGTACTGTGGGGGCTGGAGATGAAGAGGCTGGAGAAGTCGGGATGGGTATGGGGAGGTGACAGACTAGACGGGATGGAGTGGAGGTGACCAACGGCGACAGTAGTGGCGTGGCGTGGCGTGGTGTGGCGAAAATGCACGGACAGCATTCTTACCTCTGATTGGTGAACCACCTGGCGAGGTAATTTGAATGCAAATAAGATCAGAGAGAAACATTAGTACAAAGGAAGGAAAGCCACACAAAGCCAAACCAGAGAAAACAAAACGCTAGGAAAGGCCTTAACTATAAGGAGAACTTGAGGCCTCAGTGTGGTGACTCAAGTGTGTGTGAGCAAGCACCAGGCTGGATGTGGGTGAAGCATGTCCCCTGGGGGTCATTGGCACTGCTCTGAGGACATAGAGAGCTGGAGGTGTTAACAGGGATCAGGGAGGCAGGACTGGGCTCCTGTGACCCTTGCTGGTTAGATTGATGGGAGGGGAAGGGGAAGAAAAGAGGCGGTACCCAGCCTAAGAACTCCCCAAATCCCACTTGTAAGAGTCCAGGGAGAGTATTTACCAAAGGAAAACCAGCATTTAAACAGGCAGGGTTAAGGGGAGAGCTCACAAAGATTACTACAAATCAGGGATCCCCAAACACAGAGCGGCTCTGGCATCCAGGAGTGGGGCGTGGGACTCAGTCAGCTCACAGCCCAGTGGCTGGCAGCTATAAAACCCACCTGATCCTATTAGCACAGAGTAGGCAGAGTACCCCAGCCTGTCTGGCAAGAGGCAAAGGGCCAGTGCCCACCCCTTTCATGTCTGGTGCCTCAGAGCCCTGAGGTCAGCAGCCAGGAGGGACAGGCTGCCTTCCACAGCCAGGCCTATTATGAGGCCGAGCAGGTTTGCCTTCTAAAGGTGCCTCTCCAAGACTCCCACTTCAACCACTGGAGCCAGGAACCTATAAGCAGACCAGGTCCATGTCTGTCTATTCACCCTCTGGCTCCTTTGGCGTGTGGGCTGGAAGTGTCCAGGGCCACAGACCAGCTCCTGTCTCCCTGAACTTGGCAACACATACTTGGAAAAATACCCATCTCTACACACAAACAAGGAAGCGGAGGGCTGGAAACATTAAGAGGCTTCTATGTGAGGCAGCAGGATCTAACCCAGAGCCTTCCCGATGGGCATCCGGCAGATGTGGAGGCTCGAAGGCAAAGGCGGTGGCTGGGGCAGCCGTGTAAGTGAGTGAGGAGTGAGCTATCATAGAGATTCCCCGAGTGTGGTCCAGAGGTCTACGGGTTGGGGGAGGGTCACTGAGAACCTTTTAGGAGGTCCACTAGAACAAGACCCACAATTAGTAGCTCCTACCAATACTAAGACTGGGGGTGGTGGAGTGTCCCTGCGATCTTAGCACTTGGGAGGCTGAGACAGGATGACTGTGGCAGGCTCCAGGCCAGGCTGGACTCTGTAATGAGATCACACCAGCCAGGGCTGTACCATAAAGACTCTGTTTCAAAAATAGGGCAAGAGTTATTGGCCTTATTTGGTTGCTTTCGTTCATGGCTGTGCAGGGGCATTTCCTGAAGGGTACGCAATGTGTAATACATCAGCGGAGTGAACAGCCACAGCTGAACTCCATATTAACAATGAGGTTTCTCTTACTAAACATTTTTTGTTTTAGCTAATTATCTTTTTTTTTTTTTTTTAATTTTAGGATGTTATTTATGTTAGCACTTAATTGTTTTTAAATTATTAAGAATTAGTTAAGTATTTAAAGCCTTCAATCTTCAATCTCCACTACAATAAACATCAGTAGGTATAATCCAGATCAACAAAACTACCTTAAAGGTACCAAGACCAGAAAGTTGACAACCACTGACCTCCTGAGGTCTAGGCCAGAGCTAGGCAGGGGTCCTGGCGTATACAGCCTGGCACTGAAGCCCCAAGCCTGCGGCTTCTGCTCTTTCTCCTGCTGAACTGAGAATCTGCCTTTTCTGTTTCACTAGTCAGGTATTTTGGCCTGAGGGGCTCCAAGAGCCAGCTTCCCCAGGAGACTCATGCCAGTGAGATCAGAACGTAATCACACGCTGACTGCACCGTTCTGGAAGACCCAGGCAAAGGCAGAGCAGCGTGCTGTAGAGGGGCCTTCCCGTCAGAGCTGGGCCAGGCAGCAGAGAGGGGGCTACAAGCGTCTCATCAGAGGGACCAAATGCCTCCTCCTGCAGCCAGAGGCGCCATCTCCGCTTGACACCACTGGCTCTGCCTCTGCCAAGCAGGCCATCCTTCCTTCACCCTTCCTCTTGGGCTTGCCTCAGGTCTCAAGCTCAAGTACTTCATAGGGGTACCGTGGCAGCGGGTCACACTGCTGCAGCAGGAAGAGCCCTTCAAGCAGAGCGTGCACCTAACCAGTGGACATTGCCAGACCTTGCTCTGGGGCCATATTATGCAGATTTGTGATGGCTGAGGTCACAGATGCTGGAGGCACTGTGGGGACTGCCAGAGGGACCTGAGATCTGGAGAGCAAAGGTGTGGTGCTCTGGTTGGATGCAACGCCTCCTCAGGCACCAGGCACTCGGAAGTCACCTCCCAGAAGAGCTTCTAGACCCTAGTCTCCACATGTGACCTTTGACCTGTGGAAAGTGGACCCGATAATCATAGCCTGTCTTGCTGCAGAAAGGCTGCAGGAGACTCAATGGTAATAAAGGGCAGAAAAGCACTCTGTTAAACTGTTGGTGATGTGAAAACCACAAGGGTCCTTGAAAGTACGCAAGTATGTAGGAGTCTGAACCCACTCTGTGAAGGGATGTCCCCACATGGCTCCACCCCACGCCCTGGGTACACACACCCTCTCTAGCCTATGACCCTTAAGTCACAGTTTCCTGGTAGCAGGAAAGGTCAAAGGAGTAGATATCATCTTCAGTGATAAGTCCCAAAGGTCAATAAAATACTTTTCAGTGTGGACTTAAGAGAGAACAGGGTATTGGGAGAGGGGGCACCTTGCCAAGCAAATCTGTCCTCCTACATCCAGCCTAGGTAAGCAGGGCTGGAGACAATGGTGACACCAGGAAGCAGGGTAGCTCCTGAGGGAGGAAAATGCGTGCAGGCTCCCAGGAGAGGAAGCTGAAGTGAGCAGAGGGCCAAGTGGGCAAGGGTGGGCCAGCACAGTTCCTTGCAAGTGGGGAAGAGGCAGGAGGCAGGAACAGAGCTTTGCCATAAAGCAGGCAGCAAACTGTCACTGTTTCCTTAAAGCAGCTAACTCTGCAAGACGTGAAGTTATTTTAATTGAGGCCATAGAACTAATGAGGGCATATGCTGATAGGACAGGGTGGGATAAAGCTGGCCATGTGGACAGGGTGCCTTGACCAGGAGCATGCATCTGACCATGCAGGCAGGGTCAAGGGTTATAAGCCCGGGTCCAGCACTGGCTTTCAAGGTCTAGGAGGAAAACGACCAGCCAGTAGCAACAGCTGTAGGACAGAGGCAACGTGAGGAGAAGGCACCAGTTTCAGATCCATTTGGTGATACATGAAGAGGGCATGGCTCCTTACTTATTGGGTGTGCTGGGTCTCTTTCAGGTTTGGGGGTGGGGAGTCACCACTCACGGAGAAAGGCTCACTGGGAACTGGATATGGCTGTTTGTAAAGGAAGTTGTTGCATGTCCAGGACTGGGTGACACCCAGAAGGCACTGAACATGGGACCTGGAGCTCACACAGAATGTCTGGGCTGGGCTGACCAGAATGGGTGCAGTTACAGAGGTGGCAACTGAAGTACCAGGAGCGACGGAGTTGCCTGCCGCGGGACAGGCTATGTCAGTGCAAGGGTGAGGCTGGCAGGGCTCTGGGCCGGAGGAACCAGCGCTTCAGGCGAGGGCAACAGGGCAATCAGAGGCAAATCAAGGGGGACCAAGCCCAAGGGAAGGCAGGGGGGTTTGTTCAAGAAGGAGGAAGGGCTGTTGGCCACGGTGAGGCCCGAGCGGCTTCCAGTGGAGTGCTGGGCAGGGGAGGGGTGGCATGGGGTCTGGCACACAGCAAGCACTACATAAATACTTGATGAACAAATGCTGGAGACAGCGGGCCTTCCCAGAACTGCTGCCTGCCGCAGACAGTCAATGCCATTCCGGGGAGGAGTCAGGCCTGCAGGGAGGACCGTCTGGCAGCACGGGGAAACCTGCCTGGGGCACCCACGAGCGAATGCAGGGGAGCCGAGCCATGCCGGCCTCTGTACTGTGCTGGGCAGCAGCCACCAACGCTGCCGGACCATTTTCTGCCTTGATTATGGCTGTTTTAATTAACTGCACTACAGCTGCCTCCATCTTGTTGAGTTTTAATTAAATTAAATGAGCTAACACTTCGTGGGCTGTCTCAGGCGGCCGTGGCTGGGGCCGGAATCCTGCCCTGCTGGGTGGCTCAACACTCCTTCTTCTCCCTGGGTACCAAAATGGTGTGGGCCTGACAGAGTTGTTGGGGTGGGGGTGGGGGAGTAGGGGGCGTCTCTGAAGCCAGCAGAGCCTCAAGAGGAGCTGCCACATCCTTCCTGATGTTGACATCACAGCTGATGGGCAGGAGGAATTCAAGCTATAGCTGGGCAGACTGCCGAAGGCCTACCAGGACTTTTGGAGCCAAGTCTGCAGGTCTATCCTGAGCTGCTAGCAGGTGTAGAACGAACGCAGTCCAGATGACTCTGAGTCTCCTTTCCCACCCACTCCATCCACAAAATCAGAATCAATTTTCTTGGCGGGAGCCTCACAGGCAGATCGATCAATGGGGCGACACCTCCCTCTTGGTCACAAAGACATCCCTGTTCCCAGGGCTCCAAGGTGGCTCAACTGAGACATCCATAGGAGTCAGGTGGCTCTGGTGGCCAAAAGACAGAGGCAAGTCCCCCCAGTTTCAGGCTTTCCGGCTCCATCTGAAGCCCCGATGAATCAAGTATTACTGGCTTCTTCCCCAGCAAACGTCGCTGCCTAGAGGAGCAGAGATGCAGGCTGGGCTGTGGGAAAAGTAGAAGGTGAAATGCCAGGGGCACCATCCTCAGGCCTGCCATGCTGGCATGCCATGCATGCTTGGAGGGGCAAGACTGGCCCAAAGTATGGCATCTGACAATCCCAGAAGGGTGAGGACAGTACTTGCCACTGCACCCTCTCTGCTCAGTCTTCCTTAGACACCTCACTGAACTAAGCTGGATGATGTCTTCCCTGAGGTAATCATGGCACCTTAACTCTGCCCTCAGCTCACCTGAACGCAGCTGCTTGATGCGGCCGTTGCTTAAAGTAGGATCCACAGGAAGGAAGTCTTTGAACCAGGAGATCTCAGGGTCTGGATTTCCACCAGCTGCGCACAGCATGGTGGCCGTGCGACCCTTCTCCACCACCTTCAGTTGAGGTCCCATGTCGATGGTCGGGAACCCAGATGGCAGCTGGTCCTCTGCAAGCAAAGGGTGACATGTGCATCAAGACCTGCAAACCTCTGAGGCCCTCTTTGTGTAGGTTCTCCCGAATTCCAGGTTAGCTGGACTCACAATATACTTCTCTTTCCCACCCCTGACTTCTAAGTACCAGCCCTGTGCCAAATGAGGAACCGGAGTCCTAGGTCCCTTTTGGTAGGGCAGGGGCTGCAAGAGGGCCCACACCACCACACCCCTGCTGGGAACTTTCCAAGTCTGGGGCGCACAGACTGAAAACGTCAGCACTTACCGCTCTAGGTACTGGGAAGAGGAGAGATCAATGTTCTGCTGGCTGCAGCAGAAAGTGCTATACGGACAGAGACCCGGACACGGGGTGGGGGCGGCAAGGGACACACAGCTCCCAAAGCATCAACAACCACAACCCCAGCAGGGGCTGTGCTTGTCCAGCCTCCGCTTCCTTGTCAGCACACTTGATAACCCTGCTTGGCCTATATCCCTTCACTGCTCCATGTCACTGACCCTGGGCAACTCACTATCAGTGATCTAACTGTAGCCTTGCCTCTGACCATTTCTTTACTGCAGCTCTGACCCTTGGCCTTCCTCCCCACTCCTTCATGACCCTGAGAACCACGATAAGACCTAAGGACCGTGTCTGAGCATGTATAGGCTAAGAAGACATGCACACACACACACAGCACACAAATAAAATAAAATAATCCATGGTCTGTCCTCCCAACTTTTCCTAGAGGTGGAGACACACACAGGAAATCTCTAACATTCGTCCCATTTCCACTTCACATATAGGTTCCTGAAGCAGTCGCCATCGAATAAAATTATGCTGCCCAACCCCCACCTTCCAGAAGCTCCAAGAGCTGGGAAGGCAAGCCCTTCGACCTGTATCGACTATGTGACACTGACATCTCTACCACTAGCTGCCACCTCCAGGGCTGTGCATGTTTGTTTGTTGTTGTTGTTTTGTTTGAGACAGGGTTTCTCTCTGTGTAGCCTTGCCTGTCCTGGACTCACTCTGTAGACCAGGCTGGCCTTGAACCCCCAGAGATCCACCTGCCTCTGCCTCCCCAGCTCTGGGATTACAGGCGTACACCACCACCGCCGCCGGCCACGCTCTACACTGTTTTTGATCTGTCTACTGGGTTTAGGTGTCCACCTTGTAGAGACACCTTGAAGACTCCATCAGAAAAAGAACCCAGGGTGCTAGGGAGTACCTGACACAGAGCCTGTACTCACGACCATGACTAGTTATAATTAGCCAGGCCTGAGCCACCGAGGCACCCAGATACTGGAGCTGTAGCCTGGCGCTGCCTTTTGCACTCTAGGCTGCTAAGCAGTCCTTCCCATTGGAGCAGGCGTTTGAGGAGAACTCAGCAGGTCTTCTCCTCCTCCCAAGCTTGGCTCTAGGCATACCCAATGAGGTCACAGGGAATGTGTGCCCTTTGTCTACCTTTTGGCAAAAAAGTTGGGCCTTGTAGTAAGGAGAAGGACAGCACCACCCTGCCCTTCCCTTTCACACGCCCAGCACAGGGTTAGTACATAGGAACACTGGCTGAGGCCAGGGCCCATGCCAGGAAGACTCAGCCTCGGAAGAGGAAAACTAAAGGGTAGGGCGGGAGTGCCAGCTTCCCTGCCCGCCGATTCCGGCAACCTAAGGGGAGCGACAAGGGGCACAGACATGAGATGAAACTGAAGGAGCCACACCACATCGAGGAAGCCCATTAAAACTGTAACTTCTAGGGACGTCCTAGAAGGGTGTCTGGCTGGGGGACAGGAGAAATCCCAGCATGGCCCTGACTTTCACACCTTGCCCAGGAACTGGCTATACCCTTCCTCGTTTGCAGCTCTATCAAATTCTGAATGGGAAGCCTGGGTCTCCTCTGCTCTAAGTACAATCCCACAGTGCCCTGACTCTCAAAAGGACCACACTCGACAGTAGCAAGACACTAGGAGGGTAGAAACAAGGACTGCAGGCGCACAGCTTCCTTTGGCCTGGCACCACTTGGGAGACAAGAGCAAGACCTGAGGCCTAGGCACCATCCCCGCCCCCTTCCAGCAGCTGAGGAGGCTCAAGGTTGCGGGCAGCAGCCTTGTTCTTCCAAGCTCGTACTCCTCCTATCTGCATGAACCAAGGGGGAGCAAGATGAGGAGGGGGCTAGGTCCTGCCACAGTCAGAGCCTCTG
This sequence comes from Acomys russatus, assembly GCF_903995435.1. Taxonomy (NCBI): domain Eukaryota; kingdom Metazoa; phylum Chordata; class Mammalia; order Rodentia; family Muridae; genus Acomys; species Acomys russatus. Next base: position 14,129,430 of record NC_067165.1, read on the forward strand.
TCGCCTATGTGCAAAGTACTGACCAAGAATGGAAGAAGCCCTGTGGCCCAGGAATCTACTCTGAGTTCTTGACACAGGGAAGGTCTTTGGGACCTACGCCAAATTAAGGACAATTAATTTTCCTCCTTCAATTATCACGCCCTCAAATGGCTCCGTCCTTGGCTCAGATCATCCCTCAGGCACCACCGCCAAAGCCTAAAACCAGTGAGTGTAAAGAGCTGTCTATTGAACAGCAGGACCCAAAAGCCAGTCCCTGGTGCCAACTGGGCTCCCAGGCAGCGCTGTGAAGACTGCTTCTTAGCCCCTCCAGGAGGGAAGTGAGTTTCACAGGAGGACTTCCACCTCTCAGGCCTGACCTCCTCTCCCACCTGGGAGCCTTCAGTACATTCATATCAAAGACAATGGGCATTTCCCAGATGCCTATAAGTGACTGGCTCCCTATGGGCCAGCAAGACTGGCATCCTTGCCACCCTCACACCCCAGTACCACCAGAACTCTCTCTACAGTAGTCTGAACCACTCAGGTTAATGACCACGGCAAATTTCTCAAGAGGATGTTACACTGTCATTTCCAACCCATTAACAACTGAGAAAACTGAGGCCTCTGGACACAGGGATAAAGTATTCACTCTGGTGCAGGTACTAACAGCTTTACAAAATGACAATCTTTACCAAAACCCTATGAGGCATATGAGCAAATGGGGACTTGGCAGAAATCTGGAAATCCGCCCAAGGTCACTCAGTTAAATTGAAGGTGGGGCTTGGAGGAAAGCAGGTGGCAAGACCCTGGCGCTTTAGAGGAGCAAGCATGAAAAGGTGGGCAGGGCAGGGCAGGGGACGGGAGGGGCGTCCCTGGGGGAACCACGCCCACCCACCTTTTTATGCCCTCAACTGGCTTCGGTTCCGAGCTCCACTGCAGACCACCCCCCCCCCCGCCCCCATGCACACACGCCCCTACGTTTTTCAGGTGCTGTAAAGCGAAGCAAAATGCTCCCCACATGCGAACACCCCTGGCACGCGCCCATGTTCCCCAAGCGGGGTGCACGGGTTACGCTATAGCCTCTCCAAAACGCGTCCTGCCAGCACAGGGGCTGCTGGCGCGGGAGGGCCCCTCCCCCTCCAGGCCACCCGGTAACCATGGCTACGGCAGAGAGGCGGGTGCCACGGTGGAAGGGCTGCGCGCGCTTGTGTCCGAGCGGGCACGCGCCTCCGCGTCTAAGTCTTACTGGGCGCCGCCCTTCCCGGCCCTACCTAGGCAGAGCAGCCGCACCCCCTCCCTGGACCCAGCTCCTCAGTTGGGGTGAGGGGGAGAACTTCCCTCTTACGCATTCCAGCTCTGCCTCTGCCGACCCAGCGCACCCAGTTCCTGCCTGTCTGCCTGGGTCCATTACAGCGCGAGAGGCCGTAAGTTGCCTCTGCTTATACAGTCGCAGTGCCTGCCAGACCCTCCACTGCGTCTAGGGTTCCCAAAGCCTAAGGAGAAGCCCACTTGGCTTTGGGGGACTCTGGAGAGGCACCAACTCCATAGCCTAAGCCTGACAGCCTCCACATATAAGTTGCACGCAAAATCAAAAGTCTGCCCCACGCGCACAGATCTGTGCACCTAGAGTGAGCATCCTAGTGTTCATGAATGGCTGCACCCAACTGTGCTGTGCTTTAGACACTGTACTTGAGAGACCTAACCCCTTCCCTGGAGAAGTCCTGTTGTCTCAGAGCTTAGAGCGGAGATGCATGTAGGAGGGCGTGACTGGGGGGAGGGCGTGACTGGGGGGAGGGCGGGTAGGGGGTGCCGGGAGCATGGCTGATGTCCCTCAGCAGTAAAGCTAATCACTATGACTCCACCTCTCATCTGCTATCTTGGTGACTTCCTGGAGGAAGGAGATCAAGAACGAACAAGACCGATCACTCACGAAGGGCAGAAAGCTTTCCCTGCATGCTGCCCGAGTAAGGACTATAAGGAGGATGGAGGAACAATAAATAGGAAGGTGAGTCTGGGGTCCGCACTGGAGTTCTAATAGAGGAGGGCAGGGTAGGGGGTGGCTGCGGATGTTTAGACCCACAAGCTGCCATGACTGGGGGAGGAGGGAGGGAGGCTGCTGAAGGCCCCTAGGGAGCACACACAGGTCTCTTTGTCCAGCTCAGCCCAGGATGCCTGGGGCGGAGTCTGGGCCAGAGGCAGGGGGCTGCACCAGGGAAGCTAACAGATGGAGGGGGGGGCATGGAGGGTGTAGTAGGGGCGAGCACCGGCACCGTCTGTCAGTGAGACCTCTTCACCCATGTTTACCCAGCTTCATGCATCTCTGAAGACTGGAACATATGCGCATGCACGTACCCTGGCTCCCTGGGGTGGTGCCGTCTGTGAGGGTGACCCCTCCTCTATGCATGAGCTTATCACCCTGTCCCTGAACACACAGACACCTTAGAAACATGCACAGCCAGGGACCTGGAGAACTACATGGAGAAAGAGACAGGTGCAAAAATAGAAACCTACATGTGCATGTGGAGGGGCATCTGCAGTGACAAGCACCTGTGGAAGCAGACTCCTGCAAGCAGATCCAGGGGCGGCATGCACCGAGATGTGGGGACACGGATGTAAGGACATGCAGAGTCAGAGATTACACATATGCACCTGGAGCCACGCAGGAACCTGTGGGTGGCTGGGCCCCACCCTGCCCTTTGGGCACTCCAAGAAAGCCCAAGGCCACCACAGTCCAGTCCCCAGAGCAGCTCCATTCCAAACCAGTAAGCTCTCATACTCAGGGCCTAGGCACACCCCACCCCCAGGCTCCCAGGCAGTAAGGGGGGCCTGAGGGCCCACCTCCCTTCGCAGCTTTCAGTCTCGACTTTCAGCTGTTTTTCCAGGAGAAAACTCCCACCTCTTCCAGCACTCAGATTTCATCAAACTTGGCATCTTAAAAGCCTGTTTTGTTTTTGAGTCTGAGCTGTTTGGGGCCTGTCGGCAGCCAGGGCCTCCCCCTCTCAGTAATCCCCCCTCCCCTGGGCTTCCCTGGCACTCCACATCGTCTTATTCAACCTGGTAGGTGAGGCCTCCGCACCACACGCGGCCAGTGGACTCAGCGGCCATAGCCTGGTCCCACACTTTAGGCTCCAGCTCATGCTGGGCCTCCTGGGGGTTTAAACTATTTACCTCTCTAGGCTCAAGCCTTGCTCCCAGTCACTCTAGACCACTGACAGCCTCCCACTCGCTCTTCAGCCCCCCTGCAGCCCTGCTGCCACCCCCACAGCTTTCCGAAGCATGCTCGCCAAGGTCGGTCAGCGACAACTCTAGAACCAAATCCAGAGGCCACTGCCCAACCCTCATCCTGCTTGGCTTCTCCTCCTTCACAGTCTTCCAGCAAGTTCCACTCACTGCCTCGCTTGCTCTGGCTTCCCTCCTATCTCTCAGGAACCTCCTCCCAACAGCAAAAGCCAGTCCCTGGGGATCCTTTTGGCTTGGCTTCTTGGCTTTCACAATTCCATTTCCAGGCGGCCCTCAAGAGTGCTAGGCAAACCCGTACCAGGCCTTCTCGGCATCTTTCCTTGGATGCCTGCACACACCTGCCTTGACAGATTTTCAAATGAGACTTAACTCACCTTCTCAGACCTGGGCCTCTTCCTGTATTTCAATCTTAGGAAATTGGTTCCGCCATTCACCCAGCCCTGGAACCAGGCAGCTGGTCAGGATACTACCTAACATGCTCTCGATCTGTCTCCCTTCCTTCTCTATTCAAAACAAGGTTGGGGGGGGGGGGGCGGTGCTAGACTGACTCCGTCCACCTTTCACTGGCCTGATGCACTCGCACCCCACTTTGCACCAGCAAGGACTTCTCTGAAGCACGAAGCCGGTCACACCATTCCGCTTAAAGAGCCTTTCTCTCCCTTGGCATCCAGGGTGAGGAGGGAACCTTAGGAGGGTGGAGAATACACACCTGGGGGCACCTAGAACCTCCAACTTTGAGAGCTATTTCTAGAGCTGCTGGTTCAGCCCATGGTCACAAGCCAGGTGGGAAAGGGCAGCAGCACAAAGTGGGCCTAGAGACACATGTGACCACAGGGATGGAGAGCCAGCCTGGGCACACGGGAGGTGTTCTGTGTCCGCAGCTAACAGAAGAGGACTCCAATCAAAAACATTGGACCCCAGGGTCTTGGAAGACTATCAGAAGGGGAAAAGATTAGAGGATTCCAGGGACAAAGAAAGTCAGGGTCTGACCTCCAGCCTCCACTGCTGCCCCATTCCAACAGTGCCCTCCTACCCGACGGTATCTTGGAATGGGGCCTGGCCGCCCCAAATCTACTTCACATCTGCTTGGTCCTGAGATCTACTGTGGTCACAGCAAATGAAGGTTAGGTCCCCAAAGTCTGCTGGACCAGAGGCACGTTGGTGTCCTTCTGCCAGGCAAACATGAAGGCTGTCTGGAGTCCAGGCTTGGGATTCTCTACAGTAGCTCTTCACCTTGATCTTTCCACTATGAGTGAAAGGAGCAGAAAGGCTTAGGGCAGGAAAAAGGGTGGGGCAGGGAAAGATGATCCCCAGAAAAACACACATGCATCCTGCACAGCCCAGGCAGGACACCTAGGGACAGGGTCAAAGGTTGCTCATCGTCAGCCTTTCCTCTGGAGCTGTGTGTCTGTCCCAGGAAGCTACTCATCGCCCTACAGCCTCAGAGCCTACCCGGGTGAGAGCAGGTGCAAAAGCCAAGAGCTAGCGCTACACTGAAATACCGTGACACTGGCCACTGCCTCACAGCCTGCCCTCCAGGTGGACACTCTAGCTGGATCCCTGGGCCAAGAGGCATAGTCCAGTCCTGTCCACCCAGCAGACAGAGGCCAGATGGAAGCAAGAGGAAGGACAGGTGGGCTAGGTGCAGAGGTGGGATAGAAAGGAAAGGTCCTAAATCCTCCTAAAGTTGGTTTAGTCAGAACTTATCTCCTGTGCCCTCCTCCTGGTTTGGTTACAGAGGAACTGCTGGAAGTGCCGCTGTAGCAGATGCCAATGATACTTTAGCCCTACCATGCTGCCCAGCATCCACTGTTGTCCAGCAGTCCCAACTGACCGACAGATCTAAGCAGAAATGCTGTGGGGTCCCAAATCTGAATACAACACCTCTGGCCCCCAACAGCACCAGATTGACCCTACACATCCATTCCAGACTACTGAACCCTGCTGTTCACAAAGCTAAGGTAGAATATTCCCTGCTGTAAACCTTGTGTCACACACACACACACACACACACACACACACACACACACTTACACACCATACCTCCTGTCATATGTATTCCACAATCCAGACATTGCCTGCTGTGCACATGTGCACATGGATGCATCTTACTGTACACATTGCCCATAAAGGACATACCACCTGCTTTCACATCATGCCCATCCCCCACCCCATGCCTGAGGCTCGCACGTGTACAGACCCTGCTACACTACCCCTTTTGTATGAGGCACACTCCTGGTATACACAACACCTCACACACATGCTCACACCACTGTAAGCCCATCATCCGCCAGGTCTATGGAAAGCAAACATGGAGTCCTTGAGCCTGGCCTCTAGGACAAGTCAGAAACAGTTTACCCCTGCTCCACAGCCTCTTTCCCCATCTTCCTTTGGGCACTGTGTCCCTTCCAGAACCTACCCAGTCACTAGGGCTCCACCCACACCTGTAGCAGTCCAGTCTCCCTCCCTGAGGTTTTCCCTAATCATGGTTCTGCCTGGCCTGGACTCTGCAATCCCTGGGGACTCTGTGACCTCCAAACTGAGCTCAACACCCTCAGTACACCCACCCACCCACTCCACCTCTGAAGGGAAAGCCCAGAATCAAGGCCTGACTCCCTTCCCCCAACCCACACCCCTCCTCCGTGAGGGAAAATGTCAGATTCCCTGTCTCAGTGGCAGCAGCGGGCGGGCGGGTTGGAGGGGAATGATTCAGCCACCGCCTCAAGAGTGCGGAGCGAGAAGAGCTTTTCCTGCCATTACCCGGCGAGGGAGAGGCTAGCGCGCTAATGGCTTCAATTACCACTCAGACAGGAACGCTAGGCAGCAGGGCCCTGGTACTCATCACAGGCCAGGACAGGACTGGCCCACCCCTAACCAGCTTGTGCTGGACACCCCACCTTGTAACCTGACAGGGATGTTGGCACAGAGGCTGACCACCCAGGACAGTGGGCTAGGTCTCACACAGCCACACTAAGAACAGCACTCTTGCTCCGGTAGCAGCAGGGCATGGTAAGTCATGAGGGACCTGATGTGGCAGTGTCCCCAGAGGCTGCAGTGGGAGTGGCCTGAGCTAGGCCTGGGGTGAGGTAAGGGCAAAGGGCCCCTGAAGGAGTGTAATCCTGGGATTCCTTTTTAGATAGATTTCACTGACCCTGCAGCACCTGGACCAGGCTCGCCTATCTCTCGCTGAGCACTCAGCACCAAACACTCCAGTGTGTAGAGTAGTACACGCAGTGTGAGACATTGGCAAGGGGCTCAAGCATTATCTCCCAGCCCTCGAAACAAGTTCATCTCCTCACTACTGAGATTCTGTGGTGGCCTCACAAAAATGGCCCTGGCTCTCCCCTGGTGCCAACCCTAGAGCTTAAAAAAAAAAAGCCATCTTTTAACCTATTTCCTACAAGCACCCCAGCTTTCCTACCCCACACACCCAGGAACAAGTGGAGGAAATGGGGCAGGGTTGGTCTAGGCTGCCTCTCGCAGGTCCCACCCCCTGTGACATTCCTTTCTGTCAAGCCTAAAGCTAGCCAAGGTTACAGAGAGCAATAGGACAGACAGGTCAGCACTTTGTTTTGCCGGTGCAGTGTTTCAGGAGCAGGAGGGGCCCTGAGGCCCACAATTCCAACCGCTCTATCACAGTAAAGCCCCGTCCCACACTTCATCAGACACCTTCCAGTCCCCAGAGACATAAACAGATATCCTGAAGCCAGGCTGGGGATAGAAGTATGTAGCTAGTGCTGCCTTCCACCCCCAACACCACAGAAAAATAACCTCTAATCCATGCAAAGAAACCTTTAACCAGGAAGGCGACCCTCTGCACGTGTGAGCTCCCCTCCTCAGGCCGCGAGGGACCCTTTGGAAGCTAAGCTAAAGTTGACAAGGTAGTAGGATGCCTGGGAGGAACTAGTGTTCCATTCTCACAAGGAGACTGCTCCCCAGGCCGAGATGATGCCCACTGGGATAGGGGCCACAGTTCCAATCTTGTAGACTCCACTCAAATGCCAGGCAGGGCACAAGGCTCTCTGCAGGGGCAGATGCCAACAGGTGGAAGTTTGGGCCGGAAATATTTTCTCCTGGGTCACAAAGGTAGAGAAGTGAAGGTCAGAAATGACTTAGTGAGCTCAGCACAGTGCTGGTTTTCTGGGCCCCTGCTCCCAAATGGAATGGACAGTGGGGCAGGCACAAGCCAGATGATGCCAGCAGCAGCAGCAGCAGCAGCTCAGAATGTACACTGAGATCCCAGGGGTGCAGCTTATGTGGTAGGTACTGCAGCTTGGACAGCAGGTACTGTCCCCTGGGTCCAGGACAGAACAAGTGAGGCTCAGAGGCACAGTCACTAGCCCAGGGTCCCTGTCTCAGCCATTGTCATCATCTACGGCCCCACAACAGAGGAGGGCCTAACACAGCTCTGTTAGAATCCATTGATTCACACAAGACACACAGATGCAAGAATTACTGAATGGATGCGTGTGTGAACACATAAAGCCAAAGCGTAAAAACGGCCAATGTGAAAAGATGTTCAACCGCTCTTGTAATCAAAGAAATGCAAATTAAATTGAGATGCCATTTTTTGCCTATTAACTTGGCAAAGCTTTTTTTTTTTTTTTTTTTTTTAAACTGGTAATTTCCACTGCTGGTGAAGAAGTGGAAAGAAGAGGTCCTCGTGTGCCCTCCCTGGCAGGAATATAAACAGAAACAATCTTTTAGCAATATCGAAGGCTTAAAAATCTGTGTGCCCTTTGACTTAGCAACTCTGCTCCATGAACCTAGAATAAGGATGTGATCGGCAAATTGAAGACATCTTCAAGGACATGTATGACACCTTACTTGTACAGGCTGAAAGCTGAGAACATATGCACCCAACAAAAAGGGAACAGCTAAATAAATTAGGGTGCTTCTGCGTGACGGCTTACCCACGGCCATTAAAAATAATGATACAGAAGCATATTTAATGGCAAGGAAAATGCTCACAATATATTTTTTAAGCAATAGCTGGGGAGATGGCTCACTAAAGCACCTGCTGAGCAAGCATGAAGGCCTGCGATCAGTTCCCCAGCATCCACGTAAGAAGCTCGGTATAGCGCTAAGTGCCTGGAACCGCAGGGAGGCAGAGAGACAGAGGTAGACTCCTAGAGCTCCCTGACCAGCGAGGCAAGCCAAAGAGGTGAGCTCCAGATTCAGTGAGTGAGCTTGTCTGAAAAGCCCTGGGTTTGCCCTCTAGCACGGGGGCTGGTGGGGGGAGCGGGGGGGCCAGGGAGGGGAGGGGACTCTAAGTCACGAAACAGTATGTGATCACTATTCTGTTTATGTACTGTTAGCACAAATATATATACACACATATACAAAATACAACACAGGAAATGGGCCACCGAGAAATAACCAAATACCCCAATAAGGGTAGGAAAATAAGAGATTATTATTTCTCCCTACTTACTATCCTACACTTCTCAATTTTTTTTTTTTTTTTTAAAGAGTGGACAGCTATTGGTATTGCGTTTAAAAATGAAAGCAACAATCAATACGGCCATTTTGAAAACACACATTCAGATTCATGCATCCATTGTGGTTAGCGTTTGATCATGTCACTTCCCACCCTATCTGTGGCTTTCTATGTCCTCAAGGAGCGGGTCGTTTCTCAGCCTGATCCTCCAGAGTCACTGAATTACCCTCCCCCTCCTGTCCCTGTCTTCCAGCTCTCCATTGGAAAAGCCTCAAATTGACCACTCACAGTTCTGGAAGGCCTGCTCCCTTACACCCTGGGCCTTGGCAAAGACAGAATTGACTGGACACTGACTGAAGGTAGCATGCATACACACACACACACACACACACACACACACACACATATAAAATGACGTTCTGGGCATCGTGGCAGCTCAAGCAAAGTTTGTGAATAAAAATATGAATGAATGAACTGCTGAATGAGAAAAGACACTAAGATTCACATTTAGAGCCCAGCTCTGGCTCCTTGATCGGAGCACCAGGAGAACGCTGATGCCAACTGCCAGGCTTCACTGCCACGGTCACTTAATCCCAGGGCCACAGAGCTGCAGCACCACACCTCCAGTCTGACCCAGACTCAGGGGAGCAACGGCCCAGCTCAGCAGGAAGTCACACAGCTGGCTTCAACTCAGACCAGTGAGCTTGTCCTGTTGAGGTGGCCAGTCCTCGTGGGCTCCACCCACACCTAAATCTACCTGGCCTCTATGCCAGGCCCCTCTCGGTACATACCTTCAAGCACTGACAGCTTGGCACTTGTGTTGATCTCGCCTAGACTGTTGGTGGCTGTGCACTCATAGATGGCTTCATCTCGCTGCACTCTTAACGGCTGGATCCGCAGCACTGACCCTGCTCCATCGTCAAACTCAATTACCTGTCAGAGGACAGATGTGGCCAAAGGCTGTTAGGGCTGTGGGGATCCACTACAGCCAATTCTCCTCACATCCCCAAAAGGCCCTTGAGGGAGACCAAGAGGAACAAGAGAAGGGAGCACAAACCTCAAAGCGCTGGGAGCTCACTTTCTTCCCCTTCTTCATCCACGTGATTCGGGGCTTGGGTTCCCCTGTGGCTTGGCACACGAAGGAGGCCACCCCTCCCGACAGCCCAGTCTGGTCCTCGGGGACCTTAACAAAGACAGGTTTGCCTGGAAGAGACAGAGACACTAAGTCATGGGGGCACAGTCCCAGCAGGGATGGCCAACACTGCAGGTAGCAGTCCTTGGGGACAAGGGGCAAGAAAGACTTAGATAAAACACCTCACTTGTGTATAGTGCTTAGTAAGGGCCGAGCCCTGTTCAGGGACCTGAACCCTTAACCCTTTGAAGCCGAGGAGGTGGGTGCTATAATCGCTGTTTACAGAGAAGAAAATCAAGGCGTAAGGAGGTCAAGATATCCGTCCAATGTGACTCAGCCGGTAAAGAGTGGAGTCTGGAGTGGAAGTCCCTGCCTCTGTGTGTCTCTGTCTGTGACCAAGGAGCTGGAGCTGGGCTCTGTATGTCCTGGTCATTCCAAGCTCCAGGAAAAACAACAAAACAAGAGCGGCACCGGAGAACTGCTTTCTGGGAGGAACCGCAGACTCTCCTAGAGACTTTCCACCTCCCCTAAGCCGTAGGCAGTCCCTAGGACGCCTCCTCTTCTCTAGCCCTACATTCCAACAGCCCCAAAGGCCTGGACATTCCAGCTCCTGAGAGGCTCTGGATGGCTTCCCGGAGGGATGCTTTCCCATAACCCCCTGCTCCCACCCCTGCCCCCACACAGCATGGGCAGCTCCTGAATTCCTAGTCCTAGGAGGACAGGGGCTCAGGCACACCCTGCCACCGCCTGGATGGCATACCAGGGCTGACCCGCAGCCTCCTATCCCTTCAAGTCTCACCACCCAGGGCCGAAGCCCCAAAAAACCTGGCTCATTGAGACGTAGCAATGCCTCGTTAGTCCTGACAGTGGATCCATTTCCTATTAATCAAGCCAATGAACAGTTCCAGGAAGCCTGGTGCCTTGGGAACTGACTCTGCAGACCACCTGCTTGGTGGACATGAGCTCAGGCACAGTGTGGGACTTGGCAGAAAGCACCCGGTGCTTTATCTCACTTCTCTCAGGTCTCCATGTTATAGGTGGAAGGAAATATCTAGCCACGTATCTGGGTGTTGTCCCAGCCAGCTGGAATAAAGACTTCTAGTTGGCTATAAACTGTGTCTGAGTGGCCATCTCCAGGGCTCCCTGTAACACTAGATGGCAGAAATAACTCACTTGGCATCCACTCCTCTAGACAACCTGGGACCCTGACAGACTTTAAGACGCATCAAAATCTTAAAGCGCAAAGTGGAAACACCATGCCCAGGATGATTGATTCAATACGATGGGGGGTGGGGGCTGCGATCCAGGGGAAAGGATGAGATTCTGGGGGAGGGATAGGGTCCGGAGGGCCAGATGGGATCCAGTGGATCAAGTCATGTGCTCCAAGTCACAAAGCCAGTGAGTAGTCACACATCTGGGACTTGAATTTAGGCCCATCGGAGTCCAACACCTGCCAAAGAGCTCGGCCAGTGGCAGCAAAAGTCAGACTAAAGAGACAGAGGAGTGTCGGGGAGAGGGAAGGCCACAGGTGACAAGTAAGGCAAGCTTTGATTGGGAAAGAGAGGGCAACTGGGGGGAGAGGTTTGTAAATTCTTGGGGTTTTATTTTCTCTGTACTGATGGGTATGTATGTGCCTGCTTGTCTGTGTGTGCATCATGTGTATGCAGTGCCCACAGAGGCCTGAAGGGGGCATTAGATCCTCTAGAACTGAAGTTACAAATGGCTGTGAACTGCCTGATGCTGGGAACCAAACCCAAGTCTCTACAAGAGCGCCTGCAGCAAGTACTCTTAAATGCTGAGCCAGCTCTCCAGCACCAATTCTGGTTTTTGTTTTTGTGTTTAAGGGCATGAATGATGATGGTATGTAAGAGGCAGGCCTTCAGCAAGGGCAGCCAATCTCTTGTTTGCACCACCAAGCCTTCAGGTCAGTAGGTAGGTTATTACCCTTACTTTAGAGACAGGGAAACAGATGCAAGGGGCAAAAGGACCAAAGAGCAATGAGTCACAGTGTTTTGGGGTGGAGCTGGGGTTCACCCTACATTCTAAACCCAAACTCATTTTTAAAGACTTGGGTCCTCCCTGGGGAGACATCTTGGGACTCACCAGTATCTGTTCCTGGGGACTAGGCTGAGCCACTCAAGAGGCCCAATGCAGGGGCTGGAAAGTCGTACAGATGGCCCAGCAGTCCTGGATTCATGTCTGCCTCTGCCACCCCAAGCTACCTTTGGAAAGATCTTTCCTAGTTTCCAAATTTCCTAGAATTTGTAGAGCCTGTCACTGTTGACTATACTTGTCTGACAGGGGACCCCTTCAGGATCTACTGAGGTCATCTCTTACCCCACCTCACCCCATGCCCAGTAGCTTCCAGCTCCCCACCTGCACCGCCACCACCTCAGTATGCCATTTTCCCTCCATAGGACAACAAGCTGACGTCGCACCTCTGTGTCACCCCCACCACACCTTTTTCTCTACTCTGAAGCCAGAGGACAGCCTCCCTCTGATTAGATCTCTCCAAAGGCCTCCCGCAGCTCTTTGCCAGGTCTGACCCAACCACCATCCCCAGAGTCCTGGCTTTAGAGACCCAGATAAGTAATGCTCCCCGAAGCCTCAGGGCCTTTGCGTAAGCTGCACCTTCTGCTAAGAGGCTCTGAGACTACCCCTTTACCCACTAAACTCCTAAGTCACCTTTGAACATCAACATTTCAGAAAACCATCCCCTCCCCCTCCATTAGCTTAGTCCATAGTTTCACCCTCTCTCTGCCTCCTACGGTATGCTCACATTTCCAGAATGCATGTGAGGCTACAACCTTCCAGCTTTTTGGTGTTTAACAGTTGCTCCCCAGACCATAATACTGAGCAGGGCAGATTCCATGCCTGCTCTGTTTCCTGCCCTGTCTCACTGTCTGACCCTGTTCCTGATACCCAGGGGTGCAAAAGAGAGGAAGAAATGGACAGAAAGAGGAATGTGAGGAGTAAGTGGAGACTGGGGCCCCTACATATTCCTTCCCTCTGGGCAAGAGAGAAACCCAGGGAATAAGTGCCCCTCCAGGTCCTGCCTCAACGTGTCTACAGCGAAACCAAGGCCCAGAACCTGAAGAACCAGAAAGACTAGGAGAGTGTGCTGGCGTGGGGTGGGGCCTCCCGAGCCAAACAAAGAGCAGAGAGCCTGGGCGGGAGAGAGAGCCAGGTAGATTATGAGCAGCCACTCCTGGGAGCTGTGTGGGGGGCTGGACTGTGCCCAAGGCCTGGGGCTATCAGGGAGGTAAAACCACTCCCCTCCCTTGGAGGCTGGAGATGAGCCAGGGTGCTGCCCAGGATCAGGCTGACACTGCTACTCCACTCCCAGGCTGCCAGGGCCTTCCCTTGCTCCTTTAACAGAGCCCCAGAGCCACTGGGCCTTTCCTCACTCCAGAGCCCTGGCTAGCCTTGGAGCTTCCTCTGTTCCTCAAGAGACCTTCAGGGACCACAGTCAAACCTTGTCTCTACACTGTCTCCCCAAATTTGCTCCTACTAACGTCTTTAGATCCACCTTTCCCCCTTTTCAACTAGTATTTTACACTCACTTGCCAGAGACCAAGCACTATGCGGAGAATTTAGCCTGGGCCCCAGTGTACGCACCCACCATCCAGGCATGCCTCTGCGTGCACCCTGAACCCCTTATTATCCCCTCTTCCAGGCTGCGTAAGCCTGCCCCACGTCACACTGACAGTTGGGGTGCCAGGCAGGCAAGCAGAACCAGGCTACTGTGACCACTCTGCCCTGCAGCTGCTGATGTGTGTATATTCATGCATGTGCCTACGTGCCACGGTGCATGCGTGGAGGTCAGAGGGCAACCTGGGGAGCCAGCTCTCTCCTTCCATTACATAGATTCTAGTTACCCGCTTGTCACCCAGCCCTGTGGGCAGCTACTCACACTGTTTCAAGACAAGGTTTCTCTGTGTAGCCTTGGCTGTCCTGGACGCACTTTGTAGATCAGGCTGGCCTTGAACTCAGAGATGGGCCTGCCTCTGTGCTGGGATTAAAGGCGTGCGCCACTACTGCCCGGCTGGGATGTTCTTTACATGTCAACAGTTGACCCAGTAGATGAGAGCAAGTAGCTTGGGCCAGGGAAGAAGCACACCCCCTAGGGGGCTGCAGGCATGTAACCCCAGAACAGTTAAACTGGGTCACCTCCAAGGCTCCTCCACACGGGGACTGACTGCTATTTTGTGCCTCCCCCAAGGGGCACATATACACAGGCACACAGAGTGTCACACATGGAAGGAGACAGCACACACAGCAGGGAAGGACCGTGAGGGCAGGGAGCAGCGGGAGAGGTGATGTCCCAGGTCCTGAGCAGCCTGTGACTGCTTCTGGCAGCCTTCCCCAGCCCAGTCCACTCAAGGGCAACCCTGGTTCCAGGAGGCCCTCCAACAGGGGGAGCACTTAATAGGTGCCAGGTGCCATGCCCATGTGACCTCGGTTAACCTTTACAGGTAGGAGTGATTACCCCTGTTGTGCAACAGGAAAACAGGCTCAGAGAAAGCACATGTGCCGGAAGCCCGGGAGGGCAGGGGCTAGCCGGGCCACCCATAAGCACAGCGGGGAGGGGACTGCGGGGGAAGAGAAACTGTGAAGGGGACACATGCTCTTCCGGCTCCTGCTCACCTGCACCCACCCCTTCAGCACCCAGACACCTGGCTTAAGGCCAATTCCTGCAAGTAACTTGGTCCTAACCAGAACCCAACTTGCACCTGGTCTTGGGGGGGGTAGGGATTGGGGGGTTGAGGGGGTGTCCCGCCACTGTCCTGTACTGTCTGCAGGTCTCACTCTGGTTCTCGAAAAAACTCAGAAGCCCAGGGGCATGACTTTTTTTTCTCTCCCTTCCTGCCAGTCTCACTTTTTCATTAGGCAATTCTCTGTGTTAGCAATGCCCACTCATCTTCAGGGGCCCTCTATTCCAGGAAGCCTCTCAAGATGTTCAGGCTACTGCCTGTGCCAACGCTGTCCCAACCTGCTCCCTTGGTTTCTGTCAGCTCACAGACTTGTGACCAGCTTGCGGGGTTCTGGCCTGTGACGGGCATGAGAGAATCCCTTCTATTCCAGCACTTAACCTGAGCCATCAGCAGAAACCTCTGCTGGAGGCTGGACCAAGACCACCTCTACGCCCACCCCCACGCCCACCTCCATAACCCTTCCCTCCCGAAAAGGTGCAGCCCCTGAGTGCGGCTCTGAGGTGCGCGTGCATGAAGCAAGCACGCCTTGGACCCGGGTTCCCACTGGCGGCAACTAGGCCTCCATGTTACCCTGCGGGCTAACTCTTGCAGCTGCTCCTCACCGGGCTTCTCTGCACTCCCCTCGGAGGCCAGGGCCCCCATTCATTTGTCTCGTTAAGAGGCCTATGGAAACACATTTGTCCGCTCTGCGCTTCGCTGGCCTGGTCGTCAATCCTCTGGGGGCACACCCGCCTTGCCTTCTGCAGCAGCCCTGTCCGTGTCTGGCTGCTTGCCCCTAGTGAGAAGCCTTGCAAGTTCAGCCCAAGCCTTGCCATGATGGGGGAGAGATTCAAAAGTGAGGATAATTTAAGGGTAGGCTGGGAGGACAGACCCTGTGGTTGGCTTTACCACCACAGCCCCCACCTGATGCCTCTGCTCCATGGGGCATTGGCCTAGGACAGTGCCCAAGTCACAGCACCTGGGGAGGGACGGGGGGCCCACCCTTAGCAGAGGCAGGGTCTCAGCTTCTTCAAACACCTGCTTGGTGTCTGTAACCAAATGACTAAGGAGCCAGCAGGAAGATTCGGGGAAATCTGCCCTAAAAACAGTTCCACTTCACTCCTCCCGATTCCTACGGAGGCTGGGACTGTCTCACCGCTGTTACTTATTAACCAACCCACTCCAGACCCTGAGTTGGAAATATCCAAACTCCCAGGACTGCCAGCCTACCCAGACCCAGACCTAGGGTCAAAACATCACAGCAGCATGCTATGAGGAGTGCAGAGGACCAGAGCATGCCCAACACTGCTACAGGAAGTAGTGACGGCTGAGTCAGAAAAGGGTAGGGAAAACACACATACACTTGTTTTTGGAGGCAAGACTGTCGCGTAGCCCAGACTTGTCTTCAACTTACTACATAGCCAAGATAATCTGCACCTCCTAATCCTCCTGTTTCCAGCCTCTCAAATGCTAGGATTACAGCCACCACGCCTGGCTGCGGACGAGTGGAAACAGAAAGAATGAGGAAGGCCAGGATGCAGCTGCGAGGAGAGTGCATGGCGGGTTCTGCGTGGAGAGGGACAGTGAAGGGTAAGGCCAGCAAAGAGAAGACACTCAAACTGACCCTGCAAGTGTGGTGGGTGGGTGGGGGGCGGAATACAACCCGATTCTCACTGCGGGGTAGAGAATGGGTAGGAAGGAAGGGACTGGTGGCAGGGGAACCATCAGAAGGCTGGTCGTTCTCAAACCCTAGCAGAAGCTGGAGGAGGCTTGGCAGAGGCGGCGGGGAGAGCGGAGTGGATGCATTCCAAAGACACCTGGAAGGCAGAGGTCACAGAACCTGGAGACAAATTACACGTGGGATAAAAGGGAGGGAGGAAGCTGGGAGGAGGCCCAGGTTTCTGACTTGGTGACCAGGTGGGTGGTAGTGCCAGCCACGGAGAGAAGAAGAGAGGAAAACAGGAGAGTGGGGCTGGCGGAGGTGGTGGTGGTGCAGGCTGGAGTGTGCTGGGTCAGGCAGGGCGGAGAAGACAGTTACTCTCCTAGGTCTCACTGTTCCTCAAAACTCGGTGGCATGTCCTCCCCTGCCATCTTGGGCCCTGAGACTGAGGATGGTGGAGAAGAGTGACAACAGTCCTTCAATATCCAAGGCCCACTCGCTGACTACACCAGGCCAGTGCTCTTGTCGCCATCAGTCACACCCAGGTGCCCTCTAGGGCAGCCTGCCCCTGTAGCTCCCAGCTCGCTCTCATCAGTCCCAGCCCGGCCTGAAGCCCATCCACATTCTCGCCCTTGCTAAAGTTTCCAGCTGACTTCTCTTCTGACACCCCAGCCCTCCTGCACCATCTTGAACAGATTCTCCATTCTACCCTACCCAGGGCCCAGGCTCTGAGGACAAAGGGAGGGGTGCTCCAGGGCCACCCACTTCTGTGACGGCCTCCTGAATTATTAATGAGCCATTTAGAGAGAGAGAGGACCCTGATGGGACAAGGCTCCTGTCTTCAGACCCAGAGGGGACAGAGGGATCCCTATGGCTTGCTGTCCTGGGGCCTGACCCCTGGGTTGGCCCTGGACTGCCTCTGGGTTCAGGGCAGGCTGGGAATAGCCTCTTCCCACCCCACCCCCCAAGGGACCTCAGCTCCGACCTTGTCCCCTCCCCCCAGCCTGCAGATTGGCTAAGCCTGTCCCGTGCTCCGCCTCCCACCAGTAACCAAGCAGTGGTAACCATGGTGACGGGGCGGGCTATGGCCAGTCTTATAGTGCCAGGCAGGGGGAAGGGCAGCAGCAGGGAAGAGACCAAAGTTCAGAGTTGGACTTGAGTAGGGGACAAATTGTGCCCCCAACACACAAACACACATTCTCATTTTCATTCCCTGGCCCCTCTCTCCTTCCCGCAAGCCAAGTGACACAGACCTTCCCCATTTTTCAGGGATTGCAGGCCTGGCTCAGGAAAAGATGTCTTTTGCCTTGAAGGTTCCTCGGAAAAGGGAAGGACATGGATTACTCAGCTTCCAAGCCCTCCCTGGACCTGTGGATATGTCTGGTACCCCTCCTCCCTCTACACAGCGTCCTCTACAGAGACCTGGAATGAGGACCAAGCACATGCCTACGCACGTCACGCAAGAATCACAGGAATCCAAGACATGGCTCCCCAACTCCATACGACAGGGTCACACACTTAGACACGCACCACTCTGCAGAGCCTAAGGGTACCCAGGTGCTCCACAGGATGATGTTCAGAGGAAGCAGAAAGGGGCTTCGCAAGTGCGGCTCTCTAGGACAGGAAGACTAGAGTGTTATCCAGCTGGTCACCCTGGTTCCTCTTCCCAGGACCTAGTACTGTACTCCATTCTAGAGACCTGCTAGAAGGCAAGCCGCTTTCCAACCTGGTACGTCTGTATGGTGAGGAGTTAGACTTACTGTCGCCATGAGCACCTGCCATCAAACCAAGCATCACAAGCGCAGGCACCAGGGGCACCATCCTCCTCCCTGGGGCTGGTTCGGGGGCCATCCAGGGTTCTAGCTCCACAGCCAGCCACAGCCCAAGACAATCCACCTGCAACGGAGAGAAGGGCGGAGTCAATTAGCCAGGGTCCGCTTGTGTTCCTCCTGCCCACACTGCCTCCTGGCCCCCATCCATCCTCACTGCCCACTGAGAGCTGACTTCAGCAGTCCCGTATTGGGCTATGTAATGGCCACCAGAGATCCCTCACCACTGAAGGTCAACCCATCCTACAGAAGAGTGCAGAGGCCTTCAAAGCCCCAGGAAGAGAAGAGAGCTGGTCAGAAACTAGCACAGGGGTAGTCCGCTCTAGAGTTTGCATTTCCAACTCACACCATTTAAGGGGTTGGGGACAGGGAGCGAAAGACAACACGGAGGTTGGGACAAAGACCAAACAAAAACACGACAGAGACAGGAACAGCGAGCAGATTTACACAGTCCAGGGACATCCCAGGCCCTGGGCCATCCTGTTGCTCTTCCTCGGGAAGCAAGGGGCCAGACCCTGACACACTCAACAGAGGTCCCGGAACACAGACCGAGCAGCGGTTGGTTCCACGTTGTCAGCGGCTCATAGCCAAAGCCACAACCCGTCAGGGCTCGCCAGGCTGCTCTCTACACATTACAGTTGCCCCACCTGGCCACCCTCGGCCTGCCCAATTCCCATGGCACCTTCCTACCCCAAAGACAAACTATTAAGAGGCTAGGAAATAGATTGCCAGACCCTCAGAATCAACGCCCACACCTCCCCTTCCCCCTGTTCCAGGTATCCAAAGCAGATGGGGGAGGGCTGTGCGCGGGGCTTGTTGAAGCCTTCAAGACCTCGCTCGCCCTCCTGTTCGCATGCCTCTTCCACTCTGCAGCCACCTAAGTAGTGGCCACACTAAGTACTGGAGACACCTTAGCCCCAGGGCTGAGCGTCTAACGATTTCTCTTCCATGGTCCTGCCTAGGGGCTTAGGTGACATGCAGCAGTGCCCACCAGTGCCTCTCACACTGCCACATATAGACCACTAGCACGTGGCCAGGCTTCATCCACACTCTGAAAACACAACAGGGTATAATGGGGGAGTGACACTGAACATGACCTGGGGCCCCATGGGACCCCACAGTGCTAAGGGCAGTTTCAAGGTGAGAGGACAGGTAAACAGAAGGCATGGGGCTCAAACATGGTTCTGCTCTCTCCTGGAACTTGAACCCTTCTCTGGACTTAGGACAGTCCAAAGATCATGAGGTGAGCCAGCAGCAGGTGAACCAAGGTAGATAAGGCAGGTGGGACTGTAAAGTGAGGCAGGGGCTAGAGACACAGGGGAGGGCAGATGTTCCCTGGCCCAGAAGCTTACCCAAACTGCAAGTGAAGCATAGGCAGCAAAGGGCGGAAAGCTAAAAGGACATGGTATGGCGTCCAGCACTACTCAGTCCGGGCTCTGAGCGATCACAAAGCTGAGGTGGGCCAGTCCAGAGCGAGCCCATACAATGCCATGTCAGGATGGGAGCCGAGGTAGGCCAGTCCACAGTGAGCCCATACACTGCTGTGTCAGGATGGGAGGCCCACACTGTTAAAGGCCCTATCTGGGCTCATTCGTCACAGCACTATGATGTTCTTAGTGTGGCCGTCAAGACATCAGGTGGTGAGCTGCCTGGCCGGGTTGCCATATGGCCATGGTTCTCTCTGGTAGGACTCTAGCTTTGGTACAGATACCCAGGGTACAACTCAGAAAGTGTGTCACACCTCAGGTCAGGCAGAGCGGCCTAGGCAGGTCTCATGGGTAAGACACCACAAAAGTGAGAGTTTAATTTCCATGCTCAAGCATTCCAGGCACGGTCTCCTCACCCCCCTCCCGCCCCCTCCCCAACAGCGGACGCCATCTGGACACAATCTTCAGCACAAGTATCATGGGGGCACACTGCCCTGGTCTGGACATAAAAGGATGCGACAGGATAGAAGTTACAGGGTACAAGATGCACAGCACAGTCATCGTGGGACAGAACTCCCCAGCACAATTACAGAAGCTTAATCCCTTGTAGCTGCCTCGGTATAGCAATCACAGCATGGCAACTCCCAGGTGCAGCCATCACGGAAACAGCGTCTGGTCCAGACATCATGTGGGTGTACACAGAGGGTACAGACAGCTGTGGGTGTAGCTGCCTGATTCCCCAGGACACTGCCACAAAGGTGTCACAGACATGGGGTAGGGGTGTCAGCAGTAAATATTAAAGGAGAACAAAGCCCTACTCAATAAAGCCACCATGTTGCCTCACTCCCAGAACAGCTACGTGAAATTCTGGTCACCAGTGTTATCTGAGCCCAGTCCCCAGTGTAGCGAAGGCCAGTGGCTCTCACTAGAGGACTCAAGCTCCCCTGTGCGCGCCAGGGAGAGTGTTTGGAGCACTCTGTTCAGATCCACATAGGAAGAAGGCAGAAGAGCTGAGAACAGGGGCCTGAGAGACGGCTCCAAGTTAAGTCCCCTGGCTGCTAGAAGGCCTGCAGTTGATTCCCAGCACCCACACGGCAGCTCACAGCTAACCCCAGCTCCAGGGGATCCAGCACCATCCTCTGGCCTCTGTGGGCACGGAGACACGCATGCAGGTAAACACTCACACACAGAACACATTGAAAGCTTTTTCCCTTTTAAGTTGAAAATCTAGACACTCCTCCCCGAGAGAGCTGCTCCCAGTGGTCCCTAGATACTGAGACACAGACAAGTAGAAACACCAGGAGACTCCAGGGACATATATAAACACGGGCACCAATCTCAGGGAACCGCTCTGGCAACCATATAGTCTTCCGAGCCAGGCCTCTCCCTCTCAGCAGCTCCTGGTGTGAGCAAGTGACTCCCACCCTTGGACTCTGGGCACAGAGCCTGCCCCGGGTGTCAGGCAGTTCAGGCTGCTCGCAGATCCACTGCCTCCACCCTCATCAGAAGTCCCAGGCTTGGCCTTGGGTCCAGATGGTAGTCCTGCTCACACCTGGTCTCCAGATCCCTTGCAGAACAAGGCTACCCACCCAACACAGCGGTGCTTGGCACAGACACCCACTCCAACATGGCTGAGCCTTGGACAATTCAGATAGAATCAGGGCCCAAACACTTGGACACTCAAGCTTATCTGTAAATTTCACTGTGGACCATCGGTTCTCCCAAACTGATATACTTGGGCAGGAAAACAATTACGTGGCATATGATATTATAGGGTAAAATTGAGTGTAATTTTTCTACATTCAGAATGGCTTTGATATGTCTTTTTTCTTTGCTACACCACTGTACAGCTGCCAACTGCCCTTTCTTAGGAAGAAATGTCCTTTATTCTCAAATTTTGTCCTTGGTGCTAAAATGTCCTTTCTTGTATGAAGTGATGGGGACAGCAGATAGCAGGGTTTTGTTTTTTCATATATATATAATGTCCTTACTTGGCAAAAAACAAAACAAAACAAAATAAAAAACTGCTAACCCCCTGTCTGGCCCTCAGCACTTTTGGGAACTGAACTGTGTGTGAAACCAAAGAGCCTGGGAATCGCTGCTCCGAGGAAAAGGGGATCTGCAGGCACAACACCAAGCCACAGGACGCATATATGCGTATCATGGAAAATGCATGTCACTTCCACGAGGTCCACCCTAGCCATCCCTGCCAGGGTCAAAGAGGCCCCAAGAGACCATGTGATGCCAGGACCAAGGGACTCCCGGATGGAAAACAGCTGGGATCATTCTCAAGGCCTCCCCCTCATGAATATGCAAACACAGATTGATTTGTTTCCCGTGGGCAAGAGTTATTATTCGCAAATATTAATTAGTCTCCAAATACCACCTGTTCCTCTCGCCTCCCCCACCACTCCTCTTCAGGCCAGGACCCTGGCTCCCAGGAGGCTGGAGACCAAACATGGGCATGGGCAGAAGAAAGGGCACACAGGGTTCCAGTGTGCTTGGCCAAGGAGAGGCCAGGGCTTAAGCGACAAGACCCACGCTGGGCAGGGAGAGCTGAGAACAGTTCATCTTCTAACCTGTGGCGGCTGCTAACCGAGCCCTTTTGTCATGTCCTGGAAGGTTCACCGCGTGGTACTGCAGCAGCAGCCGCGGAGGCGGAAACAGGCCTTGTCACACTTGGGAAGGAAACCCAACATGTTTCCACCTCTCACCAGACCAGCCACTGGCTTATGATGGGAATAAATCAGCTTTAGCCTTGACCCCCCCCCACCCAGAGAAGGTGGCTGGCAGGAAGGAGCCTAAGACTGTCTTACCTCCTCCAGCCGGGCGGCCAGAATCCCCCGTCAACAGCCAGGACCAACATTCCCTCTGGCTCTAGTATTGGGGGGGGGTCCCCTAACTATATCGAGCACCGCCCCCCCTTTGTAGCACTCAGCTTCTGACTCTCTGGGGGAGTCAAAGGGGGAACAAGATGTGTCAAATGCCTGTGAGTGGCAGCCAAGAACCTAACAGGGGCCTAGTTATGAAACAAACAAAACTGCAAAGGGGGCAGCGAAAGTTCCTTGGACAGCTACAACCCCTTAGCCTTTTTCTTGGAAGGTGTGGAGTACGATTCCCTTGGATTAATGTGCAGCAACTTGGCCGCCTTGAGGCCGCTATACTCTGTCTACTGCAAAAGATGGCCTTCTCTTGCCCTAGCCACTCACTCCGCTTCAGACCCGGGTTCAAGTACTCCATCAACGTAAAATCTCCCTCAAGTGACTCTCGCTAGGCTTCCAGCTTGTACGGTTTAGTGAAATCACGAGAGTGATGCAAACAGACCAGTGGTTCTCAGCCCAGGGTTGCTCTGGCCTGCCACAGGACGTGAGGTAATGTCTGGAGACTTCTTTGAGTGTTAGGACTGGGGATGGAGGTGAGGGTTACTAGCATCCGATGGGAAGAAACCCTGGATACTGTGCGACATCTTACGACATAATGCCAGACCCTCCCCGCCAAAAGGATCACCTTGTCTAGAAAGTTTACAGTACCACAGCTGAGAAACCCTGACAGAGGGCAAGCTGTTTGGCCTACAGCCTGACCTAGCCCCAGCCCTAGAACCCAGTCCCCCTTCGAATCACTCTCTCACCTTCAACGAAAGGCAGTCCCAACCTGCTTCCCGTTGCTCCTATCAGCACCTTCTTGGTCTTTCGAATCTCAAAGCATCTCTCTCTGCCCTAGACTAACTTCAGCCTCCAGACCAGCCACCAACAAGTAGCATCCCCAGAGGACAAAGGCTCTGGTCAGACTGCTGGCAGATCAGACCCCTCACCTGAAGACGGACTGAAGGGCGCACAGTGGCCTTACAGCCACTCTCCCCATCCTAACTTTCCGCCTGTAGCAATCCCACTGCCCATCTCACCGATACTCTCGGCACCCCCATTTGTGGTTACGTGGAGGTCAATTCTCTGCTTCCACTTTTACCACTGGGTTCTGGGAATCAGACTCGGGCCGTCAGGCGGCGAGCACATTTACCTGCTGAGCCACCACATGACTCCAGAGCAATCTTTGTCATGGCTTCCTTTGTTTAACCATCTACCTAGAACTGCCCAATGCACAGAGTGATGGCCAAGAGACACGGGTCATGCCTTTAAGAAGCTTATAGAGAAGGGACGCCCTGTCACCCAGGTCAGCAAACCTTTGAAGGTCCTTTCCTCACCCCAAACATCCACCTTGCCAGGAAGTTTGAAATTGTCTCGTTTCAATCCTAACTACCTCTCCCGCCCTCGGTGGGCATCCCATCTTCGGTCACTCCCTTCCTATCCATCCTGTACACAAGCCAGTGGTGCCTTTAGCTCACAGAAATACACGTATCGGGGCTGGAGAGGTGGCTCAGAAGTTTAAAGTGCTTAATACCATTGCTGAGGCCCCAGGTTCAACTCCCAATACCCATATGGGTGGAGGCTCACATAATCTGCAGCGGGTCCGCTCCCCTCTGCTGCCTCCACCAGAGCCAGGCACACACATGGTGATATACATCCACGTAGGCAAATGCTCATAAAATAAAAATAAACAATCCTTTTTGTGGGAAAGATTAAGCTTTGTCACAGGTGAAAGCAGTCTTGGCGGGTTTTACCCTTGGGGCACCCCATGAATACCTTGTGTGACAGACAGAATGGAGCCATCCTGGGCCTGAAATCCAGAAAACAGACCTGGGAACCCCAACTGGGCTATTGTTTTTCTAATTGACCCTCAACGGGAGAAGGAGACCGCCCTTCCCATGTGACTCAAGACAGGTGGAGAGGAGAGAACAACAAGTTCAGCCCGGGCTTGAACTCGTGTGGAGCAGCAGACCGGCTGGACCAGCAAGCGGGCCAGAGACACCTAAGGACCCGTCCCGTAGAATGGATACAGGAAAGTTCACTCTTTTGTCCCTTTAGCCTTTTTTCCTTCTTGTATAAGCTAGTTGGGTTGTATAATAAAGTTTAATTATTAAAAAACAGAGCCAACACCTTTTAAACACAAATCTAATGGTGCCCATCACTGAGTTCTGTCTGCTGACAAGAGGCACTCACCAGCGTTCCATGAATGAAGAATGCACAGACACAGTCGGCTTAAGAACCTCCAGTGCCTCCAAAGCCCCCTCAGAAAGCCATCTACAGCCTTCGAATGCAGACTCCTAACCTACCCTCTAGCCCTGTTCCCTACAACTCCAGCCCACTGCCCTGAGTACCCAGTGCCTTCTACCATAATCTTCAGTTGACAGGCAGTCTTTTTTCCCTACAGAAACATGGTGCACGGAGCAGCACAGATCCTGGTGTCATTGGAAGCCTATTTCACACCTACAGCAGCTGATGAGCTGTATATCGCTCCCCACACACCTCCATCCTCCATGCTGGCCAGACAGCTCCCCTCCTCCCTCATGCCCACACTAAGCCTCACAGTGGCCGTCTTGACCTCGCTAAATAACACTTAAATCCCTTTTCTTCTTCATATCCCTGCATGCCTCGCGCCAACCTCTACCATCTCTCAGCCACAAGCACACTGGCCACCTCCACCACACCTTTATATGGATCTCACATCAAAACCCAAGCCATTGGCCAGGTGTAGTGGTGCACGCCTTTAATCCCAGCACTCAGGAGGCAGAGGCAGGTGCAAGTGGATCTCTGCGAGTTCAAGGCCAGTCTAGTCTACAAAGCAAGTTCCAGGGCTATTACACAGAGAAACTCCATCTCGAAAAAATCAAAAACCAACCAACTGAACAAACCAAACCACCACCACCAACAACAACAGCCCCAAGCCATTCAGCCTGGCCCACGGACCCCCCCTGCAGCCCTGCACCTGGCCACAGATAGAGGCGCACTCACCAGGTCTCTGCTTGCTTATACCAGTCACTGTCGCTGGGCAGTCAGCACTGAGGGCAAGGCACCAGGGCCTCCGCTCCTTCCTGGACAGAGAGGAAAAGATGAGAAAACATCAAGAACTTCATCAAAGCAGAATATAAACTGATGCAGACAGACTTTTGAAATTCACCACTTAGGCCGGGCGGTGGTGGCGCACGCCTTTAATTCCAGCACTCGGGAGGCAGAGGCAGGTGGATTGCTGTGAGTTCGAGGCCAGCCTGGTCTACAAAGGGAGTCCAGGACAGCCAAGGCTACACAGAGAGACCCTGTCTGGGGCGGGGGGGGGGGGGGGGGAAGAAATTCACCACTTACGCAGGGAAAAGAAAAGAAGGCTACAGGTCTGTCAGTGTAGGGTGATCCCTATTTAGTAAAAATGCCCATCTGGTCACTTCACTGCGTTGGTTTGATGTCCTCCAAGCCCCTACTATGTGCCTGCCCATCTGCCTAATTCCCTGTGGCCATAGCAACACAGGCCACACCTCCAACCATGGCCATAGAATCTGGGTCTGAATTCCACAGTGACCCGCAGTGGAGCAGTCACCCAGCCTGCCTCTGGAGCCCCACCTGCCCAGGCTCTCCACTCACAGGCCAGCCACAGGAGCATTCTCTTCAAGTCTGCCCTACTCCCTCAGCTCTCACAGCCGTGCCTGTGCTGGCGTCACCGCCTTAGACGGAGCTACCTGTGTGCCTCCGACTGGTGACCCCTGAGATTTCAGAGCCAACAGCACTTCTCAGGGACGCCTTACAAGACACTGCCAACTACATGTCTGGACTTTGCCTCAAAGCAGTGACCACAAATGTATTTATTTACTTACATGACCCCGAGGCACTAAAATAAGCTCAGTAAACAGATGGGGCACATCTGCCCGGCTCAACTCACCGTCCTCAGTGCCTGGCAGGAACCCAGCACACAGTAGGTGCTCAGTCAACGCATGAGTTCACAGGAAACAGCCCAGCCAGGGGGACACGCCTCAGCACACACACGAGCCTTCAAAGAAGCTTCAGGAACACTATTTATTTTTTGACTTTCTGCTTCTCTATAATTTCTAAAATGAAGGTGTGCCCCTGGGTGCCTCCTCCGCTGGCACACACATAGCGTCAAAGCCCTGCCCCTTCCTTCTAAAACTATTACTGAGCTCTCACTAGCATGCGCGCGCGCAGTCCCGGGTGGAGGCAGGGCTGAGTCACGCCCACATCACCTCATCACTAGCTCAGCTACTCTGCTGGTGCCCACTTGAAGCATGCTGCAGCCCGTCCGGGGCTCCTTCTGGGCCTCATCCCGCACTCACAGCAGTGTTCATGCCACCTGGCTCATCTCTGAACAGGACACGGGGAGGGAGGGGGGCTGGAAACATCCTTATTGACTCAGGACTGATGCTCACCACAGACTACCTCCACACCTGGCCACTGTCCTCACTGTAACTGCTTTTTAGATTTATTTGATGTATATGAGTGTTTTGCTTGCATGTATGCATGTGTACCATCTGTGTGCACATATGGTGTGCTCAAGTTCAGAAGAGGGCATCAGATATCCTCAAACTGGAGTTATGGATGGTTGTGAGCCGCCATGTGGGTGCTAAGAACCAAACCCAGGGACTCTGCAAGAGCAGACAGTGCTCTTAACTGCTGAGCCATCGGCCTAACCTTTGTCTGTCCTTTACACTGGTCACCTCTGGAGCCTTCTTAGGTAAAAAGGCACTGACTCACGCAGCCAGATCTCACCAAAGCAGCCTCTACTGACCCACCTACGCTCTGCCAAACCAGAACCAAAGGCCCTGGGCCTCAGGGTGCCAGTAAGGGCTTCTAGCACAGTCCACCACATTTCTCCACAACATTCCCAGTGGCCACTGCTCCTGTAGCAGGCTGCCAAGCGGGTCTGGCCAGAGAAACCGGCTTCCGTGTAGCAGTGTTGCAAACTCAAAGGCCCGTTTGTCTGGAGTTGCCCGCCCAGCCACCCAGCCTCACAATGTTTGCCGTGGGCCTGTTAGCGCTACCGTTTCTCAGGAACCCAGGCAGAGGGGTAGTGTTCAAGGCACAGTGGCATACCCAAGGCCATGCCAGCAGCACTTGTTCTCCTGCCCCACAACTGGGACAGGCCCTACCTAAAGTAGGAGCCGTATCTGCAGAAAGGCATACACCCAAAGTGGCCACAAAGCAGGTCTCAGAAACACACAGGATCCTGAGGCTGCCAAGACCCCCGAGAACACACAATAGCCCAAGGCAGCATTCCGGACCGGTGTGCTGGAACATACCAGTCCAGGATCAAACAAGCCCAACCAACTATCAAGTCACCTTTAGATAGGCCACCAGCAGCCCACAGAACCACTCCAAACCCACAAGGGGACAAATGCCTATGGCCGACTACCCAGAGAACAAACTAGCACTGACATCTGGAACTCAGACTGGACAGCTGCTCAGCCAGGGACTAACTGGACAGGACTTCAGTGAGAAATCACGCTGGGTACAACCCAGAAAGATCTCAGACCAGGCTTAGGTAACAGCCATGACCAAGATCACGTAGAAGGGCCTTGCACCAACCTGGCTGGCCTCGGTAGAGCTCTGCGTCACCCGCCAGGCTGAAGCCCGGCCCACCAGTGGGACCAGGAACAAGCAGAAACCCAGAGCAGAGACAAGGACTGAAGCAACCTCCAGGCAGCCCTGGGGCCGCACCACAAACAGTCACCCGGAAGCAACAGACAGTACAGGGCCAAGGAAATAAACCAGGAGTTCTCAGGCTCAGAGACCCAGTGGGTGCACGGACTTGGTGTATCTGGACCTTGGAGGCAGAATCAGAAAAAAAGCATCTTAGGAGGAAGCAGGGCACTAAAGCACAGAAGCTGCCCCTCCCACTGTCCTCCTCCCGAGGGCCCCACCTCCAGCCTTCTCACACCTACCTGTGCCCTGAAGGTCAAATGCACTGGTGAGCATGAGGCTGGGGAAACAAGGTAGCTGGCCCCTCACTCCACTGAGCATCCCCCCTATAAGGCCCCAGGTCACAGGGCAGCTACTGCAGGCAGGTACCTCAGCCTGGACAGCACGTGTTTCCAAAGACAACTCAGTGGTTTGCTGAATCTGAAGAAGTGGATTTTCAACACTTTCACTGGTGGCATTAAAACAACTGCTACCACTGAGTGATAATACAAGGTGTGAGGCCCTGTCTCCAAGACTTTAGGCTTACCTTTCATTCTCCCTAACAACCCTATGAGGCATGGAGTTCTATCGTACCCATTTGAGAAATGAGGGTCAGAGATGATTAGCAACTTGTTCAAGGTCAAGGCAAGCTCTCGGCCACTGTTGACAGGTGTCTTCCCTGAGAGAACATCGTCAACCCTGGCTCTCATATAACCCCGAGTGTCCTTATCTGGCTTAGACTGTCTTCGTACCAAACCCTCCTGTAGGGTCCTGTACCTTCACCAAAACCCAAATGCCTCAAAGACTACACACGGGGCCTGAGCGCAACATCTACTCAGGCTGTGCCTCTCCTCCCAGGTCCCTAGCTCAGGGGCTTCAGGGAAGCCTGGGGCCCCTTCCTCACACCACATGCCACCTTTCACCCAATCCTGTCACATGTGCTTTCTCAGCCGGCCTGTGCTCCTCCCCGCCAAGCCACCTTTTCTCTCACCTGACTGTCTGCATGGAGCATCTTCCTCACTTGGAATCCTGTCTCCACCCAGAGCTTTCCATAGCCCAGAACCATCCTTTAGCCAAGCAACTGCAAGCTGACTACTGTAGCGCGACCCACAGACTCCACCCAAACCTTAAGCCACTGGTCTCTGTGGGTTTTCAGAAGTCACAGGGTACCTCACAGAACACCCGAGACCCGGTGAGCTACTGTGTCCCTGAACACGCCACAAGTGATAACATCTCTCAATCTTCACTCATATTGTTTAAGTTTTTTAATTAACTAAGTAATTTGTAGTGCCGGGAACTAAATCCGGGGCCTCGAGCACACCAGGCACCGGCTCTTCCACTGCAGTATTTCCGGTGCTGCTTAGGCTGTTTTAATTTTTTTCCCTCCATCTGCAGTGTTCTTTCTCTTTTTCAACTGGCAAACTCCTACCCATCTGTCTAAGCCCACTTCAGAGAGGCCTTTCTTAGTCTCCTCTGAGACCCATCCATCTCACACTGACCCTGCATCTCTGCCCTGACTCCTAAAAACTCCTCCAGTCTAACCCCAGCTTAGAATGACAGTTGCTCTATACGTGGCTAGAGCTCTCACCTCAGCAGCTGCTAGGAGATGGGCTTCCTTTTCTACACAGCTGCTAGTCCCACAGGAAGCAAGACTGCCAGGCCTAAAGTGCCTAGCCCTGTGCCCGGCACGCAGTCAGCAATCAATAGCAGGTTAGCGAATCACTTCTGCATTCCCATGAAGTGATCACCACCGCCGACTCGCACAGCCGCTCGGTTCCCTTGGCTTCGCACAGCAGCCCTGGGGCCCACCTACACTTGGTTATCAGCCCCATTCTACGGCGGACTGAGCCTGAGACATCCCTCCCGTCCCCAAAGAGACCCCCTTGCCATATCACTCTGGAGCATTAAGGCTGTTCAAGTCTAGGGGCTACCTCTCCCACTGAGGACCTCAAACTGACTCCCAGTTCCGGTGTCTGGGAGGAAGTATAGAGAAAGCACAAAACACGGGGGACAGTATCTCTCGCTGCACATCAACACAAGTCACAAGCCAAGGTTTTCAGCTGGCCTACCCTTGCTGCAGTCAACCCCACCTCCTGGCAAACTGCTTCTCCAGCATCCAGAACTAAACTCCTCTTTTTCCATAGCCCTAAACACATGAGCCTGGCCAGAGGGAAAGGGGTTGGGTGGCCAGAGGCTGCAAGAGGAAGAAGAGGAAGAAGAGCCATGTCAAAATTGTCCTAATTAAAGGAAGGGGAGAGGGACTCTGTAACTCAAAGGAAACAGAACCAGGAAGAAACTGAACTGGAGTGTGCAAGAAAGTATGTGTACAGGAAGGCCTGAGACTGAGTGTGCAGGATGCACAGGTGTGCTGTGAGTGTGCAAGCACAGCAGGTTTCTGTGGGGGGTGAGGGGGGTGGAGGGTGGGGTGGGCTCCTTCTTTCAGGAAGAATGGAGAGTGAGCTGAAAACTGGAGTGAAGGGCTATGTCTGGGGTGTGTGGCCCAAGCCCTGGCCCAGAAGGAAGGGTTCTTGAGAAGTCGTTGAATCTGCCCTGGGCAGATTCACATAATCAGTTTTAAAAAAAAAAAAAAAAACAGGGATTTTTCACTGTTTCCCTGAAGCAAGAGTTAATACGGATCCAAACAGAATCCCTCAGATTTCCTGTCAGACCTCACCTCTCTCTGGATCCTATCAGATTCCTGATGCCTCCCAAAGGATCTCAGACTGAGCCCTAGATCCAAGAACTGCCACTTCTCTTCCTTCTCCAGGCCTCACCAGCACGAAACACTTCCCTGTATTCCCAGGCCAAAGCCAGCACCAGGTCACTCAGGATGCCACCCTGGTCCCTTCAGAAGCAGAAGCAGAGGTGCCTTCCTCAACAACAAGCCTTGGTCACTCAGCATCCCCAGGCCCTGCCCGGCTGCTCTCACGGTGGTCTTCCCTCCTGTTACGCAGCTAGGGGCAGGTAGGGCTCCCACCCCACCTGCTCCGACTCAGGGGCCCTGGCAGAAGGAGGGGTGAAACGGGGAGAAGGGCTAGCCCCTCCCCCTCCCGGGGTAGAAGAACCAGAGGGGCCGCATTCCAGAGAAGTGGGGGAGGGGACCTGATGGGGGAGGGGGAGATACAGAGACACCAAGCAGAGAGACACCTAAGGAGGGAGCTACAGGGACTGGAGACATAGAGGCCCGTGGGGGGAGGGAACAGGGAGCCCAGGGGGGAGGGAACAGGGAGACCTGGGGAGAAGGAACGCGGAGACCTGGGAGAGGGAACACGGAGACCTGCGGAGAAAGGACAGGAAGACCCGGGGAGAAAGAATCCGATACTCGGGGAGAGAACACGGAGACTGGGAGGGAAGAGAGACCCACAGCTGGACACGCTGGGACCGCAGGGAGCAAGACCTGGAGACAGGGAGAGACACAGGGAGACAGAGACACCTAGGGAAACCGAGAGAGGCGCCGAGACCCAGACGCGGTCGCAGAGACTGGGGACAGGGCACACCCGGACGGGACGGGACGGGGCGGGATACCGGGAGGCGACTGAGTGAACTTTCGGAGCGGGTCCGAGCGCACCCGTCCTCCCGGGACAAGGGGCTGCGGGGCCTCGAGGGCGCCGCTCCAGGTGGGGGTTGGGACCGCCCGGCCGGCCGGCCCCTCCCCGGCCCGTGCTCAGCACGGAGGAGACCAGGGGAGGGGGGAGCTCCCAACTCGCGCCCCGCGCATCCCGGGGCCGCACGTGCGCCCGGTTGCCCGCGAGACCCGGCGTCGGCTGCGGCTCTTCCGCCGGCGGGGAGGGGGCGCCGTGGGACGGGGAGGCGGCCTGGACCCGCCCGGGGCCGACGGGGGAGGCTGAAGGCCGCCCCCGGAGCGCGACCGCGGCGGGTGGGGAACCGGGCGCCCACCGGCGCGGGGAAACTTTGCACTGGGGGCGCCGGCTGCGGCTCAGGTGCGGCGGGGGCTCGGCTGAGATCGCGGGCGCGGCAGGTGGGGGCGCGGCCCGGCCTCCAGGCGCCCCCGGGCCCGCCCCCGGCTCAGCTTCGCGGACGCGGGGGCAGGGCGGGGACGGCGCGGAAGGGTCGCGCACCGAGGGGCCCGAAGGGGGCTCGGGGTCACTCACCGCCTCTCCGGGGGCCGTCGGTCTGCATGTCCCCCCTCGAGCCGCTGAGGCCGCAGCTCCCAGTCCACCGCTGCCGCCGTCGCCCGCTCCCGCCACCGCCACCGCCGCCCGAGCTGGAGCCGGAGCCGCCGCCTCTGCCGCCGCCACCGCCACCGCTCCTGCCGCTCCCGCGCCAGCTCCAGCCGCGCGCGCCCGCCCGCCCGCGCCCGCGTCCCTGCCCCTGCCGTGCGCGTCCCCGGCGCGCCCCTCCCCTCGTGCACTCTCGCTTGTAGAAAGGAGAGGAGCGCAGGCCTACCGTGGCTGCCGACCAACCCCAAGTCTAAAGCTACTGGGACGCCAAGATTGAGCTTAAACCTCAGTGTTGGGCATGGATAGACCCAAACTCCAACACCAAGTGCAGACCCTCCCAAATCCTCACATGAGCCTAGTATTTCTCTAGGGTCCCCTGCCCCCAATACGGATGTAAACCTGATACTCAGCCCAGAGCCACCTTTGAACCTAATGTTGTTGCTTCCAAACCCCAAAATTTGCCTAGCAATCAGAAAAAGTAGTAATTTTGATTTTTATCTGAAGCCCTACAGCGTATTGACTGCAATTACATATCCTAAATGGTTTCATTACTTTTACCTGACCTAAGCTTGATATTGACAGTGGGGCCCAACCTGGTCCGAATGAACTCCATTATAGATATTGAGAACCCCTGTCCCCAGATAAACCCTAAGCTCTAAGACAACTGCCTCTCACTGTACCCCAAAGCTTTACCGAGTCCCAGTCCCTAAATAAAATCTCACTGGTTTATTTACATTTCCTGACTGGGATTCTCGATTTTTAAACATTTTAAATTTATTTTTATTTTATGTGCGTTGGTGTTTTGTCTGCTTGTATGTGTGTAGGTATTGGATCTTGGAGTTACAGACAGTTGTGAGCTGCCAATGCGGGCGCTGAGATTGAACCTGGGTCCAAGAGCAGTCAGTGCGCTTAACCGCTGAGCCATCTCTCCATCCCCCAGGCTTCTCGAGTTTTAAAAAAGATATATTTATTTATTTGTGGTGTGTGTGTGTGTGTGTGTGTGTGTATGTGTGTGCGCACACGAGTTTATGTGTAAATGTGTATATACCTATATTTGTGTGTATTCGTGTGTATGTGTGTGCATGCCTGCGCGTGCATGAGCATGCATGTGTGTATGCCTGTGCACCGTATGAGTGCAGGTGCCGGCCTGAGAGGGCTTCAAATCAGATGGCCCAGAACTGGAGTCGAGGAAACTGAGTTACCGATGTGGGTGCTGAGACCCACACCCAAGTCCTCTGGCAGAGTAAGTGCTCGTAACTGCTGAGGCATCCTCTACTCCTGGGGCTCTCACTTTCAATAGCAAAATAGGGTCTGGGTCACCAGAGGGGTGATAACACAGACACTGTGACCCTAGTACCAACACTGACCTCAACACCCCTTCCTGCCTTTGCGGTCATTTAGTACAGTAACCTGATCCAACGCAAAACAGGACTGGCTCTGCAGAATTGCCACACAAGCCTCCGTCTCTGTCTCACCGTTTTTCAACTGCACTCTTACCTGGCATCAACCCCACCCAGAAGCTGACCAGTATCCCAGCATCTATACTAATTCCAGCACGTATAAATTGACCCATGCTCTCAAGACCCAGGGCCAATATAATAAACCTTGGCCTTGAATTCCACACCCCTCCTTTTCTACAGCCGTCCCAACCTGAACCCACCCACTCTCGCCTGAATTTCATACCTGCTCATACCAAACTCAGATGCACGTGCCCATGGGTCCAGCGTACACTGTGCCAGAGGTCACGATGGACTAAAACCGGGAACCTACTTGATTTGTATTCCAAGCTGTGCTTATAGGGACTTGGCAATATCCAAACCAGAGCCAGCCTTGGCACCAAAGCCTTCAGGCCCCTCACACCCACTCCATGTCACTATCACATGAAAAGCCATCCAAGGCCACACCAGCTCTTTTCTGTTCCCAGTCCCACACCCAGAGGCTTCACCATTAAGGGGAGAGCAAATACTCTGCCCAGCCCTGGGTGACACCCTTTGTGAGGGTTCTGATCTCTCAGTATCATCTCTGGTTCTCCTCTGAACTTAAAATCAAACGAGAAGTAAAAAAAACAAGATCTGACCTATTGAGGCCCCTAGATTCTCATATCTTAGTGGCTACCTGCTAGATTTAGGGATCTGAGTTGAGGGATCAAGTTCAGGGTAACACCTAATTCACAGCCTGCTTTTGTCTTGGAGCTGTGTTCACAGCAGTGCAAGTGCGCCCCCTGCTGTGTGATAAGGCAATAGGCCTGGCTCCCCTGAAGCTGGGCAATTTGGTCCAGATGCCAAATAGATCAAAAATGAATACTCCTAAGGCAGTGGTTTTTCACCCACGGGTAATTTTGTTGTGTTGTGGGAGAGCTGCTGCAATTTTTATGTATCTTTGGATATATTTTGTCTCTTTTTCAGAACTTTGGTTGTTTAGGCCCTCAATTTAAAAACGTATAATTTCCGGCCTGCTTTCTGCTGACTTCTGGAAACATCTTGGGTTTACTGGCCCACACTGTCCTCCGCAGCTACTTTGCCGGGTCTCCTCATTTCCGGGGCAGGCTTCTCCTGCCTCCCTCCACCCTTTAGGCTTCTTGGGAGCTCTGGATCCTTGTAGAAGTGATTTCTCCATGGTACTTCTCAGTTGTCCCTCAGATCAAGAGAATTCCCAATCCCAGCACTTGGGAGGCAGAGCCAGGCAGATCACTGTGAGTTGGAGGCCAGCCTGGTCTTCAAAGCAAGTCCAGGACAGCCAAGGCTACACAGAGAAACCTTGTCTTGAGAAAGGGGAGAGAGAGGGAGGGAGGGAGAGAGAGAGAGAGAGAGAGAGAGAGAGAGAGAGAGAGAGAGAGAGAGAATTCCCATCTCAGCTCCATCCCCACTCCTCTCACTGGTCTAGAAATACAACACAGAGCTTCTTCCCAATTGGTTATCAGTCCTGTACCTTGTGAAAGAGACGGACAGACAAACAGACAGACATTAAGCCAGCCAAAACTAAACTTGATTATAAAGTCTCTTGTGCGTAGTTAAACATCAAGTCCCCGCTGAGACTTACCGCACCTGGAGTGAGTTGTCATATGTGTTAAAGGACAATAGCTTCGTTCAGGAAGCCGCACCTAAGCCTTGGGCCAGCTCAGTGAGTTACCACCCCCGAAATCTTCACCATCTACATCTGTTTGTGTTTCCCTCATCTGAGGCTACAGATTCCGCAAGGCCAGGAGGGATGAACCTGCTCCGTCCGCTGCCTTATTCCAGTGCTCAACAAGGGGACCGGACACTCAGCAGGTTTCCCTTACTTACTAAATATATCTTTTAAGGCCAGGTGTGGTGGCGCACGCCTCTAATCTTAAACCGGGTGGTGGTGATGCACGCCTTTAATCCCAGCACTCGGGAGGCAGAGGTAGGCGGATCGCTGTGAGTTCGAGGCCAGCCTGGTCTACAAAGTGAGTCCAGGACAGCCAAGGCTACACAGAGAAACCTTGTCTCGAAAAAACAGAAAAAAAAAGTGAAGATAATTTTTTCCATTCTGTTTACAAGGAGCTGCAAGGTGTGAATGACCAGGTGAGTTTCCCTTGCCTGAGGGCTTAGACCGTCACACTTCAATTTTGTTTTGTTTTGTTTTTCGAAAAACAGGGTTTCTCTGTGTAGCCTTGGCTATCCTGGACTCACTTTGTAGACCAGGCTGGCCTCGAACTCACAGCGTTCCGCCTGCCTCTGCCTCCCGAGTGCTGGGATTACAGGCATGCGCCACAGTGCTGGCTCCCACCTCAGTCTTCCTGTGGGAAGAGAAGCTCATTCGTGTCTTCTGTCTTTTTGGCTTACCACCCTGAGTGTCAGTAAGTGTGAGGTCTGTTTGGTGGCCCTGCACCTCTGCCCAGTTCAGTGAATGTGACACTCACAGGTAGGAGGACAGGAGCCCTGCCCCACCTCCCCTGTGGCTAAAGGTGGCAACTAGGTTTACACTTTGAATCACTCAGAGATACAGGCATCTCAGAGTGCCAGATGAATGGTCTTTGTTCCATTTCTCACCTAGCTTTTGGTCCCTGCGTAGTATAGTACAAGGCAAGGCAGGGAATGCTGGGAACGCCTATGCTCTGAATTTAGCATGTGTAGCATCCCAAACTGCACACAAATTTAAGGGAAACAAAACCAGAGAGGCCCAGGGCCCAGGCCACATGATGAGAAGGCGATCTCTAGTG
The DNA here is from genome assembly GCF_903995435.1 of Acomys russatus. Taxonomy (NCBI): domain Eukaryota; kingdom Metazoa; phylum Chordata; class Mammalia; order Rodentia; family Muridae; genus Acomys; species Acomys russatus. Next base: position 14,165,708 of record NC_067165.1, read on the forward strand.
GCCGGGCCTAGATGGCATTTAAAGAAACGAAGCCAAAGCTCAGACCAGATTGGCAAACTCTGAGCACAGGATCCATGTGGACCTGCCCCAGTGCGCTGCTCCTAGGCCTGGCTGGGAGGCATGTCCTTGCACTCACATGTGAAGGCCAAGCGATGCCTCGTGGTAGCTTTGTGTCTGCTGTGTGTTCCAGCCCCAGGGTGTAGGGTGAGGAGAGCGCCAGATGTCAGTTCCTACTCACTGTTCACCCTTTGTCCAGAGCCTGGGCCCACTGGATGCCCCTCAGATCATGACGTCAGTCCATCTCTTAGTTGGTTGAAATCAAATTACATTCGTCCTGAGTCCCCGCCCCACCAGATCAGCAGGACTTCTGTTTAGCTCTCACAGCTGCCTGACCCTCTCCTTGCCAAAAGTTTAAGAGCTTTGCACAGCCCCAACGTTGCTCCTGAGTCTTGCAGGAAGAGGTTTAAAACAGCTACACAAGCATTAACCATCAGTGTAATGGGGTGTCCACTATTCACTCCCCTCATCTACAAGGGGCCTCACTTGCCCATCCCATCCCCCCTTCATCCAGGCTCTTCCAAAGGCAGCTCCTCCTATTGACCCTTCGCAAAGCTGCAGCCCTTAGTCCTTGGCATTTTCAGCCGCCCACAGCCGCTTTCCTTGGGAAGACAAAATGCTGTATACTACCCTCCTGGGTCTAGACAGTTGGTGCTCCCGAGATCACTCACAGGATGTCAGGAAGAGCTCAGAGGGCAGGACTGCCAGTTTGCCTTCCCCAGTACAGATGGCAGAGAAAGTCTGAGTCCCTAGAACACAAAATCCTGGCTAATGTCTCTGCTTCCTTGCCTGTGAGTCACTGTGGTGGGGCATGATACGGGAGTTGATTTCTCAATGAAACAAGCTGCTGATGACCTCACCCTCGCAGGGCTCCCTAATGTCCTCATCCTCATCACCAAGGAAAGCCACCCACACCTGCTCCTTCCTGTTCGTCCCTGTGGTTTCTAGGGGACCGGAGGTTGCTGTCCTGTAGATGCTGTGCCTCCTTCGGGACTCTCTATCTCTTCCCCCCATTTCTTGCTTCCTCTTTGCTACATCCTGTTCTCTGTCCTGCTCAAGCCTTCTCCTGCCCTGAGTAAAACTCTCCTCCCTCAGCCCAACAGCGCTCTCCAGAGTGGGAGAGACTTAAACACTTCTTTGCTTTCCTTCCCAGTAAACTCCTTCATTCTCCCATCTCCCTGCTTGCTTCTGGGTCCACTGCCTGCCTGTGATGTCACTGCTTACCCTGCCCTGGGCCATATAAAAGGACAGACCCTCCATGTGATATTCTCTTTCTCTCTCTCTCTCTCTCTCTCTCTCTCTCTCTCTCTCTCTCTCTCTCTCTCTCTCTCTCTCCTTCCCTCTCCTCTCTACCTCTCACCACTTCTTTACCTTTTTCTACCTCCCTGTCTCTCTATTTCTCTACCTCTCCTCTCCACCTCTCTCTCTCTCTGGGGTACCCCTTCCCCCTTTCTTTCCTCCTCATGTCTCTAGAGAGGGTCTCTGAATCTCCTTATTAAACCTGAATCTCCTTATTAAACCTCTTAAGTGGGTCTGTTGCGTGGTGTTGCGTGGTGTGATTCCATCCCTCTGTACAGCTCCGCCGCTCACCTCTAACAGCTTTTAACAACGCGTCTGACATTTATGGGTTCCCCAGGCCTGCCCCCCCCCCCCCCCATCCCTATAATGACTACCTGCAATTTGCAAAATCCAATGGCTGTGCCTTCGTGCTCTGCCTGGTGGACTGCCCAGCAGCCTCGGCTGCTTCCTGTCCCATACTGAGTTACTCCCACGCCCACTACACAGACCAGTTCTTGCTGTCACAACGTCCATCGCTTATGAGTGACATGAATGTCTCTCTCTCTCTCATCTCTGTCTCTCCCCTCCATCCCTCCCTCTTTTTCTGGGTTTCATGTTGCCCACAAACCCTCTGTATAGCAGAAGATAACCTAGAACTTCTGATCCTACCTCCTGAGTGCTAAGATTACAGGCCAGTACCGCCATGACCAATTTATGTGGCTTTTGAGGCTCAGACTCCAGGCTTCATGCATCCTGACCAAGCACTCTCCAGCCTGGGCTACAAGCCCTCCTTTCCGTAGCAGCACACACTGGGCCTTGTCCTCACGCCTGCTCTCTCCTTCCTTCATTCTCCTCCACGACCAATTTAAGTCTCAAAGCCTAACACTCAATGTCACTCTTGTCAATGCTCCAAGCACCTTCATCTTCTCCACCCTCTCATCATGTCTGGCTGGCCAAAACCCAGCTCTGAATGAGCCCTCCCGCCTTCTCCTATCTGCCCTAAAACAGCCCAATGACACTGATTTTGTTTTGTTTCTGAAGGAATGAATCTGGGAATTAAGTGCATGCAACAGAGAGAGAGGGAGAGGGAGAGAGAGAGGGCACCTAGCTTTACAGGAGGCAGGAAAATCAGAGATGTGCACACCCCATGGCCCGAAGAGGAGTACAAGAGGGACAGCAAGCATTACCCTGCAGGTGTCCACCCTTGGGGAATCCTGATCTTTTACAGAAAGTGGCTTGGAACCCAGGGCAACACCAGGCAACACAAGTGAAGCCATTCAGAAACAGGGAGGGTCCTCCTAAAGCTGCACAGGTGCTTTAAGCTGGGCGCCTTCAAGCTTGCAGGGACTCCCCCATTAGGTGCCACCATCCCCCCTCCCCAAAGACTCAGTGAGGACAGACCAGCCGGCTGAAGGGGAGCCCGGGTCTGCATAATGCCCACAGCACAGAGAACTTCCTCTCACTAACACCTTACTTTCCTCTTCTGTGAAAGGGGATAAAACTGCAGAATTGGAAGCAGGACACAGAATCATGTTTGTAAAGCTCTTAATCAGAGCGCAACCCAGGTTCTAGAGCTTAGCCGCAGACACGTTGTGCTATTTGATGGTTTTAGAATTAGCATAATCAAGCTTCTAATAGCGTCAGCCTGGAGAAGCATTTACAAGCTCATTTCACCCAGCCTCATAGACTGGATAACCCTCTACCCTCCAAGGACAGCCCAGTTCCCATCCCCCTCGACCTCCTTTGGCATATCCCTGACCCTCGGCTAACTCTACTTTTCCTTTCCTCGTGTCTTAAACTCTCAGGCCCCTTCAGACAAGCTTTCATCAGTTCCTGCCTAACCAAGGAAGCAGCAACCATCCCAGGGGAGGCTGCCATGCCATAGTCACAGAGCAGAGGCTGGGCAGCGCCTTCTCACTCTCAAAGCCACTCCCAGATCATTATTCCTGCAGCCTCGAGGAAAAGCCCTGCTCTGCTTCAGGCTCCTGCCATCTGGCTGGCTAGCACAATTCCTTTATTCAACCAAGATTTATTGAGCCTCACCCCACACACACACTTCTCTCTCTCTCTCTCTCTCTCTCTCTCTCTCTCTCTCTCTCTCTCTCTCTCTCTCTCTCTCTGTGTGTGTGTGTGTGTGTGTGTGTGTCTCCCTCCCTCCCTCCCTCTCTCCTTCCCGCTTCTTATCTCTTTTCAAAAGGGATTCAAGTACCCTGGTGTGGTAGCAAACACCCCATAATTCCAGCCCTCAGGCATGAAGCAAGATGCTCGTGGATTTGAAGCCAACCTGGCTACATAATCAGACCCCCCCCATCTCAAATAAACGAGTTAGGAGAAAACACAGGTTGGGGTGATGGTCTTGGGGAGAGTAAAGGTGATGCGGTGAAGGGGCAGGGAGAGGCTAGGGTTCAGGGAAGGGATCAGCATTTTCTGGAGATGGGACATCTTCAAGTCCCAGGTGCTGACCAACATCAAGAGAAGTGATCTTGAGTGGGGTATATTCATTATAAATTACACTTTAAATTTTCTTATAGGGGCTGCTGAGAGGTTAACCGCACTTGCCATGCTAATCTAGAGACCTGAGTGTGAGAGAGCTGATTCCCGAAAGATGTCCTCTGACCTCCGTGTGTGTGAAGTGGCATGCACACACACACACACACACACACACACTTACACACATACAAAGAGGGGAAAAAACTCATGTAGGTTACCTCTGTGTTGACACTTGTTTTTAAACCTCTATTTTATTTGGGGTATTGAACCCCTACCTTCCTTCCACCGACCCCTTAACCCTGGGTATGAGAAAGAAGGTTAGTGGGAAAAGGGGGCAAAGACCCTTTACTTATCCCAGCTGTTCGGGGTCAATCGGTTCTTTTCAGGCAATACCAGCCTCCAGCCTCCGTCAACAGCAGACGCAGCAAGCAGTCCCCTCCAAGCCGCTGTCTAGCTCCGAGCTGCCACACTGTCCCTCTCTGGTATCTCCAAACTGCTACAGGCCACACACAGCTGCCACATGCTGACTTTTTCCCTCTGGGTTCTCATATTTATCTTCCTCAGAGTCCTAGACCACCCTGAATGAGGCAGGCCATTACTAGCTGGCAAGGACCACGTACCCCGCCCCAATCCGCCCCCACGCCCCCCAGGAGGCAGTTCTCAGCTGTGGACATACTAAAGCCCAAACTAAAATCCCACACTTGGGACTAAAACAAAAACATATTTACATAACATAACTGAGTTTACAAAGAAACCAAAACTTCTATTCCATCTCTCCCCGTTGTAGGTGAGTTTCATCTGACTTAACCAGGGAAGTGGAAGTCTTCCTTTTACGTCTTTATGAGTTGATTTTATATCAAACAGTAGCAACATAGAATGTGGGTGTTGTCTTTGCCACTTAATGTGTGGGCTGTGAACCTTCCAAGCCAATTTACACCACTTAGAAGGAAGACTGGACAATGGCATCGAGCTCTCTAGTGAGAGGGGGACCTTTTGGGGGGGGGTTCAAGACAGGGTTTCTCTGTGTGGCCTTGGCTGTCCTGGACTCACTCTGTAGACCAGGCTGGCCTCGAACTCACAGTGATCTGCCTGCCTCTGCCTCCTGAGTGGTGGGATTAATGGCATGCGCCACAACGCCCAGCCAGGGGTCACCCATCTTGAGCAGCCCATCTCCCGTCCTGAGCCCTAGCGGCTCCTGCCACATCACAATATCACCTATATTCTTCCCAGTATGGGAGGATGGGTGGATCCAGCCATCACTCAAGCCTGAGCTATCAAAGGCAACTCACTTTAAAGAAGAGAGGTGCAAGTTTTCTTTTATTCATTAATTGATTGATTTTTGGGAAGGGTCTCGTGTAACTCAGGTTAGCCTTGAACTCCTGGACTCTTGACCCAGCTTACCTCCGCTTTAGAGTGCAGGGATTATAGGCATGCACTACTACAGCAGGCTTTAGGGGGTGCTGGGGATTGAACCTGTGGCTTCCTGATTGCTAGGGAAAGACTCTACCAACTGAGTTGCACTCCAGAACTCAATGTTGTAACCTTAACAGTGTAGACAGAACATGGCGTCAGGGTAATAACTAAGACTTCCCAAAGAGCAAAGAGAAAAGGACCTCAAGTCAGACAAGGTTGGCTACCGTGACACAGATCTCAAGTTAGATGAGGTTGGCTATGGTGACACACACCTGTAATCCCAGCACTTGGGGGCTAACACTGGAGGTTTGTCTCAAGTTGGAGGCCAGCCTGGACAGAAGAGCAAAACTCTGTTTTAAATCCACAAGAGGGGTTGTGGGAGAAGCTATCTATAGTCACCTGTCTTCTCTTTATTAAAGACTTTTTAAAATTACATTTCCATATTTATTTGAACGGTGTGCGAATGCCTAGGTGTACTTATGGAAGCCAGAGGACAATTTATTGGGATGGGATCTCTCCCGAAGTTACCTCTCTTGCCACCATACAGACTCTCCTCCTGCCACCCGGTGGGTTCCAGGGATTGTACAAAGGTCATCAGGGTTGATGGCAAGCCCTTTACCTCGGTGCAGCCATCTCACCCTTCCCCTCCCACCCTCCCATCTGCCCCCCCCCCCCCGCAACACAGAGCTTTTCATTTTCAGAAAACTCTTTCCTAGCTCAGACCTGTAATCTTTGCAAGCCTGCGGCAGGAGGATTGCCATGATTTTGAAGCCATCATGGGCTAGATAGCAAATTCGAAGCCAGCCTTTCTACAGAGCAGGATCCTGTTTCATACAACAGAGGAGCAAAAAAGTTCCTTCCTCCCCTGTCAAGCCTCCCTTCTCCCCGCCCTTGCCCCCCCAACCCGCCCCCCCACCCCCGCTCCAGCCCTTCCCAGGCATTTCTCAGGGTCGTATCTGCAGGGTACATCTAAAAACTGCGTAATGCAAGGATTGGAACCACTTCTCAAAGATCTCTCTAGCAGGGAAGGGCGCCGTTGCCCCTCCAAAGCTTTGAGTGGGTGCGGGCTCACCATATAGGGCTTTCTTTTCAGTTCTTGTTATCCTGCTGGCTTCTTTATTCAACCTGCTAAATAAAATACTTTCATACTCGTAGCTCTAAGACAGACATTACTTTTTCAGTCTAGTACATTCTAAAGCCATAGTGAGAAGAGAAATAATTCCTTAACTGCCTCCTAATTAGCAGTGTGTCTTCCCTATTCCCTGAGAATCAGTAAATCCGATTATTGTGGCAAGGGTAGATGTCTGTTCCTTTCTTGATCCCCTTTGGGGTTTGTTTGAATAAGAATATGGTTGTAGTCCCTTTAATGGCTTTGCAATGATGTTCGCAAGAGAGGCCTTGATGGTTTGATTTTAGGGAGCCTCAATTACATTTTTGCCAAAGGCTAATATCAATTTAGGAATGATATATTTTCCCAGTTAAATAAAATTAAAGATAACTGTATGAAGACACAGGAAAAAAAAAAATACAAGGACAGCAATCACGAGAGCGTGGGTCTAAGGACAAGCTTACAAATCAATGGGACGGAATCCAGAGTCCAGAAGAAGCGTTTATATTTATGGCCAATTGATTTTTTTACAAAGGTGCCAAGGCAATTCGGTGTGGAAAGGACAGTCTTTCTAACAAATAGCTCCCAGAAAACTGGATACTTACATGCAAAAAATGTGAATTTAGACTCGGGCCAAAATTAACTCAACGAGTCAGACACCAGCAAAAGAACCAAACCTACAAAACCCTAAGGAAACGCAGGATTGAGTTTTCCAGGCCTTGGATTAGGCAAAGAGCTCTTAGATCTGACAACAAAGGCATAATAATAAAGAAAATAGACTTTAGAAAGTCTAATTTTTAAAAAACACCATCAGATGGGTAGGTGTGGCGGCACATACCCTTAATCTTAGCAACCAGGAGGCAGAGGCAGGTGGATCTCTGTGAGTTCGAGGCCAGCTTGGTTTACAGAGTGAATTGTAGGCCAGCCAGAGCCACACAGTGATACCCTGTTCAAAAGGAGAAAAAAAAAAAAAAAAAAAAAAAGACGGTTAGCACCACCATTTGCCATGAGGTAAATGCAAAGCAAAGGGGCCAGGGCTTTTGCTCAGCAGAACAATTGCCTTGTACACGTCAGCTCTGGATGCAGCCTCCTCTGGCACAGCGGGAAAAGGAAGAGTGTGAATCAAACCCGCAGTGAGCTGGCACATCACGTCTACCAGAATGACTCTGATCAATAAAGAGCGGCAATAGCAGGCATCGATGAGACTGTGGAGACCCCAGAGCCTTCCTCGTATGTACAGCTTATGGGAAAACGCTAGAGCACGTTGAGGAGCAGCTTGTCAGGTTTTTAATATAGTTTTGCCACGTGACCCTGCAGTGTCTCTTATAGGTATTTGCTCCAGAGAAATCAAAGCAGATGCCTATAGAGGGATTGGTACATCGATGCTCAGAGCACAGGCCGCCGTAATGGCACAAAAGTTGAAGCAACCCAAATGTTTATGAGTCAGGGAATCACTAAACAAAACCTAGCACATCCATAGTGTCCTGCAGTCTCCAGCAATGAAAGGAACAGGCGGTGAGCACATGATGGCTACGGAGAAACCTGAAGAACATACTCGGAGGAAGAAATGGGGTGTAAAAGATGCAGTGTAGGTAGGCTTGGGACGTAGGTATAGCTCAGCATGCAGAGGCTAGCAGGCGTCAGACCCTGGGTTCACGCCTCAAGAAAAAGATATTTAAATCGGGGGGTGAGGGGTGGGAGGTGGGAGTGGTGTCTGGTGAAATGGCCTAGCAGGTAAGGGCACTTGCTGCTAACCGTGGCAACCTCAGGTGGATCCCTGATTCTCACATGATGGGAGAAGGGAACTGAAACCCCAGAGCTCTCCTCCGCCCTGCCGTGTGCACGCACACGTGCACAAACACTGTAAATACGGACATGTAATAATGTTCGTTTGTTTGTTTGAGGCAGGGTCTCACCTATAAGCCCTGGCTGTCCTGGAATTCACTACATAGATCAGGGTGGCCCTCTTGCTTCTGTCTCCTGAGAGCCGGGATTAAAGGTGTGCACTGCTATGCCCGGCTAAGAAATGTAATAGATTTTATAAAGGGACGTGCATATTGTGTGATTTTGTTTCCAGAAGAAGAAAAAATTATTTATTTATTTAATTTTGGTTCTGTAAGACAAGGACTCTCTGTGTAACAGTCCTGGCCATCCTAGAACTTACTATGTAGACCAGGCTGGCTTCGAACTCTGCCTCCTGAATGTCAAGATGAAAGGGTGTGTCACCACACCTGGTTCAGAAGAAGAAATTTTATTTTATTGGTTTTTCAAGATAGGGTTTCTCTTGGCTGTCCTGGACTCGCTTTGTAGACCTTGCTGGCCTTAAGCTCATAGAAGTCCACCTGCCTCTGCACCCTCCCCACCCCCACACCCCCATCCCACCACCACGCCTGGCAGAAATTCTTTTAGGGTGATGCATGTAGTTTTAAGTTAAATTGTGCTAACTGTTCAAGCAAGAAACTAACATACAGAGGCAGAAAAAGAATCAAGCCCTGAATGCTGTCCTCTGACCTCCACATGCACACAAGTTTGGGTCTGGAATGTCATCATGGGAGGGGGACAAGGTAGGGGGGAGGGGGTGTGGAACACTGTCCTGTTCCCTTCCCGGCATAACTGTTAAATAGACCTCACACACTGAGAACAGAGAGAAGGATGTGGGAGGGGAGGAGTGGAAATTTTAGTGGTCTGACTTTTCTTTCTTTCTTTCCTTCCTTCTTTCTAAATGGGATGGAGATTGAAGGAGGATGTATTCCAGGCTTTTGCCTGTGGAGTGGTAGGACAAGCTGGGGCCCACCAGGACACACTCCAGGAACAATATTTGGTTAGTTTCGCTGTTTAGCTAATGACTGGGCTTTTGTCGAGCAAAGCGCCCTTTGGCTGGCTTCTCTTCTGCTGAGTGGTATATTCTGGCTGGCAGGGTGCTGATATACAAAACAGAGAGGCAGAGCCAGCCTGGCAGGGGAAGCTGGGAGCTGGTAGAGGGAGGGAGATGGAGGAGGGGATGGCTAGAAACTGGAAAACTATGACCACGGCCTCTGGGGCTGGTAGTGCTGGAGGGGCATAGAGCATAGGTTTTATCTTAAATCTTAAATTGCATTCATTTATTTAGTGTGTTGAGGACAGAGGACAATTTTCAAGAGCTATTTCTCTCCTTCCACCACGTGGGGCCTGGAGATCTTTTGGCCACAAGTGCCTTTACCTGTTGCACCATCTCGCCAGACCTGGGAGCATATAGATTCTGAGTGGGATATTTCAGGGGATCCGTCTGTGTTTTGTTGGTGCAAAAGCATGCTAGCTGGGTTTGTATTAGGGAGGTTTCCTGGTGTGTAGAGACTGGCTTCAAATCTGGCTGAGGACAGTAGAAACAATACTTAAAGGAATATGGTCTAGTATGGGTTGAAGCCTGGACCTTGGGGTTGGAGAGAGGTCTCAGCTGGTAAGTGCGCTTGCTTGCAAGCATGGAGACTTGAGTTCGAGTTCCCCGTGACCCATGGTAAGAACTAGGAAGGTGGTTCCTGGGAAAGGGGTCCTGGAGGATCCATGGATTTAGTAGCCTTCCTGTCTATCTCATTCAGTGAGCTCAGCCTTAGGAAGACCCTGTCTCAGGAAATAAGCCAGAAAGGCAACTAAAGAATACATCTGGGGGCTGGAGAGATGGTTCAGCGGTTAAGAGCACATGTCTGTTCATCCAAAGGTCCTGAGTTCAATTCCCAGCAACCACATGGTGCCTCACGACCATCTAAAATGGGATCTGGTGTCCTCTTCTGGAGTGCAGGCACACATATGGGCAGAATACTGCACAAAGAATAAATAAATCTTTTTAAAAAAAAGTATACATCTGACGTTCCTTGATGGCTTCCCTGGTACCTGTGTTAACACACGTGTGCACGGACACACTGAACAAACAGCAACAGCAGCAAAAGGCTGGGCCTTGTCAGCAATGGCTTTTTGACTTAAGAGCGGTATTTAACTGCATCTTAGAATAGAGTGTTCTCAAACTCTAAAGCATAACTGCCTCCGTGGCACTGCCAAGGTGAACAACAGATGACACGAGAGAATGAGTACCGATCAGAACGGAGATGTGATCTGGACGGCTGCCCGAGCTCGGGGTCTCTGAGACAGGTGCTGTGCCTGTGGTGTGGTAAACTCCCCTGATGCCCACATCTGCCCCCTGATGTGTGCAACAGGGAAAGGGTAGAGTCTCAAAGGGCCATGAGAGGTGACTCATTGACAGCACTTTCCTCGCTGGGCAGTGGTGGCACATGCCTGTAATCCCAGCACTTAGGAGACAGAGGCAGGCAGATGTCTGTGAGTTCAAGTCCAGCCTGGTCTACACAGCAAGTTCCAGGACAGTCAGAGCTGCACAGAGAAACCCTGTCTCAAAAAACCAAACCAAGAAAAAAAAAAAGGACTTTTCTCTGTTGCTGAGGACCTGAGTTCAATTCCCAGCACTCACATCCAATGGCTCCTAACCACCTGCAACCCCAGTTCCATGGGATCCAAAGTCTTCTCTGGCCTCTGGGATACCTGTATTCATGTACACATGGCCTCATACATACACATAAACAAAAATAAAATAAATAAAAGACACAGCTAGGTGTGGTAGTATATACCTTTATTAAATCCCAGCACTTGGAAGGCAGAGGCAGAGGCAGGCAGATTGCTGAGTTTGAGGCCATCCTGGTCTACAGAGTGAGTTCCAGGACAGCCAGAGCTACACAGAGACTCTGTCTCAAAAAAAAAAAAAAAAAAAGTGTGCCTTTGATAACGATGTTGTACCAACCAGTGGCTCCCTCTTGCTCTTCCCTCTAGAGTTAAACCAGGTTTACTTATAATAAACTTTCTTCCATGTTTAGAGTTGGAATCATCTAGGTGATCTGATGGAGCATGGCTGTGGCCAGATAGATCCAAACACATCAGTGAATCTTGCCAATGTGCTCCCTTATAGGACCTGAGGTTTATCTGGGGGTAAAGAACACTGCAGGAGAAGCCACATGTGGTGGCAGCTGCGTTAACACATCCGCTTCTTGGAGCCACGGAGAGTGGAAGTGAGAATGGATGGTCCAGCCCACCAGCTCCAACCTCTGCAGGGGGATCCCAGTGATGGCAGCTGGGTGGACACAGCTGAGACCACCAAATCCAGGGCAAGGGTGGTGAGCAGTCCCCACGCGAGGGTGTGCAGATCTGTCACCTTCTCCAAGCCTGTTCTGGACCATGGCCACCTTGGGATTAGCTGGTCCGTGACAGGAATCACTCATTCTGCATGGTTCAGACTGTTGATGGGTTCAAGGATACGGTGTGACTTACTGCTTTTTATTTTCCTAGGAAAGGATTAGGACTTTCCTATGTTTGAAGAAGCAGCCAAGCCACTTGGAATCCATGGAGGTTAGGAATCTGGCATCAGGGCTGCTTTTCTCTTGAGCAGAGAGAATGGCCACAGGGCAGGGATGGGGCCTCGCAGGGCTTCTGAAAGATAAGCTCAGGCCCAGCAAAGGACGTGGCTAGGTTGGGGCTGGTGGGCTGGACCATCCATTCTCGTTCCCACCCAGAAGCAGGTGTGTTAACACAGCTGCCACCACGTGTGGCTTCTCCTGCAGCCCCATACAGCCCCACTGTAATGAGCAGGCCATGGGAGCATCCTGGCGCCCTAGAGACAGTGCTAGCGCCAACCTAGAGGTAGTGACAAGGCTCTCTGGAGGCAGCTGCACCAGGGAGGGTACAGTGTTCTGAACACCAGGCCTCTGTGCTCACTTGCCAGTCTCCTTGGAAGGTGTATTAGCCCAGGGTTCTGTCCATGACTCCCGGAAGTGAAAGTTATAAATGGAAGAAACAGCTGACATTCTGCACTGTGTTTCAAGATTTAAAATTACAGTTATTTATTCGTTTTGCAGGGGTCTGAGAGAGGCGCATACATCAAGGCACACATGTGGAGGTCAGAAGATGACTGTCAGGCACTGGTTTCTCCTGGTACCATGTGGGCCCCCAGGATTGAACTCAGATTGCCAGGCTTCCATCTCCTGGGGCCTACAATGTATGTTTTTGTTTTTGTTTTGTTTTCTGTTTTTCTAGACAGGGTTTCTCTGTGCAGCCTTGACTGTCCTGGACTCACTTTGTAGACCAGGCTGGCCTCGAACTCACAGTGATCCACTTGCCTCTGCCTCCCAAGTGCTGGGATTAAAGGCCTGTGCCACCACACCCGGCCCCTACAATATATTTTTAATATGAACCTGTTATAATCAGTATTTGTTTTCTTTGCATAATTTTCTTTCCTCCCTTTCTTCTCCTTTCTTTCTTTCTTTCTTTCTTTCTTTCTTTCTTTCTTTCTTTCTTTCTTTCTTTCTTTCTTTCTTTTTTAAAGGCCATTTCTGAAGCATCCCAGGCTAGCCTCAAATGCAACATAGTCTGAAAGTCACCTTAAACTTCTGGTCTTTTCATCTCCAATTCCCCAGCGTGTGGCTTATACCACCACACACAGTTTATATGGTGCCAGGGATCGAATACAGGCCATTGCGTATGCTAGGCAAGAACTCTGTCAGCTGGGTTATACCCTTGCATATTTATGCAAATAGAAAGAGGAAACCTTACAAGTGCTTCTCCTAACGCCAACAAACTCTCCCACTCCTGCGCTACTTTAAATAAGAACACTGATATCACGCTCAGTGGGTTAAATATTACGAGGTTGACGGAAAGTTCAATTTCCTATAACAAACTTACAGTGTGTAAATACAATTTTCTACAATCAACAAGCATCACAGTCTTAAGGTTAAGGGTTATAAAACAATAAAATATTGTAATTAGGGTAGAATATTGCAGGGGAGCTCCTTGCATACAAACTACTCAATATCAGGGTGTCAAGATATAAGGGATGTAACTAGAAATAAGATTTTAACTCCATATGGATAATATTCTTTCTCTCTCTCTCTCTCTCTCTCTCTCTCTCTCTCTCTCTCTCTCTCTCTCTCTCTCTCTGTGTGTGTGTGTGCGCGCACGAGCGCGCGCATGTGTGTGTGTGTGTCCCTCTCACTCCTTTCAAATTATTCCTAATCTTTCCTACCCCAAAATAATTATATTCAGTCTAATGCTTTGCGTCATCTCCAAAGCCCTCGTGTCAATAACGAACTTCTCAAGATTCCTTACCTATTTCTTTTTTTTTTTAATTTTAATTTTATTAATTTATTCGGATTACAACTCAATTGTTATCCTTACCTATTTCTTATCTATTGCTTTTGAAACACGTGATCTCAGCTACAGTCTTAAAACCAAGGAGCAATGGCAGATTGCCAGATTATACTATTTTAGGAAGTGTCCTGAAAGTGCAGACATTCCTCAACCACTGGGCCCATAGCTTGGGGGACACTCAGGACTCTCCTTTGTTTTCTCCCTCTGTCACCCAGGCTTTTTTTTTTTTTTTTTTTTTTTTTTTTTTTTTTGAGAAACATTTCATGTAGCCCAGGCTAGTCTTGAAGCCCTTAAGTAGCGATGCCAGGATTATTATAGGTGTGTCCCACCACACTTGGCTTCCTCACTCTCCTTGTTGCACAGGGAAAGGCCCCTAACAGTTTCAGCTTGCATTCTCAGAGGATGAGAGCACTTTCTTGACAGCTCCGATGGGGCAGAGACTCTCAGAGAAGGTGCTGATTGGCCCACTCCATCATGTGCTCATTTCCAGGGTAACCCCCGTGGCTGGAAAATGAAATAGGCTGATTGGCAAGCCTGAAGGGCTGAGTCAGGAATCAGTATCCCCCTCAAGCCATACGGAATAAAGGAGGACCGTTTCACTAATGGAATGGGTGTGGACATATGAACAACCCTGATTTAGGACAAATAGATGAGAAGTGATATTGTGGCATTTGTCCAGTGAAGCCCATGTAGCGGTGAGGTTTAGTGGTCTACTAACAGGAGAGCCCCAGTCCCACACCTCTTCTTGCAGTACTAGAGTAGGGAAATTGGTGTATACTAGACAACTGTTCTGCTCCTGAACTATACCCCCAGAGTTTTTAATTTTGATGTGTATGATCAGGGCTAATTTAAATCACGTGGAACACCTATCCAGGTGTGCTGGGCTACTAACTTCCAGGGCTAAACTGTGTAGTGAGAATTTTGTAATTTTTGTTTTCTTTTAAAAACACGGAAAAGAGGATCCGGAGGTAGTGGTGCATGCCTGTAATCCCAGCACTCGGGAGGCAGAGGCAGGTGGATCTCTGTGAGTTCGAGGCCAGCCTGGTCTACAGAGTGAGTCCAGGACAGCCAAGGCTACACAGAGAAACCCTGTCTCTAAAAAATGGTTAAAAAAACAGAAACAAAACCAAACAACAACAAAAACATAGAAATGTTATGGGAATGTATTTTTGTTTCAATCCCAGCTGTGGGGATGTGAGGCTGCTTCCCAGCAGCTGACTATGGTTTGCCTTGTGCTCTAGCAGGGGCGTGGTTTTCCAGCTGCAGATAGTTTCTGCGAGCCTGTGACAGCTGGAATTCTGGGAACTTTTCAGAGGGTCTATAAATGATAGGTCCCTGAGGAGGGAAGGGGGCTTGCTGTTGTTGGCTGGTTGGGCACTGTTGGTTTGTTAAGTAGTCATGCACAAAGAAACAAGAAGGAATTAGATAGCCCTAGGAAAAAGGTCAAACTTGCCCCAAGGAACTGAACGTCTCTAATGGGCAGAAAGTGGTCTAATAATAACATTTCCCATCCCCCCCCATCCTTTTTTCTCTCCTATCTAGTGTCAGGTAGTTAATAAGGGCTGAGAAGGGTGGAAGAGAGAAAAAGGAACCCACAAAATGGTAAACAAAACAAAACAACAACAAAAAACCTCTGGTTAGAGAACTGCGTATCAGAAGCCTTGTAGGCTGTAAGCTCCCTAGGCCTGTAATTCTAGCATAGTTATCATGTGCTCTGGAGGTACAGCTGCTGTGTTTCAAAAGTCATGTCCTCGTGTCACCGAGGCCATCACTAATGAGGGGGTGTAGGCTAATGGGTCTGGAAAAGATGCTTGGCTGACGGGGTAGGGGGGGCTGGCCACCCTCAGAAGCTGTAGTTATAACCTTGAATTATGTTACCCGACTTTACCTCCCTGTCCCAGATGGGGGTGAGGAGTTAAGCCGAGGCCTCAGCAGGAAGGGGTAAGAGCTGTGGTTGATGGTGTAAAGGCAGGAAGGCCTTTGGCAGGGAAGATACAAAGGTTTGCAGCCAGAAAGCCCTACTCCAGGAGTGACTGCGAGTGCCCTAGTTACTGGACACTGCACAGGATGCTGTGCGCATCATGAGTGGACTATGGAAACAGTTGGTACTGTTTCAAGAGGCTGCCCCGCAGCACAGAGGTCCACGCATGGTGAGTTCAGGCCTTGGGGAGAGAACAGATGCTGGGGCTAATTAGGGCATGGTTCCTCTGGTCCAAGATGGCTGAGAATACCCAAATAAAACTCGACACCTGCGCCCAGCGTGTCACGTGCAGAGCGTTGCTCACTCACCAGCCCATCGGACGTGACTCAGAATGGATGTGTGCTTAGGAAACTGAGCCCTTGATCATTGTCCTTGAAAGCCAGACTGAAAGGGATGAGATGTTCTCTCCTGTGCTCAGGTAGCCCACCGTGGTAAGAAGCATCCTCTGTGATGGGTGCTTCTCAGACTATGGACTTCCTATTTTTTAGACTGTCTCACAGAGACATTGTGAGGTTTGTGAAGTTCCTTTGGCCATCAGAATTTCTCCTGGCAAGGCAAAGATCCCTTCCCAATGGGTTTCCTCTGACCCAGAGGACTTCACGGGGCTTTATGAAGCATCCTCAGATGCTGTACCCGGATTAGAACAAGTGGTGGGGTGGCACACAGATGCCCTCGGTCATGCTGTTGCTAATGCTCTCTCTATCATGATGGTCAGGCTGCAGCCATGTCTGCTTATCGATCACGTCCGGCCTTGACAGCAAGGGGCCACACAGGGAAAGTCTCACTCCGTGTGTCATCATGGAGGCTCATGGTGACGCACAGAAAACAAGCTCAGAGTCTGTTGAGAGGACATCTGCTGTTCTTGTCCACTTAGAAGCCATTTATCTCCCTGGAGGGGGGGCTGAGAATCACGGTTTAGGAGTGTGTGGAGGGGACTGATAACAACCCTCAGGGAAGAAAGGAATGAGATAGATTCTTGATAGTGCTGTTTGAACCCTGGCTGATAACCTCTTTCCATAAAGAGCCTACTCTGAGTATTTTCTTTTCTTTTTTTTTTCTTTCTCTCTTTCTTTTTTTCTTTTCTTTCTTTTCTTTCTTTCTTTTTTTTTTTTTTTTTTTTTTTTCTTTTTTTTTTTTTTTTTGGTTTTTTGAGACAGGATTTCTCCTGTTTAACAGATCTGGCTGTCCTGGAACTTGCTCTGTAGTCACAGAGATCCACCTACCTCTGCCTCCCAAGTGCTGGGATTAAAGGTGTATGCCAATAACGCCTGGCTTTTTTTTTTTTTTTTTTTTTTTTTGTTTGTTTGTTTGTTTTTTCAAGACAGGCTTTCACTGTGTAGCCTTCGCTGTCCTGGACTCACTTTGTAGACCAGGCTGGCCTCGAACTCACAGTGATTCACCTGCCTCTGCCTCCCGAGTGCTGGGATTAAAGGCATGTGCCTCCATGTCTGGCTACTTTGAGTATTTTCATCTTGGTGGGCTATGGGATCTGTGCTTTAGCCACTCAGTACCACAATGGTAGATGGCGTAGCATGAAGAGACCACAGATAACAGGTAAGCATGGCTATGCTCCAATGACTGTATTTACAAGGTAGGTGTGGGTGAGATTTAGCTCAGGGGCCAGTTTAGCCAAGTTTTCCTGGATAGTGCCAGACCTTCTAGAATAGGGGTGGGGCATCTGCCTTCAGCCTCCTAGAGAGTGAGTGTGTCCTCTCTTTGGCTAAGCAATTGGATCCAGCTAAGTCTGAAGCTAACCACCCTTGTGACTTGCCACTTCAGAAGCCAATAAATTCCCTTGTTGACTTCCTATGCAATGGTGTTCTTTTCAGTGCTACCAAGAAGTTCCTTAAAATTCACCCAGCTGCAGGGCCGGGACCTCAGACTGGACGCTGGGTTTCAAGATGAAGTTGGTGGCCTCAGCTAGGCAGAAGGTAGCCCAGCAGTAAGAAAATCTCAGGGCTGGTGAGATGACTCTGTGGGCCAAACCATTTGCTGTATTAGCCTGTGCTTGATTTCTGGAATCTTGTAGAGATGAAAGGAGAAAACCACCTCCATAAGGTTGTCTTATAACCTAAACATAAGTGCCTTGGCATGTGCACAACCACTCTCACCACCATCACCACCACCACCACCAGCATCACCACCACTACCACCATCATCACCACCACAATCACCACCACTACCACCACCACCACCACAATCACCCCCACTACCACCACCACCACAATCAACACCACCACCAGCATCATTACCACCACAGTCACCCCCACCCCTATCACCACCACCACCACAATCACCACCATCACCACCACCATCACCACCGCCACCATCGCTGCTGCCACCACCATCATCATCAATACAATAAATATAAGTTAAGAGTTTCTGTTTTAATAAATAAGAAAAGAAAACCTCATACCAACAGGACACCTGCCAGGCTTAAACATGCAGCTGGAAGCTAGAACTGCTAAGGTGGTGCCTTGAAGCAAACCCAAGGGATGTCCCCAGGGAATGGAATCCATAAGTCAGACAGGAAATGCTCTAATGGCGTCACAGAGAAGCCCTCCCTTTTGTTGAGGAATAAGTGGCCAATGGATGGTGAGGAAGCTGAAGGCAACAGGGGACCCTCTGGAATGAGGGCTGCAGAATGCCTTGACCCCCAGTACATGGAGCCCTTTCCTCAGCACTTAAATTAGAGACAAAAGAAGATGAGGGTCGGAGATGTGGCTTAGTTGGTAGACGGCTTGCTTGACACACACGAAGCTCTGGGGTCCATATTCGGTACCACATACTCAGAGGGTTATGGCACATGAATTCGGAGGCAGGAGGACCAGAAGGTAAAGATTATCCTCAAATATAGAGAGCTCCCAACCAGCATATGCTGGATAAGACCCTGCCTAAGAAGAAGAGGAAGGAGGGGAAGAGGAGTAGATGACTAAGGGAGGAGTGAAGGAGGGAGCCCACTCCCTTAAGGTAGAAGGTGGAGACTCTACTGAAACGAAGAGTCTCTGGAAGCACAGGGTGATCCGCTGCCATCCCTTTGTAAGATGACTAGTTTTGTCCAGGATAGACACCTCTGTCTGTATAAACGTGTCCAGACAATCTCTGTCTTCTCTTCCCTTCTCTTCTCTTTTCTCTCCTCTCCTCCTCTCTCTCTGTCTCTCTCCCCATCTCTCTCTTTTCTGAGACAGGGTTTCCCTGTGTAGCCTTGGCTGTCCCAGACTCACTTTGTAGATCAGCCTAGCCTTGAACTCACAGAGATCTGCCTGCCCCTGCCTCCCAAGTGCTGGGATTAAAGGCGTGCGCCACCATGCCTGGCTTTTTTTTTTTTTTTTTTTTTTAAATTATTGTATATATGTGTGTCTGTGTGGGCATTCATGCATATGAATATAGGTGATGCCGTTGTAGGCCAGAGAGTGCATCAGATCCCTAAGGAGCTTGGGTTACAGGTGGCTGTGAGCCACCAGACATGGGTGCTAGGAACTCAGGTCCTCTGCAAGCTCAGGATGTGCTGTCAGGCTCTGTGCGCCGACAATATTGCTTAAGGGTCAGATGTCTTCCTGAAGGAGAGACAGATAGGGAGTAGATACATTCTTGTACTGCTTGGACCTCAGCTTCTCCTGCAGGTAGCACAGATGCCAGCACACAGACTGTGGAGTTCCGAAGGGGGGGGGGGAACGCGATGACTTAAGCGGTGGCTAGAGCACGCCAGAGAAGTGTGATGGCATGGCAGGCCTCAGCAAGTGAGTTGCCATTAAGAAAGCGTAAGAGAGAGATTACAGCGGCGCTGTCAGTGCGCTGCCCGTGAGCCCCCGGATCATTTTGCACATCATCAACTCAAATGCTTTCTCCTCCAACAGTCTCCCCTCCTTTGCAGACAGTGAGCCAGCCTCCTGGGACCCACTGCAAGTCAATACACAGAGTGTAAGTGCCTGGGAAGCAATGTGGAGCAGGGGGCAGAAGCAAAGGAGCTTGGGCCATAAATATTAGAACTCTCCCACTTCCTGCCAGAGCAATCCTCACATGAAAAGCTCTGATGGTACAGAGCCACAGTCACCCTCGGTGTGACAGTACTCTGATTCCCATCCTCTCCCTTCCTGGTTCTTCTTGGGAACAACTCTTCCTCTTCCTCTTCTCCCTCCTCTCCTGACCCTTCCTCCTCTTCTTTTTCTTCAGAGGTGAGATGAGGCAGGGTCTCTTATAGCCTAGGATGAGTTCCAAGTAAGTTACTATGTAGCTGAAGATGACCTTGAACTCCTGACCCTCCTGCCTCTACCTCCTCAATGCTGGGATTGGAGGCATGCATCACCATGCCTGGCCTCTAGGAACCCTCCTAGAACCCCATGCTTGTCACTCCTCCTTGAAGGGTTTGCTTCTGGGAAACTGAATGGAGTCAAGCTCCCAGTTGCTAATGCCACAAGCTCTGATCTCTGGCCAAGGAGAAGAAGGAGGTCATGTGCCTGGTACAGATGCTGAGTAACGAGCTCTGGGTCGGTGACACGGGCTGTGCTCTTATGTATGTGACAATCTGAAGTGGCCGACCTGGCCCAGGAAGGAGCAATTTAGCCAGGAGTCCTGGATGCTGTTAGACTTCACGGAAACTGGAGAATCGCTTAGAGGAGCTCTCGGTGAGGAAGCCTGACTCAGCCCGAGTCGGCATCAGAGGGAATAGGCGTGGGGAGCTGGAGGCCATGCCGGTCCAGGTCACAGACAGGCTGTGGTGTCTGAGTGAGAATGGCCTCACAGGCTCATATATTTGAATACATGGTCCCTAGTTGGGGGAACTGTTTGGGAAGGATTAGGAGGTGTGGCCTTGTTGGAGGAGGTGTGTCATTAGGGAGGAGACTGAGGTTTCAAAAGATCAGCAACATTCCCTCACCACCTTCTACTTGCAGACAAAGGTGTAAGTTTTCAGCAATTCCAGCTGCTATGCCTTTGCTCCACTCTCATGGACTCTAACCCTTTGAAATCACAAGCCTCAAATTAAATGCTTTAAAACAAACAAACAAACAAAATTTTTTTTTCTTACTGGGCTTTGTGGCACACAACTTTAATCCCAGCACTCAGGAGGTAAAGGTTTTTTTTGAGATAGGGTTTCTCTGTGTAACAAGCCCTGGCTGTCCTGGACTCACTTTATAGACCAGGCTGGCCTCAAACTCACAGAGATCTGCCTGCCTCTGCCTCCCAAGGGCTGGGATTAAAGGTGTGCGCCACCATGCCTAGCAAATATTTTATTTATTTATTTTTAAGTTGCCTTGGTTATGGTGTTTTATCACAGCACTCGAAAAGAAACTAAGACACAGGCCTCAGCATAGTTCTGGCTTAGCTAGACACTGCCTCTGACTTGTCTGAAGAATTTGTGGTTTTCATGTACCCTATCCGCCCCAGTGATGATCAAATGGCCTTTTGGCGAAGGGACAGTGAGCTGGCATAGTGGCACTTGCTGCTGAGCCTCATGACATGAGTTTGATCTGTGATACCCACATGGTAGCAGGGAAAACTGACTTCTGCAAGTTGTCCTCTGGTCTCCTCCACACAGTGCCAGGGCAAGAAAATAAGTGTAATAATAAAAAGTCTTGGGACACCTAGAATAGCCTAGGGCTTAATGGCATGACACCCTTCATTGTCCCCCAAAAGATGTGTGGATTCACTGCAGCAAAAGTCGTCTTGTGGCAGACAGATATAGAAAAAGAACTTAGCAAACTTGGGGGGCTAGGGATTGAAATGGTCTGAGAAGTTACCCCTTTTAAAATGTGGGAGTTTGCTGCCTCTGTCCCCAGGGAGTCCCAGGACTGTATGTTTGCCTACAGCAGTCACACACACACACGCGCGCTCCTGAGCCTCATCACTGAGGGCCCCTTCATTTTAGGCTGTTTATGTCAAGGACATCCCTAGGTGAAACTACTGAGATGCAGGCAGGAGTGAGGTGGGATGCGAGGTGGGCACTATGGGGCGGGGTTCAAGCCAGAGGAGCTTCTAGGGTGAAGCAAATAAGATCCTGGCTCCTCTTAGTTGCACAAGGACTTCCAAGCCAGTGAGGTTGGGGAGATGATTCAAGGCCTCAGGAGCTGCCAGGGGACATTGTCAGCAGCATCTGCCAGGATAACATTGGCTGAGTTTTATAGGGTGGAGCTACCATGGGAGGAGAGAGCAAGGAGGAAAGCCTAGAGTGGGGAGGGGCGGTGGGAGGGGGGGTCGAGGATAAGTAGCTGTTGTGGGCAGGAGCTTGTGGGAGATTAATACATCCCCCCCCCCCCCCGCTGCTCCCCCCGCCCTCCGTTTTCTCACAGAACCTTCATCAAAATCTGCAATATCCATCACTGTCCTTACAGCTGGAGTTCTGTGGCTTTGGAATGAAGAAACATTTGAGGACTGGCCTCCAGGCTAGCAGAGGGGAAGCAGGCCCAGCCAGGTATATAGCACCCCCCACCCCCAGCAGCAACATGATAAGCCGGGAAAATCCAGAGAGAGTTCAAGTGTGGGTGTGAGGAAGGTCCCTGTGCTTAGAATCCGAATGAACAGGCCTGTGCCTACCCTCCTTCTGTTTTGCAGGACAAACTTGACTCCAAGCAGACAGCCTGAGAGAGTGCATGGATGTGGACAGCTCTGGACACAGAGATAGCAGCCAGCCCCCACCCGGCCTGAGTGGACAGCCTTTCTGATAGCCAGCACCCGCCTGGAGCCTGGCTGGAAGGAGAGCCTCCCTGTCAGGAGATGATCTGAGGACGTTGACCTGGGGAAATATGGGTTGGTGGGGACCAATAACACTTGTTTTAAATTTGATTCTAGACCAATGAAGTGTGAGTGTTCTTCATAAGTATAAGGGCATCCGAGGGGCGGGGGGGGGGGGGAAATGTGACTGAGGGTGTAGAGCTCAGAGGACAGCCTCACGGGCCTCCTGTCCTTGCGTCCCACCCTGTTTGAGACCAAGGTCGTTCCTTTATCAGTTGTCACTGTGTAAGCCAGCCTGGCAGGATTCCAGAGATTGCCCCCCCCCCCCCCCCCCCCCAACCCCCCGCACACACAGGAGCACTTAGACCACAGGCATACACTGCCACATCTGGCTTTATGTGGGGTGTGGAGATTCTAACTCAGGCCCTCAAGCCTGCCTGGTAAGTACGTCCTCCCTCCAGCCCTGTGAATCCATCGGTAAGGAGAGTGAGATACTTATTTGGACCAAATTTGTGAGGCCAAAGCCTCACGAATGCTGGGCAACTGCTATGCCACTGAGCTAAGAGTCCAGACCCTCCTTCTTAAATTTGCCTCCGTTTACTTATTCACCTAGTTGTTGATAAAGGTTATCGTATCATCTAGCTCAGAGCCATTTTGAAGCTGAGGGCCGCTAGTCTTGAACAACTCCTTATCTTCCTCTTTCTACCTCCTCGGGGCTGGGCTTACAGACAGGGAGGGGCCTTATTTATTTATTTACATTAGACTTAGAAATAGAATATCACTTCTCATCTTTTGAAGATTTTGAATCTAGGTTTACTTGCCCAGGCTGACCTTGAACCCAAGATCCTCTTGCCTCAGAACTCTCAGGAGCTGGGATGACAGGCACGTGCCACTGTGTCCAGCCACCAGATCCGTTCTCAGCGCTAGCAACAGTACATTCCTACTTGTGGCTGACATCAGCCAGACTCCTACGCTTAGCATTCTCAACTTTATCACACCCAATACACGTTTATAACAAATGTTTCCTAACATCCCCTCTACTCTCTTGAAATGCATAAACAATGTTGCTTACTGTATATAAGCTCATATCTCTCACATATACATATATATATATATATATTAATGTGGTAGCAGTTTGAATAAGAATGACCCCCATAGACCCATGTATTTGAATGCTTGGCCCATACAGAGTCGCATGAATAGGAGGTGTGGCCTTATTGAAGTGGGAGTGGCCTTATTGAGGGAAGTGTGTCACTGTGGGGGTGGGCTTTGAAGCCCCGCCACACAGTCTCCTTCTGTTGCCTGTGGATCCAGATGTAGAACTCTCAGCTCCCTCTCCACCACCGTATCCGCCTGCACACTGCCATGTTTCCCACCATGACAATACTGGACTAATCCCCTGTAACTGTAAGCCAGCCCCAATGAAATGTTTTCCTTTATAAGAGTTGCTGTGGCTGGGCGTGGTGGCGCATGCCTGTAAATCCCAGCACTCGGGAGGCAGAGGCAGGCAGATCTTTGTGAGTTCGAGGCCAGCCTGGTCTACAAAGGGAGTCTAGGACAGCCAAGGCTACACAGAGAAACCTTGTCTTGAAAAAAGAAAAGAAAAAAAAGAGTTGCTGTGGTCATGATGTCTCTTCACAGTAATAGAACCCAAATTAAGACAAATGTTTAACATATTCGAATGCCAAAATACCCTTCGAGGCCCCACTTCCTGATGGCTGGCACAATGTAAGCAGTGCCCTCATACTTGCCATCAAGCCTTCCCATCATGATGGACTGCATCTTTCCTCTTAAACATTTTTAAAGGTATATTTGTTTTATGAGTAAGAGTGTTGTGCCTGCATGTATGTATGTGCATTATGTGTGTGCGCCAAAGGATGCTCATGAGCCAGCATGTGGGTGTTGGAACCCAAACCCAGGACCTCTACAAGAACAAGTGTTCTTAGCCGCTGAGCCATCTCTCCAGCTGCCCTGGTCTCAAACTATAAACCAAAATAAAATCTTCCATACACAAATCCAAATAAAGTACCAACAGTAAGATAAAGGAGAAACAGAGGGAAAGTGGCATCTGACGATTAATATGTGCATCCATATGTTAATGCTCAGGGTCCTGGACAAAGTGAATTGTTCATGTGTGTACGGGAATGTGGGATCATCGATGCCAAGCTGCTGCACAGACTGAGACAACATGGGCCCTCGGTGTGGTCTTGGGAGCTTCGCTCTCAATCACTTTACAAAATGATGTGAAACTATTAGTGCCATTTTAAGGAAAGGGTCGGTGTTTCCGAGACCCGCCCTATAGTCGCTACCTTTCTGAACGATCTATCCATGCGGGCAGGGAAGAACGCAGAAAGTATGTATGCGGAATAATAAAGCCAGGTTCAAAGTCGTCAAAGATGAGACGCGGCATGCAGACCGTCCCCCAGGTGCCTAGGAAATCTGTGCGACACTTTTTTGTTGCCTTGATAACTGACAAATAGCACTGACAGCTAGCTAGTGGTCAGGTACCTGGGATGGTGGGTGTCCTGCATGCAGGCCAGTTCTGTGCAGTGAAGAGCTGTCCTGCATCCTGCCTGGCTTTGGAATATTCCACTGGACTTTCATGCAAGTGAATAAACAGGTTTGTCACAATCCAAACCTGGATCTTAACTCTGTTATATAACAGTTTGCACCACCTTCGGAACAATGTGACCCTGAGAGTTGCAGCCTCTAAAATGAGGTAGCGTGTGGTGGCACATGCTAGTAATCCCAGGACTTGAGAAGCAAAGGATCAAGGCCTCGAGGCCAGCCTGGGCCACATGGCAAGTTCAAGACCCAGATACATAGAGACCTTGCTTCCAAAAAAAAAAAGGAGAAGAAAGAGGAGGAGGAGGAGGGAGAGGAGGAGGAAGGAGGCAAGTGATGTCAAGGGCACTCCACATGTTCAAAAGTATCTCTATCCTGTGCCAGGCTTTAGAGCACAAGTGGTTGAGGATGCTGCTCATTGGTAGAGCACTTTCCTAAGGCCCTGGGTTTCAGATATAGCCCAGGGAACTGGTCATGGCTGGGTACAGTCGCTCTTAGACAAACCTGGAATCACATTGAGGGGAGGGAAGGCTCTGCCCACGTGGGCTTTGGAATGGCAAGGCAAATGATGTGATGGGGCTGAGCCAGGGCAGCCCCTCCCCCACCCGGCACAGCATTCCTGTAAGGCAGAGCTCCCCCCAAATACAAAAGAGCCATCTGAGGCTACTGCACTAGAAGCTTTGTGTAGAGCAAGTGCAAAGTACCCGACTCCTCCACTGCTGCCCTCAGCACAAAGGCAACCAGAGGGCTGGGGCTGGGAGGGAGGGAGCCACACAAAGCCACCAGCTGCGGGAAGTGAAGAATGCAAGAAACCCTTCACACAGTGTCTGTCCTCACAGTAACATCGTCTTCTTCCTGTTGTCAGCACCTGCCATTCCTCTAGGGAAATATGCTGGGATGAAGGTCGTCGTGGTGCTGTCTTCCTTAACAGATCGCCCCCGACCCTCAGGGAGAGGCGGACCCCAAGCCCTGGCCAATCAGAATACCCTGGCCAAGTGGTAAGGCTAGGAGACCTGAGAGCGACAGGTTCTCAGTTGTCTGGGTTTTCAGTACAGATGTACAGATGTCGAGAGGAAAGGAGTGCTTTCCCTCCTGGTGTTGCTAAGCTGAGACTATGCGCATTTGGAACTGTCAGTACCTATCTCCCCTGGCAACATGGAGAAAATCCATCTAGAGCTGGAAAGAATAAGATCAGTACTCAGAGGGGAGCAGCGGCAGCTCTCTCAGCACCGAGTAAGACTCTGGATCCAGCTGTGAGAGATGCTACGCTTGCCCACGGGCTACCCAGTTAGCCACCTCGCAAATCCACTCCACTTTTATTTATTTATTTATTTTTGGCTAGAGCTTGTTTGAGATGGATTACATTTTGAAAAAAGTCCTGGCTTCTACAAAAACAAAATGAAACATGAATTCACCCATTAAGCATGTGTCGAGTGTGCACCATCTACCAGGCACTGACATACTAGACATACTGACATACTAGAACTGCGACAGTAATCAGGGGCTGGTGGTGTGGCTCAGTGGGCAGAGCACTTGACTATTTTTTTTTTTTTTTGCACGAGGGTCCTGGGTTCCATAAGTAGCATTGCAAAAATACAAATACAAATACAAATGAAAACCAAAATTGGAATTGGTCCTTCCTGTCCCAGAGGGAATCAGGGTGAAAACAATTTCACAATCAATTAATCTAATAATTCTAAGAAGTGCTACAGAGGCATTTTTGGTAAAATTAACTTCCAGGAGGCCAGGAACCTTAGTCGCTTTTTTGTTGACAGATCCTCAATATCTAGAATGGTGCCTGGTACTTAGTAGCCACTCAATAAATACCTATAAACAATAAATGAAAGGTAAATATTTAGGGGCAGAGCTAGAGAGATAGATCAGAGTTAAGAGCCCAGGGTGTTCTCTGATTAGACCTAAGTTAGGTTCCTAGACACTGAGGGCACAGAGCTCACAACTGCCTCTTCATAACTTGGCTCCAGAGGGCTCTGACGTCGCTAGTCTCCTCATGCGTGGGCACCCATGGGCACACACTGCACACAGACACACATGCACATACAAAACTAAAACAAATTCTTTTTGTTTGTTGTTTTTTTTTTTTGAGATAGAGTCTTACTCTGCAGCCCTGGCTGTCCTGGAGCTTGCTATGTGGACCAATCATATGCTTGGTTCCCCTCAGGGGAAGGTGTTGCCTCACAGAAGGTTGTGAGTCACCATATGGGTGCTAGGAACCAAACCCAGGTCCTCTGCAAGACATGCCCTTAATTATCAACTCTCCAACCCCCTAAAAATAAATACCTTTTTCTTTTCCTGAGACAGGGTTTTGTTTGGTTTGGTTTTTAAAGACAGGGTTTCTCTGTGTAGCCTTGGCTATCCCAGACTCGCTTTGTAGACCAGGCTGGCCTCGAACTCACAGCGATCCACCTGCCTCTGCCTCTCCAGTGCTGAGATTAAAGGCGTGCCCCACCACGCCCGGCTCTGAGACAGGTTTTGATGTGTATCTTTGGCTGTCCTAGAATTTGCTCTGTAGACCAGGCTGACCTCGAATTCACAAAGATCTGCCTGACTCTGCCTCCTAAGTGTTAGGATTAAAGTCATGTGTCACCATTGCCCAGCTAAAAATAAATCTTAAAAGTAGAAAAGGTTGCCAGGCGTGGTGAGTTTGAGGTCTGGCTAGTCTATGTAGTGAATTTCAGGACAGCCAGGACTACATAGAGAGACCCTGTCTGAAACAAAGAAAAAATAAGTTAAAAAAAAAAAAAACTTTAATAGCCAGGCATAGTGGCATATGCCTTTAATCCCAGCACTCAAGAGACAGAGGCAGACAGATCACTGTGAGTTCGAGGCCAGCCTGGTCTACAAAGCAAGTCCAGGACAGCCAAGGCTATACAGAGAAACCCCGTTTTGAAAAAAACAAAACATGCCTGGCGTGGTGGTGCACGCCTTTAATCCCAGCACTTGGGAGGCAGAGGCAGTTGGATTGCTGTGAGTTCGAGGCCAGCCTGGTCTACAAAGCGAGTCCAGGACAGCCAAGACTATCACAGAGAGACCCGGTCTTGAAAATCCAAAAACCAAAAACAAACAAACAAAAAAAGAAAGAAGCAAACAAAACTTTAAAAGCTAGAACAGGACATAAGGGAATATCAGGGAGGGCTTCCTTGAGGAAGCAGCAGTTAAATTGAGATATGAAGAATTCAGGGGAATTGCACAGGGCCCCAGGAAGCAAGAGTGAGGTGGCCTAAATGAAGCAGTGAGGGGTGGTCAGTGTGGCTGAATCACCAGGAACCAGGACAAACACAGTGGTAGAGGAAGCTGAAAATAGGGACACTCCTAAGGTTTCGGTGGCAGGAAAAGGAGCCTGAATCATTGCAGAGCAACGAGAGGCCAATGCTCACACCAGGAAAGACGCAAGCCGACCCAGCGCATCACAGACAGGAGTAACAATTGCAAGGAACGTGGCTGAGAACACAAAGACGATCTGAAGACTGTTTTGTTGACCTTGGTCCTGGATGATGAAGAGAAGGACAGTAGTTAAAAGATACTTATCCTGCAGGGCGGTGGTGGCGCACGCCCTTAATCCCAGCACTCGGGAGGCAAAGGCAGGTGGATCGCTGTAAGTTCGAGGCCAGCCTGATCTACAAAGCTAGTCCAGGACAGCCAAGGCTACACAGAGAAACCCTGTCTCGAAAAACCAACCAAACACACACAAACAAACAAACAAAAAAGATATTTATCCTCAGTAGACAAAGGAATGGAGAGATAGCTTACCAGTGAGATCATGTTTGTTTTGTGAAGTCAAGAGACACAGTTACCTGGACCCACATATGAAGTCAGATTGCAAAGGGGAAAACTTTGGCTGGTCCTTGGCTTTTCCTTGGCTTTTTGTCTTACTTATTTATTTTGGTTTGTTTGTTTTGTTTTGCGACAAGATCTCACTATGTAGCCCTGGCTGTCCGAGAACTTGCTCTGTAGACCAGGCTGGTCTCAAAATCCACAGAGATCCACCTGCCTCTACCTCCCAAGTGCTGGGATTAAAAGAAGTGTGTCCCTATGCCCGCTCTGCTGCCTTGGCACTCCCAGGCAGTGGTGGTGGTGCTGTGGGAGTTCAGAGTGAGACAGACGCCAACAGAGTCCCTTGCCCAGCAAGTTGTCACTCATACGGGAAAACAACAGAAATATATTCCATATTTACAGAAAAGGGTACAGAAAATGTACCGCCCATGCGTTTCCCTTAAGCAAACAGCTTGAAGACTTACTTCAGCTGTTCAGGAGATGAATTAAAATTAAGAACTTGGAACAGGAACATTATAATAGGAAAGACTGGTGGCAGGCACCGCGACCAACTAAATATATTGTAAGAATTAAACAACAACAACAACAACAAAAATCTATGCTTTGAAAAACAGGACTATGATTGAAATGTAAGTTGAATTTATAACCCATGGGACATTTAAAATGACCGAGACTGTGTGAGGAGAGGGCAAGCCTGGGGATGGTGCATGAAAAGTCTTCATCTGACAGACGTCAGGCATGAGCAAGGGAGCTGCACTGTCGAGCGGTCCTAACCTCCCTCGTCTCTAAGAGAAATAAGGCTTTAAGTTTAGGTTTGGTAAATACAGAAGTCAGTCAGGGAAATTAAAAGCAGTATTCCTACCTTTGAAATCATTATCGGCAACAAAGGAAAACACATTATACACAGCAAAGGGCAGAAAATAAAGAATCTCTTTGTGGTAGAGATACAATGTGAGAACCTTTTTTTCCCCCCAAAAAAATTGAGTGTTAAACTCTCAAGTGATTTTATTTATTTATTTATTTTTAAATATATATTTAATTTTATTTTAGTGTGAGGGTGTTGCCATTGGAACTGGTATTACAGACACTTGTGAGCTGCCATGTGGTGGCTGGGAATTGAACCCGGGTCCTTTGGAAGAGCAGACAGTGCTCTTAACCACTGAGTCATCTTTCCAGCCCCGTCAAGTGATTTTAATTAAGCAAAGGAAATGAGGTGTGTGGAGTGGGGTTCAAATGTGTATTAATGATGATAGTGTTTGGAGGGAGGTTATAAATTGACTTGATTCTTGACAGTGACAGACAGAATAACTTTTTTTTTTTTTTTTTTTTTTTTTTTTAGTTTTTCGAGACAGGGTTTCTCTGTGTAACCTTGGCTGTCCTAGACTCACTTTGTAGACCAGGCTGGCCTCGAACTCACAGCGATCCACCTGCCTCTGCCTCCCGAGTGCTGAGACCAAAGGCCTGCACAACTACACCCAGCTAACTTTTAATATTTAACAAAATATGTATGGCTAGCCATTAAAAGCATAGGACTGAAATACAGAAGCCACAGAACAACAACAGAAAGGCGGGGCGGGAAGGAGAGGGGGCTACAAGTGTAGGTTGGGGTACAGAGAGCACCAAGGCTCTGAGGTACAACAACAAACAGATGAGGAGGAGGGAGGGACGGGGAGGAGGAGAGAGAAAACCACCAAGTAGCAAGAGGGAAGGTGGTAAAAGGACGCACGTGTCCCAGTCAGTCAGCACTAACCTTCAACTTTACACAGCTCTCCATCACCAGAGAAAAAAGAAATGTCAAATAATTGCCTATACCAGGCAGGTCATCAGTGGGTGTGTCTCAGCTCACTGTGGGTGAGTGGAGGTGCCATTCCCTGGGCAGGCGGTCCTGGGCTGGGCGAGAAGGCAAGGTAAACAAGCCAGAAGGAGCCTGCTCCAGGATTTCTGCCCCAGGTTCCTGCATGAGCTCTGGTCCCGACTTCAATGGTGGACCACAGCGCTGGGACGTATACAACGCAAATAAACCCTTTGCTGTCTGGGTTGCCTTTGGTAATTGAGCTTGTCAAAGTGACAAAAGAGAACCCAGAGGAATGGTCAGTAGAAATTTGAAGCAAGGCTGTAGGAATCCATCCAAACCCATCTGTAGTCACAATAAAACAGTATTTGCGAATGATATGTTGGCTCCCCTAGGAAAGAAAGATAATCAACTGTAAAACTATTACAATCATGACAAATGTCAGGAGGGTGCCAGAAATGAGACCAACCTCCTAAAATCAATAGCTTTTTCTGTTTGTCTGTAGTAATCAGTTTACAACTACGACGTCAAAATACCACGGCAGAAACTTAAAACAACGGGTGAGATTAGGACGTGACAAACCACCCAGTAGAAAAGTAAGCAAGGGTTATGAGTAGTCAGTTCACGGGAGAAGAAAAACCACCAATAAACATAAGAACGTGTTCAACCTTGCTTGTAATCAGAGCTATGGAAATTGCAATGATATTAACATCAACAGTGAAAAATGATTCCTCATATTTAGTGACGCTGATAGAGTGAGGAAGCGGGCATTCTCAAGGCAATCATATTCACGGAAGCGTTTGGTTTTTTTTTTGGAAGGCCACTTGGAGATGTTTTACATTTAAATGCATATTTTTTTTTTGACCCAACCAGTCAGCTTTCAGATAGATCTTGTACCTATGCCAAGGCATTCATTGCAGAATTATTTATAATAATAAAAAAGGAGGGAAACAAATTTCCCAAAGTGGAGGAACAGCCAATTGAATTACAGTCCATCCATATGTAGACCGCAGGGGGAACCACTGCTGCCCTCTGCTTGGGTGGATTTAATATTTCACCTTGAAGCAGCCCTCCTCCACTCAGGAAGGGCAAGGCCGGTGGCATCCATTATTTATGGCAGTTGTTGTTAGGCAGGCGTCCCTTGTCCTAAGAGAAGAGCGAAAAGGAAGCGTTTGTGGCTTCATTAAAAACAAGGGAGGCTTGGTCTTTGAGCAGACTGTGAACTGATTTGTGCAGCAAGCCCAAGGCATGCTGGGAGGAAAGGGCTGCTAATCTCAGCCTTACTTCTTTGATAGTTGAAGCTGGGGGCTCCTGATCCAGGTGTAGAACCGCTAGCGGGAAACACACCGCGGTTTCCAGAAGACAGAAGAAGGAAGGAAGAGCCCGCGCTCCAAACAAACACGCAGCGGATCGTAGGAAAAAACCGCATCTTCCCTCAGCTGGTTCTGTGTCTAGGGAGCAACAAGCTGACTTGAAGCTCCACTAAGACAGAAACAGGCCTGGGGTAGGAGTGGTTAGGAGTGCTTGCTGCTCTTTTAGAGGGCTCAGGCTTGGGCCTCAGCATCACACAATGGCTCACAGTTGCCTATAACTTCAGTTCCAAGGGGCCCAAAGCCCTCTTAGGGCATCACACATGCATGTGGTGTCTATACATATATGTAGGCAAAACACTCATACACATAAAAATAAATGAAGTCTCTATTCAGTATTTCGGTGGTCAGCTAATCTTTGACGAAGACTGGAATCTCTGGGTTCTGGTTATGTAAGGGAACTTTTAACCAAACATTAGCTGACCATTGAAATAATTGGATAGAGACCTCATTGCATGATAATGAATACAAATTTTTATAGAATTAGTTTGGAGGAACCACTAGATAATTGACCAATAAACAGCAGTGACTATGAGAGAAGCAAGAGAAGAATTAGATGTCTAAGTTATCACATTATAGTATAAAAAACTCATCTTCACCCCAGAATTATGAGAGAAGCAAAGAAATAAGAAAGTATTTATCAGAATAAAAGAATAAATAGAGCAGGGCGTGGTGGCGCACGCCTTTAATCCCAGCACTCGGGAGGCAGAGGCAGGCGGATCGCTGTGAGTTCGAGGCCAGCCTGGTCTACAAAGTGAGTCTGGGACAGTCAAGGCTACACAGAGAAACCCTGTCTCAAAAAACCATAAAAAAATTAAAAAAAAAAAATAGAAATTGTCTCAGAGGAAGCCCCACTGATGGGTTTCCTAGGCAAAGACTTTAAATTGCCCATTTATAGTGTTAGTCAAAGGAAGCCATGTCTAAAAAACTAAAGGAAAGTGTGAAATGTTGTACTGCCATCTGTGGAATATCAATAAAGAAGTAGATATTTTTGTAAAACCTCACTAAGTTCTCAAATTGAAAAATATAACAATCAGAATTTTAAAAAAAATCACTAGAGGACATAAATGAGAGATTTGACAGGAGAAAAACAGCTAGTGTCACTGAAGACAGTTTCAAACTCAAATAGAAAAACTGACAATGACATGGAATAGCAGCAAACAGATGGTTAAACAGCACTGCACACAAACTTGACCTAACAGATGCATGGACTCAGGCTGGACCATCTCACGACTTGGACGTTCTCTGACCATGGTGAGATGGAGCTAGACATCATTAACAGAAGGGAAGCGTGCTTTCACAAACACGGACTGTGAAGGACACACTTACAGTTAGCCAACAGACCAAAGAGGAAACCAAAGAGGCAGCTTTAGGTTGCTTTACAGGAATGGACAGCAACAGTGACAACAACAACGCCTTACAGTTTAGGGGTTAGAAGGGAAACAGTCGTGGGTAGAGATGGTTCAGTGCCTGAGAGTACTGCCTGCTCTTGCAGAGGACCCATCCAAAGTAAAAACAAATGCATCTTTTTTTATTTAAAAAAAAAAAAAAAAAAAAAAAAAAGGCCTTTCATATTAAAAAAGCAAAAGAGGGGCTAGAGATGGCTCAGAGGATAAAAGCACTGGCTGTTCTTCCCAAGGTCCTGAGTTCAATTCCCAGCAACCACATGGTGGCTCACAACCATCTATAATCAGATCTGGTGCCCTCTTCTGGCATGCAGGCATACATGGGAGCATAGTACTGGATAAATAATAAACAAAATCTTTTTTTTTAAAAAGCAAAAGAAGAAAAACAGTCTCCATGGGACAATTTGTAGGCTTTTTTCCTTTTTTTTTTTTTTTTTCCCAAAAGTGTTTTTGAGGCAGGGTTTCACTATGTTTCCCTGGCTGGCCTGGAACTCACTGTGTAGACCTGGTTTACCAAAAGATTTGCCTCCTCCGGCTTCCCAAGCATAAAATGTAAAAGCATACATTAATTAAGAAGAATGAGCTGAAGTTAATATGCTAAAGTTCCACCTTTAAAAATCTGTAAAATAGCCGGGTGTAGTGGCGCATGTCTTTAATCACAGCAATTGGGAGGCAGAGGCAGGCGGATCGCTGTGAGTTTGAGGCCAGCCTGGTCTACAAAGCGAGTCTAGGACAGCCAAGGCTACACAGAGAAACCCTGTCTTGAAAAAAAAAATCTGTAAAATGAAAAATATAAAAATCAGAGGCAGAAGCAGGTAGATCTCACTGAGTTGAAGGCCATCCTGGTCTACAGAGTGAGTTTCAGGCTAGGGCTGCGTAGAAAAACCTTGTCTCGGACTGGAGAGATGGCTCAAAGGTTAAGAGCACTGACTGCTCTTCCAGAGGTCCTGAGTTCAATTCCCAGCAACCATATGGTGGCTCACAACCATCTATAATGTGACCTAATGCCCTCTTCTGGCCTGCAGGTGTACATGCAGGCAGAGCACCATATACATAATAATAAATAAATAAATCTTTTTTAAAAATGAAAAGAAAGAAAAAGCTGGGCATGGTGGTGCACGCCTTTAATCCCAGCACTCAGGAAGCAGAGGCAGAGGCAGGCGGATTGCTGTGAGTTGGAGGCCAGCCTGGTCTGCAGAGTGAGTTTCAGGACAGCCAAGCCTACACAGAGAAATCCTGTCTCCAAAACCAAAAAAACCAAAAAAAAAAAAAAAAAAAAAAAAAAAAAAAAAAGAAAGAAAGAAAGAGGCCGGGCGTGGTGGCACACGCCTTTAATCCCAGCACTCGGGAGGCAGAGGCAGGTGGGTTGCTGTGAGTTCGAGGCCAGCCTGGTCTACAAAGTGAGTCCAGGATGGCCAAGGCTACACAGAGAAACCCTGTCTCGAAAAACCAAAAAAAAAAAGAAAGAAAAGAAAAAGAAAGAAAGAAAGAAAAGAAAAACCTTGTCTCAAAAACCCAAAACCAAACCAAATAAACAAACAAAAATCTGTAAAATGAAGAGAAAATTAAAACCAATGCCTGAGAAAAAGAAAATCATAAAAATTAAAGCAGAAATAAAATACAGAATGGAAAAACAACAACAAAAAGCATACATACATAGTTTGGGGATCACAGAGGTGGGTAAGAGGTTAATAGTACTGAATGCTCTTGAAAAGGACCCAGGTTTTATTCCCAGCACCCACATGGCAGCTCATAACTGTTTGTAACTCCAGGTCCAGGAGATCTGACACTCTGCTC
Source organism: Acomys russatus (assembly GCF_903995435.1). NCBI lineage: Eukaryota > Metazoa > Chordata > Mammalia > Rodentia > Muridae > Acomys > Acomys russatus. The sequence continues at coordinate 14,200,605 of NC_067165.1, forward strand.
TGACCTCCTTAGGCACACATATGCTACACAGATCTATAGGCAGGCCAAACACCTATACACACAAAATGATCTAACCCCAACATAAATAAATAATTTTAAATTGAAGATAGAAAGATGGACAAAATTAGCCAAGGGGGAGGGAGGAGGAAAGAAAAGAAAAAGATTCAAATGACTATAATTGGCTATGAAAATGTAACAAATAGAAACGAAAGAATTATAATGGGAGTCTATAGACAATGTCATGCCACAGATGTGATGGTCTACTTCGGGTGTGTGGCTCAGTGGAACAGGGCCTCCCCCTCTGTATGTATGTGGCCCTGGCATCAATCCCAGCACCTCAAAAGGGGATGAAAGGGAGGGATGAAGAAGGAACGATATGAGACCCGGGTGGTAGCACTAGTAATTCTGTCAGATGCTTACATGGTTTTTGGAGGTTTTATTTATGTATGTGAGTGTTTGCCTGAATGGATGTCTGTGCACTACATGTGTGCAGTGCCTACAGAGGCCAAAGAGGGTATAGTCAACTGTGAGCTGTCATGTGGGTGCTGGACTTGAACCTGGGTCCTCTGGAAGATCAACCTGTGCCATCAACTGCTGAATCACCTCTCCAGTCCCCATTTGTTTATTTGTTTGAGACAGAGCTTCACTATATAGCCCTGTTGCCCTGGAAATCCCTATGTAGACCAGGCTGGCTTTGAACTGTCTCTGGGGAGAAGATTTAAAGGCACGCACTACCATGCATGGCCTGTCAGATGCTCAAAGAAAAATACCATTTCTTCACAAAGTCTTCCAGTACCAACAACAAAGTGAATACTTGCCACTTGATTCTACAAGGCAGTGCCACCCTGGTAGTGCGCGCGCACACACACACACACACACACACACACACACACACCCCAAACAAAAACAAAAACAAACCCCACAAACAAACAAAAAACCTACAGAGCCATTATAGCTTATAGGCATGAATAGAAAATCCTCAACAATTTAAAATATTTTTTATGTGCATGTGTCTGTTAGAGTGTATGCTTTATCGGTGCCTGTGGAGCTGTGGGCAGTTGGGGGCACCTTGACGTGGGTGCCAGGAGCTCATCCTGAGTTCTCTGCTAGAGCAGCAAGCGCTTGCTGACTCTCCAGGACCCAAATCAGCTCTTTCTACATATTAGCGATACAGTCTAAAAATGAATTTTAAAAAGATAATTCTAGGGGTTGGAGAGATGGCTCAGTGGTTAAGAGCACTTGAGGGCCTGGCTTTTATTCCCAGCGCCCACAAGGTGGTTCACAACACCCTCTTCTGGCCTCTGTGGGCACCAGGCAAGGATGTGGTGAACATACATACAATGCAGGCAAAACACCTATACGTGTAAAATACATTTCAAAATAAATCTTTTAAAAAGCATGGTGGCGCATGCCTTTAATTCCAGCACTCGGGAGACAGAGGCAGGTGGATCACTGTGAGTTCAAGGCCAGCCTGGTCTACAAAGTGAGTCTAGGACAGCCAAGGCTACACAGAGAAACCCTGTCTCAAGAAACAAAAACAAACAAACAAAAAGCAAAACATTTACTGGACGGTGTTGGCACATGCCTTTAATCCCAGCACTTGGGAGGCAGATGCAGGTGGATCACTGTGAGTACGAGGCCAGCTTGGTCTATAGAGCGAGTTCCAGGACAGCCAGGGCTACATGGAGACACTCTGTCTCAAAAAACAAATAAACAAAAAACCAAAAAGCAAAACATTATATATGCAGTAGAATCAAAATGAATAATATTCATATAAATTTCACAAAAGGTGGACAAGACTTCTACATTGACAAAATATTGTTGAGAGAAAGACATCCAAGTCAATTAAAGATAACCTGCTTCTATGGGTGAAAAGACCCAATATTAAGATTTCACTGGTCAGGCTGGGTGTGGTGGTGCACACTTTTAATACCAGCACTTTCGAGGCAGAGGCAGGGGGATCTCTGTGAGTTTGAGGCCAGCCTGGTCTATAGAGTAAGTTCCAGAACAGCCAAGGCTACACAGAGAAACCCTGTCTTGGGGGAAAAAAAGATTTCACTGGTTTCTATTTTTTTTTTTTTGAGACAGGGTTTCTCTGTGTAGACCTGGCTGTCCTGGACTCCCTTTGTAGGCCAGGCTGACCTCGAACTCACAGAGATCCGCCTGCCTCTGCTTCCAGAGTGCTAGAATTACAGGCCTAGTGATGCTTAGAATTTTGGTAGGGATTCCAACCAAGCTAGGCAGAGAGAGACCTAGACAACTTTCTTTGCATCTTTATCCTCCCTCTCTCCCTCCCTCCTTCTCTTTTGTACTGGCAATTAAAACCAGGGCCTTGAGCATGGTGGCCAAGTGCTCTACCGCTAACCCTCCTTCAGAAATTCCCAAGATAGTTTTGCTACAATGTGGCAAAGAACTCTAAGAAGTCATCCACCCAGGGCCTCTAGGAATACTGTTCCTTTTTCCCAGTGTGGTGGGGGGGTGGGGAGTGGGGGTGGGGCTCCTTCTTCTGTACCTAAGTGTATGGTCGCAGACAGACAAGCAGAGCCAAGGGTTCTCTCCACTTGCTGTAGAAAGCTGACTCCCTTGATTCTGGAGCAGCCTGCGAAAGAGGGTTTCCAGAAACGATTCATTCTGACCTGTGACTCAGTCTCCCCTCCCGTCTGCCACGAGGACTGGGCAGGACACGACAGAACCGGGCACAGTTTGGGGTCAGGATTCAGCCTTCTTGACTGACAGCCTCCGTGCCTTGGAAAGCTGATGTCTGCCAGCCGAGGACATCGAGGCAGTGTGATCTAGGCTACGCAGCCAGATGTCTTGGTCAAACCTCGGGGCTAGCTTTTCTTAGCTGTCTCTTCAGGGGAGTCTTTCAGGTGCTGTGTGGTAGCTGCCTTCCCTGCGCGGGTAGGAAGCTGTGGTGAGAATTCAGAGAATTCAGTTCAGCATTCAGAGGATGGGGGTGGGGTGGGGTGGGGGGGTAGGGGGGTAGGGTGTGGTGGGGGGGGTAGGGGGGTGGGGAGTATATGTGAACTGGTGAGGAACATCCCTTACACTGAGTTAGGGCAGGCCAGATGGCTCAGCGGGTGAAGGTGTTCTGAAGCCGGATGACCAAAGTTCAGATGCCTGAAGGACTCCTCTGACCTCCACATGCATGCCATGGTGCATGCCTGCCAGAATTCACACACACACACACACACACACACACACACACACACACACACCACATAAGAAGAAGATAAAAATAAGATTAAAACAAAGGAAGTCATCTAAAAGTAGCTGTCTCTACCCAGCCTCTCCTTGGCCACGCCCACAGCTCTGTGCGGCTCTCCAGCCTCAGGCCACCTCCTTCCTGCATCCCACCTGCGGGAGGGAAGCTCTTTTCACGCCATCAATCACGGCTTGTGTTTGTTCTGTCTCTTGAGCGGCTTGTCTGACCTCACATCTTCAGGGAGAAGCTTTCCCAGGATTCCAGTAGCCTTTGGGCTAAGAAGCGATCTTCGGGTAAAAAGCAATCTTGGGCTAAGAAAGGATCTTGGACTAAGAAGGGACCTTAGGCCAAGAGGGCGGTCTACTGGAAGTGTTAGCTCTGATCTGTAAACACAAGAGGACGTTTCCATGCCCTGCTTCTCGGCCCAAGGGTTTTGTTGCAGCTAATGCTGTGGTCGGTCTATTTTATGGTTCATCTTCTCGGAAACAGTAAAATGTTCAGCTGTCACACATTCCTGGCTCTCACTTTGCCTTGGGCCAGCTGTGTCACTATAAGCAACACAATAGAACCAGGGGACTTTAGAACCGGGAGAGCCACTAACCCTTTCACTGAAGGGAAATGAGGTGAGGAAAAGAGAGATTGAACCACACAAACGTCAAGGTGGCCTTCCTCAAGGTCATCCGTGTTCCCCTCTGCCGTCTGCCTCTCCAGAATATAAAACAAACCTTACAGTAGGTGGCCACTGGTTATCCTTAAACACAAGGTCCACACTGTTTTTCTACTTGTAAATCAACTGTATTATTTAACTCTTTATAGGGATTCCCTCTGGTCAAGTATTATGATCATTAACACAGCCGGACATGTTTGCGTCCTCTCAGAGTGTCAGTATCTATTGAAAAGCTACGTCACAAGCTACGTTAGGGAAAAAAAATCAAAATATACTGGAGAGCTATAGTAGTTAGCACAGTATGGCAGCAGCCAAAGGTAGCCATTTTAGGATAAACGATAGAATAAAATGGAGGCTCTGCAGTCAATTGATTTTCAGCAAAGATGTTAAGACTATTCAGTGAGGGGAAAGAACTTCTGTCAAACAATGGTGGGTAATTAGTTATCCACCTGCAAAGAAATGAATTGAGACCTCCCCCCCCCCCCGCCCCACAAATTGCACACCTTGAACAAAAATTAACTCAAAACAGATGAAAGATTTAAAAAGTAAGAGTTAGAATTATAGAACACTTAGAAGAAAATATGGAGTTAATCATTATGACCCTTCGTTAAACAAGAGCTCATTAGATAAACCATTTAAAGCAAAAGCAGCCAGAGGAAAGAAATAGATAAAATTGTACTTCAGCAAACTATGACATTTGGGTTGGGGAGATGGTTTAGTGGGTAAAGTATTTGCCAGGTAAACACAAGGACTTGAGTTCAAACCCCCAGACCCTATGTAAAAGGCAGATGGAGTAGCACAGTGCCTGTCATCCCAGAGCTGGTGGGTTTGAGGGGTGACAGCCCCAGGCAGATCCCAGGGGCTTGCTGGCCAGCAATCTAGCTGACATGATAAGCCCCAGGTTCAGTGAGAGTCGTTGCCTCAAAAAATATGATGGAGGGCCTGGAGAGATGGCTCAGTGCTTAGACGGTCCAGCAGACCCAGGTTTGGTTCCCAGCACCCACATGGTGGCTCAAAACCATCTATAATCCCAGACTCAGGGATCTGAGTTTGGGGATCCTTGGCTATCGCGTGAATATGGTGCACTGACATACATACAGGCAAGACACCCATACACACAAAATAAAAATAAAGGAAATAAAAATGTGGATGTGTGCATGCCGGCAACTCCAGAGCTGTAGGCGTGAAGACGGGAGGACCTCTGCCGCTCTGGCTGCCAGCCTAGCTCTAGATTCAGCACGAAGTCCCATCTCATGGAATAGGGCAGAGAGCGATAACAGTGGAACACCCCACATCCTCCTGTGGCCTCCATGTGTACACTCTGTCCCCATGTACCCCACATACCCCTCTCACCCACAAATGTAGATGCTGCGGTGCTATGCTGGTGGGGAAAGTGAGACGATGAAGTTGCTCTAAAATAAGTTTAGGGGATGAGGGAAAGCACATAGAAAATGACTAAGAGGGGGCTGGGAAGATGGCTCAGAGGTTAAGAGCACTGTCTGCTCTTCCAGAGGTCCTGAGTTCAATTCCCAACAACCACATGATGGCTCACAACAATCTAGAATGAGATCTGGTGCCCTCTTCTGGCATGCAAGGGAACAGGCAGGTAAAAACACTACATAATAAACAAATAAATATTTCTTATTAATTTATTCATATTACATCTCAATGGTTATCCCATCCCTTGTATCCTCCCATTCCTCCCTCCCTCCTATTTTCCCCTTACTCCCCTCCCCTATGACTGTGACTGAGGGGGAGTTCCTCCCCCTTTATATATGCTCATAGGGTATCAAGTCTCTTCTTGGACAAATAAATCTTAAAATAAATAAATAAATAAAATTATATTAGAAAAAAAAAAAAAAGAAAATGACTATGAGGCTAGGTGTGGTGGTGCATGACTCTACTCCCAGCACTTGGGAGACAAAGACAGGCAGATTGCTGTCAGTTTGAGGCCAGCTTGGTCTACAAAAGGAGTCCAGGATAGCCAAGGCTACAAAGAGAAACCTTGTCTCAAAAAACAAACAAACAAAAAACAAAAGAAAATTACTATGAATGGCTGTGGCTACAAGATGGTAGATGCCCTAAAGGTCCACAGTGTTGTATGTTTCAGTTTTAACAAAGTACTGTAAATAACTGAACTTTTCACTTTAAAAAAAGGGAAATTGTATAGTCTATGGATTATTAAGAACAAACAAATTACCCTGGATGTGTGCTATATGACTGGAGTCTTAGCATTTAGAAAGCTTGAAGCAGGAGGGTCAGGAGTCTAAGATCCTTTTTGGCTGCATAGCTTGAGGCCAGCCCCGCTACAGGACACCCTATCTCAAAACCAAGACAAATCAGGGGCTGCAGAGTTGGCTTATCGGCTCACTGCTCTTCCAAAGGTCCGGGATTTGATTCCCAGTGATCATATGCCAGCTCATAACTGTCTGTAACTCCAGTTCCAGGCCATCGATGCCCTAATTCTGACTTCCGTGGGCACTGGGCATGCAAATAGTGCACAGACATACGTGCAGGCAAATACCCGTACACATAAATAAAAATGAATTAAAAACAAAAACAAACACAAAAACAGAAGCTGGGCAGTGGTGGTGCACGCCTTTAATCCCAGCACTCGAGGAGGCAGAGGCTGGCGGATCGCTGTGAGTTCGAGGCCAGCCTGGTCTACAAAGTGAGTCCAGGACAGCCAAGGCTACACAGAGAAACCTTGCCTCGAAAAACCAAAATAAATAAATAAATTAATTAAAAAATAAAATCAAAAACAAAATAAATAAATAAATAAACCCCACAAAGCAGAAGCGGGTTGGTAAGAGAGTGTGGGAGAGGAATGGGGTGCTGCTGCTGAAGTGAAGAGGAAGAAACTATCCAGTGTCCTAAAGCACACTAGAGTCACTGTGATGGACAAACGGTTATAGATTTCACTTTTGCTAGTAGAGGAGATTTCAAGTGTTTCTAACAAATAAGTGACAAACCCTTGAGGAAACAGATACATCAAACACTGTGATCTGACCATTGCACGTTGTATACATGTATTCAAATGTCAAGTGAACCCCACAAATGTGTCCAGCTGCGAAGAATCTATGGAAATTAGTATGAATATCAAGCATAATAGATGCATTCAAATAAAAGATCATGTAATGCAAAAGCACACATCTGATCTAAACGGAAGCAGAAAGTGGAGAAAAGGGAAGAAAAAACAGAGGTAACAGTCGATCAGCTATGCGTGCGATAGGGTCAAGAGCTGACAAGCCAGGTGTGGTGGCGCACGCCTGTAATCCCAGCACTCAGGGAGGCAGAGGCAGGCAGATCTTGTGAGTGCGAGGCCAGCCTGGTCTACAAAGCGAGTCCAGGACAGGCAAGGCTACACAGAGAGACCCTGTCTTGGTGACAACTATGCAGCTGGACCCACATAGGAAAAGAGAAATAGAATGGGACAGAAACCATGTGAATCCTACTTAAAGATGTTTCACTTGAAACATGTTCTAAATTTAATTTTATACCAACCCTGGATCCACTAACCTCAGAAATTTTCTAGGTGGATAAATACAAAGGTAATCATACCTGTGTATGTGAATGAAGCACTGGGGATCTGGGCATGGTGGTGTGCACCTTTAACCCCGGGACTTGGGAGGCAGAAGTAGGCGAATCTCTATGCATTCAAGGCCAGCCAGGTCTGCAGAGAGAGTTCCAGGACAGCCACAGCTATAAGGCGAGTCCCTGTCTCACCAAAAGAAAGTCAACCAATCAGACAAACAAAAACTGTGAACTTGCCAAGTAAAGAAACATCTTAAAGGCAGTGAGAGAAAAAGAACATACTGGACGTAGATGGATAGATAAGAATTTTACCCAGCTTCTCATCAGAAACAATAGGACCCAGGAGATAATGGAATGACCATTTAAAAAGCACTGAAAGAGCCTGGAGGTGGTGGCGCACGCCTTTAATCCCAGCACTCTGGGAGGCAGAAACAGGAGGAGGTCTGTGAGTTCGAGACCACTTTGGTCTCCAAAGAGAGTCCAGGACAGCCAAGGCTACACAGAGAAACCCTGTTTTGAAAAACAAAAACAAAACAAACACTGAAAGAAGCCAGTTGGTGGTGGTACACGCCTTTAATCTTGGCACTCAGGAGGCAAAGACAGGTGGATCTCTGAATTCAAGACCAGATTGATTTATAGATTGAGTTCCAGGACAGTCAGGGCCATACAGAGAGCACTGTCTCAAACAAACAAACAAACAAACAAACAAACAAACAAACACTTTAATCCCAGCACTTGGGAGGCAGAAGCAGGTGGATCTCCATGAGTTCCAGGCCAGCCTGGACTACAGAGTGAGTTCCAGGACAGCCAAAGCTATTACACAGAGAAACCCTGTTTCACAAAACAAAACCAACCAACCAAACAAACAAACAAGCCCCAAAAGAAGATTTGAACTCCTGTCTTCACACTTGTACAGCAAGCACTTTAGCCACTATATGTCTCCTCAGCCCCAGTGCCTACTTTCATCTGATACTGAGTCAGGTTACAACGGTTTCTAGCACAGGGCTTTGCCTATGCTGGACAAATCCTGTCTACCTGAGCTATACCCTGAGCCTCAGACTAAACAACAACACGTTAGGAACTGGAGAGATGGCTCAGTGTCTGAGAGTACTGCCTCTTTTCCTGAGGATCCAAGTTCAATTCCAACACTCGCATGACAGCTCACAAGTATTGCAATTCCAGTTCCAGGGGCGTCCAGTGCCATCTTCTGGCCATCATGGACAATGCATGCACATGGTGCAGAGCGGAACACCCATACACACACAATGATAATAATAAAAGTTAAAAGGAACTGCCTGATGCTGGGCATGGTGGCGCATGCCTTTAATCCCAGCACTCGGGAGGCAGAGGCAGGTGGATTGCTGTTAATTTGAAGCCAGCCTGTTCTACAAAGTGAGTCCAGGACAGCCAAGGCTACACAGAGAAACAAACCCTGTCTCAAAAAACCAAAACAAACAAACAAACAAACAAAACAAAAAAAGAAAAGAACTGCCTGTTAAAAGTAAATAAATTCTTAGTTAAAAATTTACATTTTATGTGTATATGTTTGTTGCCTGTATGTTTGTGTGTGCCTGTTACCCAGGGAGGTCAGAAGAGGGCGCTGGAGCTGGAATTACAGGTTGTGAGCCACCACAGGGATGCTAGGAATCAAACCTATATCCACCAAGTAAGTGGTCCAAAACACTGAGCCATCTGTTCAGCCCTAATTTTATCTTTATTTTTTAATTTTGTTTGTTTGTTTGTTTGGTTGGTTTTGTTGTTGTTGTTTTGAGAAAGGGTTTTTCTGTGTAGCCTTGGCTGTCCTGGACTTGCTTTGTAGACCAGGCTGGCCTCAAACTCACAGCGATCCACCTGCCTCTGCCTCCCGAGTGCTGGGATTACAGGTGTGCAGCACCATGCCTGGCCCCAAGTTTTCTCATTTTTAAGGGCTATAAGAGAGGAGAAGGAAGAGGGGGAGGGGAAGTGAGAGTAACTATTCCGGGTCCAAGAGGCCTGAAATATTTCCTGATGCCTTTCCTTGAGTCCCAGTGTAAATCTAGATGAGGCTAGGGTTAGAAGTCAGAGCTGTGGCTCCTGCAGGGTGGGAGGTGTCCATGATAGAGCACAGGCAAACCTTCTTGTGAGGTAGAAATATTTTAAAACAAAAGAATAAAAATTGAGATAGCATTTCACTGTGTAGCCCTGACTATTCCTGAACTCCATATGTATCGGACTGGTATGGAAAACTTACAGAGGTCTGCCTGCTTCAGCCTCCTAGGGCTGGGATGAAAGGTATGAGCCACCACACCCAGCTTGATATTGATTATGACAATCACTAGAACGTATATTCTTGTCAAAATCCATTAAAGTTTAAATATTCTATTGTCGATAAATTTTACTGTAAAGGGAGAACTTGGAAGTCTTTCCCCCCAAGAGTTCAATTCATTGATTAAAGTAAAAAAAAAAAAAAAAATCAACTTAAAAAAATAATGTTTAACTTTCCCCCAAATCTTTCCTTCTGGGTGAGATTGATCTGTTGAATAATGAGTTTACTTCTCGAGGTCTTCTTTGATATTTTTACTTTGATCGGAGCTAATCAAATAAAACCCAGCATTTGTAGGGCTTCAGAAATTATTGTTTCCTTGTCCGTGCTTTCCAAGTAACAATTTAACATGGTGGAAAATAAAAATTTACGTTAGGAAAGTCATAACAGATGTTTTCTTTCAGTGTTTGTTTGTCGCTGTCTGAATGGGGCCGAGCAGTACATAACTCAGTGCATACTAAGATTTGTGGACAAGCCGTGGTGGACTGCTTTTGCACCAAGCTCCCCCCCCAACCCCCTGCAATGTGAATTTGGGTGACATACAGTTGACTTGGTTCTTCAACTGTTACTATGCTCTGGACCAGTAGTAGTATGATTATAGGTTTTAAGAATCCAAAGTTAGGCTCGGCGTGGTGGTGTGTGCCTCTAATCGCAGCACTGTGGAGGCAGAGGCAGGTGGATCGCTGTGAGACTGTGAAGTGAGTCTGGGGGAACTAGAACCACATGGAGAAAGCTTGTCTCGAAAAACCAGAAAAGAAGAAGAGAAGGAGGAAGAGGAAGAAGAGGAGGAGGAAGAGGAGGAGGAAGAGGAGGAGAAAGAAGAGAAGGAGGAGGAGGAATCTGAAGTGATGGGAGCCTGGGGAGGTGTAAAGGGACTGCTGTACGTGTCTGGGGACATGAGCTGGGATCCCATGGAAAGCTGGGGGTGGTGGCTCACGTCTATAATCCTAGAGTTGGGGAGGCTGAGACAAGAGGGTCCCTGGAGATCAATTGCTGGCCGTGGAGTGATAGAGGAAGACATTTCATGCTAGTCTCTCTAACACAGGCGCGCGTGCACACCCACACACACACACACACACACACACACACACACACACAGGCGTGCGTGCCAACCTAAAGTTGTGAACTCTTTTTTTCCCTCTCAAAGTTCCACAGTGTTCAATGAAAAATGCTGTTGCCTCTCTCTGTGTTGCATTGTGTGTCGGTCAGGAGATGCCTCGTTTCCTTCTGCCTCTGATCAAATGGAATTACTAAAAAAAGGAACTTTGCTGTAAAGATTCCGAGTGCCTGTTAATTTAGTTATAAAGCAATATACAAAAGTAAGAAGCCAACAGCCACCAAACTGGCCAAGAGAATTATTTTAGGGATATTTCATTTCCAGGCAGGTTTGCAGGTTTTATTATTCTCTTAGCTACCCTGCCAGCAATGAGGTATGGCAGGGGGGTGGGGGGAGGAACACAGGGAGAAAGGTTTTAAAAGCTGATTTAAAGTATCACTTCTAAGGAAAAGCAAGGGATAAAAATAGTAGCAAGACTCTGAGGCCTCTGCCTTACACATTAAAAACAAATTCCAGGGGCTGGGGAGATAGATGCCTCTGTGGTTAAGAGGCTAGGCGGCTCTGGTTCCCGTGTGCTTGTCAGGTGCCTTACAGCAGCCTGGAACTCCAGCTCTAGGGAAGGCTGACCTTTTGGGTTCCTCAGGAACCTGTACTCATGGGCACTGCCCACCCTGCCTCCCCCGCCACCAAATCGACAGTAAGCAAACAAAAACATGCCAGCAGCATGGCTAGGTGGGTGAAGTGCTTGCCTGATGGCCTGAGTTCCATTTATGGAATCTGTGTTAAAAAAGATGGATGTGGTACCACACAGGTGTAAGCCCAGCTCTCCTGTGGATGAGATGGGACAAGGAGGCAGGCGAAGAGTCGGGTTCTTTTTTTTTTTTTTCGAGACAGGGTTTCTCTGTGTAGCCTTGGCTGTCCTGGACTCCCTTTGTAGACCAGGCTGGCCTCGAACTCACAGCGATCCACCTGGCTCTGCCTCCCGAGTGCTGGGATTAAGGGCGTGCGCCACCACAGCCGGTTTATGGTATTATTATTAACCCACTACCATATCAATAAGAGACACAGGCACCTGAGGGGCAGGGCGGATCCTAACCTCCTAAAGCACCCTTTACCTCCCAGTCCCACATCCTGTGCCACAGCGCTAATCACTCCTATCTGGGCTGCTTCCCATCCATACGCCCTAAATACTTGCGCATGCTTCTCGCCTAAACTGCTTCTCTGCCACGCTGATCTGGCCACGTGTGGCTCTCCATGCTAACCCATGGCGGCGAGGCTTCCTCTCTGCTCTCTCGTACCAAGTCCTGTCCTCTAGGGAGCCTTCTCTCCTCCAAGTCAGAGAACTTTGGTCCCGCCTACCTCATTTCTACCCCGCCCACACGCGCAGGCATTTGTTCAGCCAATCAGGGATAACTTGGAGGGCCAGGATTACAAACGTCATTTTGGGGTAAAAGACAGCAAGCAGACCTCAGGGGGCAAAATAATTAACAATCAAAGACAAAGCAGCAGACCACACATTACAGGGGAGACTGGGGGCGCGGGGCGGGGCGGGGGAAGAAACTGCTGTAGGAATATAATATATGAAAGAAGAAAAAAAAGCAGCAGCTCCCATATCATCATCATCATCATCATCATCAACAAATAGGGCTGGAGGGATGACTCAGTAGTTTAGAGTTCTTGTTGCTCTTGCAGGGGTCCTGGGTTTGATTCCCAGCACCCACATAGTGGCTCACCCCCATCTGTAACTCTAGTTCCAGGAGATCCAACGTCCTCTTCTGGCCTCCTCAGCACCAGGCATGCAGGTAGTGCATGTACAAACATGCAGGTAAGCCGGGTGTGATGGCGCACGCCTTTAATCCCAGCACTCGGGAGGCAGAGGCAGGCGGATTGCTGTGAGTTCGAGGCCAGCCTGGTTTACAAAGCGAGTCCAGGACAGCCAAGGCTACATAGAGAGATCCTGTCTGGAAAAAACAAACAAACAAACAAAAAAACCAAACAAAAAAATCAAATGCACAGGCAAAACACTCATACATAGACAATTTAAAAATCTAAACAACTGCCCCCCCCAAATCCAAACAAGGTGGAAGTAGAAAACTGACTCCTCAAAATTGACCTTTGATCTATACATGCACCCGTTGACATGGACACACTCACCTCGACAGATGTACACACACACACACACACACACACACACACACACACATAAAGCAGTTCCCAAGAAGGCTAAGGCAACAGCAACAATGCATGAATATAGTTAGCCCTCCCAAACTGCGTGTCTGGGTTCAACCATCCTGGGATTGTCAGTGCTTGGGAAGGAAATATGCCTTCCCCAACACCTTTTCTTGCCTTTACCATTCAAACAGCACTTTATAACCACTATTCACATAGCACTTACATTGCAATTGGGATTATAAGCAATCTGGAGATGAGTTAAGGTACGTGTAGGTTATATGCAAATACTATGCCATTTATATAAGGGGCTTGAGCACCCGTGGATTTTGGCATCCTTAAGTGGTCTCAGAGCCAACCCCTCATGACGGCTGACTGTAGTCTATTTCAAGCGATGGCTGTCTGTAGAACCTCTCCCAGTATAGAGTACTTAAAATGCTGGATGAAATACAAAAAGCGTCTTTCTTTTTAAAGGCACGGCACTGTTGTCAGGCAAGGAGGGGAAAGGATCAGAAACAAGGAGGGAGTTCTATACCAGGCAAATTCCAGCTGCAGCTGCTGTCGGCAAGTGACACCTGCCAGTCCCTGTGGCCAGGTGAAACAAGCGCAGAGAGCAGGGTTGCAGTTTGGGTCCTATGGGGGCCACAGAGGCTGGCTTGGAACTCATTCAAGAAGACGGCTGAGGAGAAACTAGAGACTCGAGGGACTAGAGAAGTTGCAAGCAACAGGAAAGGCAGCGGCGGTGAGGGTCCTGCCTCCTAGCCACAGGCCTGCGCCCACTTGCAAATGGGCTTTTGTAATGTCTTGTTTTTGTTGTTTGGGTTTTGTTTTTGTTTTGTTTTGTTTTTTGGTTTTCCGAGACTGGGTTTCTCTGTGTAGCCTTTGGCTGTCCTGGACTTGCTTTATAGACCAGGCTGGCCTTGAACTCACAGAGATCCACCTGCCTCTGCTGGGATTAAAGGCCTGCGCCAACACTGCTCGGCACTTTTGTAATAATGTCTTAAAGCCTAAAATCGAGCATGATTCTGAGTTTGTAGTGCCCCCAGTGGCCAGCAAAAGAAAACAGATTTTCCACAGAAGAACAGAGGCCTCTGTTCCCATTGGTAAATACGCATCTTTACAAAATCTGCTTATTTTCTTTTAAGTGGTCAACATAGGCATTTAAAAATAATTTTTATTCAATTAATTTTTTGAATTGACCATCATTCTTGACACTTTGTACACATGTACAGCGTGCGGTGATTTATCTGACCCCTTTTCTCACCACCCCTACTTCTGATCCCAATAGTACTAGCCATTTCCTTTCTTTCTTTCTTTTTTTTTTTTTTTTTTTCCGTTTTTCGAGACAGGGTCTCTCTGTGTAGCCTTGGCTATCCTGGACTCACTTTGTAGACCAGGCTGGCCTCGAACTCACAGCGATCTGCCTGCCTCTGCCTCCCAAGTGCTGGGATTAAAGGGGTGCGCCACCACGCCCGGCACCATTTCCTCTCTTTTCTGGACCTACTAAGCTTAATTAGAGTTGCTTATATGAGCCTTCTTAGAGCTGCCAGCTTAAAAATGGCTACAGCACAGAAGAAAATGGCCTCCCCAAGCCGGACGTGGTGATGCATGCCTGTAATCCCAGAACTCAGGAGGCAGAGGCAGGCGGATCTCTGATTTCAAGGCCAGTCTGGTCTATAAGGGGAGTCCAGGACAGCCAAGGCTAAGCAGAGAAATCCTTTCTCGAAAAATCAAAATAAATAAAAAATTAAAAAAAGAAGCCTCAGCCGGGTGTGGTAGCACACACCTTTAATCCCAGCACTCGGGAGGCAGAGGCAGGTGGATCACTGTGAGTTCAAGGCCAGCCTGGTCTACAAAGCGAGTCTAGGACAGCCAAGGCTACACAGAGAAACCCTGTCTTGAAAAACCAAAAAAAAAAAAAAAAAAAGGCCTCTCTACCTGGCAACCAAGCCAAGGTCCTCAGGGAGGGGTGGTGCCTCATACATCCCACCCCATCCCCCCCCCCACCACCACCCCTGACCTCTCATCTATGAAGGAATGTTGAAGAGCCCAATTTTGTGCCAGTCTTGTGCAGGTAGGTAACCATAGTTACATGATGCACATTTAAAATAATTTTGTACATTTATTTACTGAGTGAGTGTGTGTGTGTGTGTGTGTGTGTGTGTGTGTGTGTGTGTGTGTGTAACAGGGCCTAAGAGATGGATCAGTGGTTAAGAGTACTCGCCGAGGCAGGGGACTGCGGTTCAGGTCCCACCACCCAGATAAGGAGGATCACAACTTCTTGTGACTCCAGCCCCAGGGGATTCCATGCCCTCTACTGCACTCTGTGGGCACTGGCCCACATGTGGCGCAGGTGCACACACACACACACACACACACACACACACATACACAAAGGTACACACATAAATAAAAACAAACTAAATCTTAAAAAAGAAAGAGGCTTCTCTTTCTAATGGCTGAAAGGGAAGGGACATGTGACTTTTACGTGGCAACACGGAAGCTCATGACTGACTCCTCAACAGAAACTGTGGATGGCAGAGACAGCTGAAAGCTGCCAATCTAGAATCCAGATTTAGCGTAACCACACTTGGCAAGCTAAAGTAAAACAGAGGCATCTCCCAATGAGAAAAAACCCGAACAAACCTATCACCATGAGATCTCCCCCAAAACTATTAAGGGAAGTTTCCATCTGGGCATGGTGGCACATTCCTGTTGTCTCCATTTGGTTTCTATTTCTGTGAAGAAGATGCCATGACCATACAATTTTTTGTTTTGTTTGTTTGTTTTTTGTTTTTTGTTTTTCGAGACAGGCGTTTCTCTGTGTAATAAGAGCCCTGGACTCTCTTTGTAGACCAGGCTGGCCTCGAACTCTCAGAAATCTGCCTGCTTCCCGAGAGCTGGGATTAAAGGCGTGTGCCACCACCGCCGGGCTAGCTACGGCAACTCTTATGAAGGACAACATTTAATTGGGGCTGGCTTACGGTTTCCGAGGCTTAGTCCACTATCCTCATGGCAAGAAGCACACACAGGTGGACATGGCGCTAGGGAAGGAGCCGGAGAGTTCTACATTTTATCCTGCAGGCTGCAGAAGGAAGCTGTGTGCCACACTGGGCATAGCTTGACCGTCTAAGACCTCAAAGCCCACCCCTACAGTGACACACTTCCTTCAACAAGGCCACACCCACTCCAACAAGGCCACACCCACTCCAAAAGGCCACACCCACTCCAAAAGGCCACGCCTCCTAACAGCAGAACACCCCCCCACCCCACCCCCGCCATGGGTCAAGCATTCACACACAGGAGTCTGTGGCGGCCATTCCTGTTCACACTACAACACTTGTGCTCTCTTGCTATTCAGAGGCTTAAAGCAGGAGGATTGCTTGAGCTCAGGAATTCAAGACTGAAATATAGTGAGAGGAGGGGAAAAGGGATGGGGAGACAGATTGGGACGGGGTAGGGGTGGGGGCATGGGAGGGGGGGAGAGGAAAGGACAGAGACAGAGAGGAAGAGAGAGGGAGGGAAGCAGTGGAGGCTACTTAAGGTAAAGTAAAAACAATTCTAGAATTCCCTGAGGGGAAAGCCTTCCCTGCTGGGGAGCTCCAGGGGCCAGGCCAGGCTGCTTCAAGTTTTGCATCTCGGCTCCCCCTCCATCTTTCCCTGGGTACCCCCTCTTCAGTTCCCCTGGATGCCACCCCCTGTGGTCACTGAGAGGGGTGCTCAGATCTTCAGCCTGTGTGCTGGCCTCTCTGCGCCTCCCAACAGCAACACTTCAGGACTCCAGAGCGACTGAGGCAGAATCTCCACAGCCCTGGGACCTGAGATCAGACACCTGGAGAAACTGAGCTGCTGAAGGCACAGAGAAAGCAGCAGCAACTCAGTGATGGCAGCTGCTGACAGGGCACTCCGGGGGGAGGGGGGAGGGGGAAGAGGGGAGGGGGGAGGCGTGTGTAACTGGAGCTAGTCTGTGAGCTCTAGTGCCATCTTTGTGGCAATAATGTATAAAGCAGCCAGTCCTCTGAGGCAGGGAGCTTTAGATGGTCTCACACTGCCAGCTGGGGGCCAGAACTAGAAACTGGACCCCCTAGTATGAGTTTTGTTAAGGAAAAGTGTTTGTTTGCTTGGGTTTCGGTTTCGGTTTCTGTCTGTAGCCTTGGCTGTCCTGGAACTCATTCTGTAGACTCGGCTGGCCTCCAACTCAAGAGATCTTGCCTGCGCAGGAAGTGAAGACAGGGGAATCCAAAGTTCAAGGTCATCCTTGGTACACAGTGAGTTCCAGGTCAGCTTGGGACACTTGAGACCCTGTCTTGAAAACAAGGACTAAGCTGGGTGCAGTGATGCCCGTCTGTAAGCCCAGCACTCAGGAGGCAGAGGCAGGAGGATCACAAGTACATAAGGAGTTCCAGGCCAGCCAAGGCTACATCATGAGAAAAATCTCAGAAAAATCTAAACCATGGCTGGCAAGGCCACTCAGTCAGTAAAGTGATGGCTGCGAGAGTCTGGCGGCCTGAGTTCAATCCTTGGAACCCACGGAAAGATGGAAGGAGACAAATGACTCCACAAAATTGTCTCCCAAAATAGTAATATACAAAATTAAAAAAAAAAAAAACAATGAAATACACCAATAAATAGTGCTCTACGGAATTTAAAGTAGACACAGACATAAAACAGATGACAAGACTTCTACAGAGAGCAGTAGGGAGAAACAGAAGTGAACAGTTGTAAAGCCCTTTATTGTTTGAGACATAAACAAAAATGCTAATCTAAGGCTGTGAGTCCAGCAGTAATATATCTTTAAAATATTGTTTGAATTGCAGAAAAGTTGAGGCGACAGTATGGAGAGCTCCCATAGGTCCACACTGAGTTTTCCTCCGTCACCATCTTGTGCTTTACCGCATGTCTGTCATGGATTAATGAGCCAACATCAGCTCTTTTGAGACAGCATCTCACTGTATGGTCCTGGTAGGCCTGGAACTTTTTATGTAGACCAGGCTGGTCTTGAACTCACAGAGATCCAACGGTCTCCGCCTCCTGAGTGCTAGGATTAAAGGCATGAACCACCACAATAAAAAGCTTCAATATTGGCCCTTTAAAAATATGTATTTTGGGGCTGGAGAGATGGCTCAGTGGTTAAGAGCACTGCCTGCTCTTCCAAAAGAACCCCGGTTCAATTCCCAGCACCCACATGGCAGCTCACAACTGTCTGTAACTCCAAGATCTGACACTCTCACACGAACGGACATAAATTAAAATTAAATAAAATATTTTTTAAAATATGTGTTTTATCATTCTTATTATTTGTATATGTGTGAGTATGTGTATTGGAGGTCCTATATCTGTGGAGGTCAGAGGCATCAGATCCCCTGGAGCTGGAGCTACAGGTGGTTTTGAGCCACATGACATAGGCGTTAGGAGCTGAACCTGGATCCTCAACAAAATCAGCAAGTGTTCCTAAGCATTGAGCCATTAGGTAGCCTAGTCTAGTTTTGAACTTGCCATGCATTTAAGAATGACCTTGAATTTCTGATCCTCCTGCCTTAGCATTGGAATTACAGGCATTGATACACTGGGGTTTTTTTATTTGTTTGTTTTGTTTTTTGTTTTTCCAGACAGGGCCTCTCTGTGTTAGCCTTGGCTGTCCTGGACTTGCTTTGTAGACCAGGCTGGCCTCAAACTCATAGCGATCCACCTGCCTCTGCCTCCCGAGTGCTGGGATTAAAGGCGAGTGCCACCATGCTCGGCTTGATACACTGTTAGGTGAGTATTTTATCTTTATTTAATTCTTACCTAAGGGCGTTTCCTCTTCAGGACTGAGCTAAGGTCCTCTGGTACATTTCCTTGTGTCTCTTTGGTTTCTCTTGGCTATGACAGCTTTTCAAGCTCCTCTCACTTTTACAGTCTTAGCAGTATGAGAGCACTGGAGCTGTCCCTCAGCTCAGATTTGTCTGATATTTTTGTCAAGACTAGATTGGAATCATATGGACTTTTTCCCCCCTGTGTGCACCAGACCTGGGTGATCTGTTTCTGAGGGGAAGATCAGTGTGTTAAAGTCTGATTTCATCACCGGCCATCAGGGCAACATTATCACACCACTTATCTGTGTTGATACTCACCTTGGTCCGAGGCAGTATTTGCCGGGTTTCTTCACTGTGAAATTATTCCCCTTCCTCTTTCCCTTATGGTATTCCTTTGAAAGAGTCATGATGGTCAGGCCAAACTTCAGTAAGTAGAGAGTTACACTGTGGCTCCTTGGGGGCACAGCATCTACATCCATCATTTGGACCTGATGTGCAAGAGACATTTTTTTCCCATTGATGGCTCTACATTTTTTGTGGGGTTTTTTTTTTTTTTTGGTTTTCGAGACAGCGTTTCTCTGTGTAGCCTTAGCTGTCCCGGATTTGCTTTGTAGACCAGGCTGGCCTTGAACTCACAGTGATCCACCTGCCTCTGCCTCCCGAGTGCTGGGATTAAAGGTGTGTGCCACCACTACCTGGCATGATCGTCTCTTTTATACCTGGGCTTATAACTATGCAGCCCAGGCTAGCCAGCCCTTTACCTCAGTGTCCCAAGTACTGAGATGAGAGGTGTGGAGAGCCATGATCCACCTGTCTCTGTCCACCCCCCTTCCCTCCACCCCCACCCCCCCGAGTGCTGAGATTAAAGGCATGTGCTACCACATCCAGCTGGACTTAATATTTTTTAAAAGGCATTTCTTTTCTGTAAGTCACTACAGAAAAGTACTAGGCAGCCTTCCACCCAGCATAGCTTTTCTTGTTTGTTTCTCTGCTTGTTCTTTTGAGTTTTGGAGACAGGGTCTCATATGTCCCAAGTCATCCATTATTGGTGGAGCCTTGTTTCCTTTGAGAGTGGCATTAGATGTGGGCACTAACACTGATGTGTCATTTCTCCTAGACACTTAGGTGACAGAATAAGAAAAAAAATATATGTACTGTAGCTTATGTTTATACATATGAATGCATATGTCAGGTATGTGTGTTCATATACATAACCATCTATGTCTATAGAAACCACTGACTAGGGGCCGCGTGTGGTGCATGCCTCCTTTAACCCCAGCACTTAGGAGGCAGAGGCAGGAGGATCACTGTGAGTTCGAGGCCAGCCTGGTCTACAAAGTGAGTCCAGGACAGCCAAGGCTACACAGAGAGACCCTATCTCAAAAAAACTAAAATAAAATAAAAAAGGAAGAAGAAACCATTGAATAAGGAAAGAATGTTAAAATAATGGCTGTGGTGGTTAATTTTGACTGACAACTGGATTGGATTTAGTTAACACCTGAGAGATCAAGCACACTTTTGGGCACACCCAGAGAGAGTTGCCGTGCTGGGCAGCAACTGGAAAGGAATGATCGGTCTGGAATGTGGGCAATACAGTCCAACAGCGTGGGGCCAGGCCAGGACACAGGTAGATGCAGTGGCCCCTGGCACACAGGCGTTCTCTCTCTCTCTCTCCCTCTCTCTCTCTGCTTCCTCCTGCATTCTTCTTCCATGATGTTCAGTCTCATCTCAGGCCCACAGTGTTGCCAGCTGACCAGCTATTGTAATATATGACCTCACGAGCCAAAATAAACGTTCTCTAGAAAGCCGTTTCTCCCCGCCCCTCCACTGTTCCCCCACTGCCCCCCCCCCAGCCACCCCCCCCCCCGCAGCCATCTCAGGTTTTTGTCAGTGCAGTAAAAAGTATGATTAACACAATAGAGGGATCAATGGAATAATGAAAACCAGCCCGTCCCAAAGAAGACAGGGGCAGAAAATTGGACAAATAAGTAGCAAAACTAGGCAAGACGAAAAGAAAGCAAAGAGCAAGGCGGCGGCAGTCCAAAATGTAAGAGGGATGAACAGTAAGTGTGTAAAAAAAAAAATGAAGACAGTCCATGGCTCTTTATTTACCCTCTCCATCCAATTCTACCCTCTTCCGTTTCCTGCTCTCTGCCTAGGCCTGTTGACCTACATGGACTGGGCCAAAGCAACTCCTTTCCTGGGACTCCTCTCTAGGCTCAGCCATCCAGATTCACACACACAGTCCACGTGGGCTGGCTGTGCCCTCCGACCAAACTCACTGCTTCTTTGTAATTGGTTTGCTCTACAGATATTTCCATGTGGATTTCAAAAACTGTTCACTCTCTTCATCCCTTCAGGCCTAGCAGTATTGACAGTGCTGTGGCTATTAGCTCCAAGTAACTGCGTTATCTCTTGTCGGTTCCCTGTGTCCTGTGCAAGCCTTCATAAACAGTCCCTGCAGAAAACCTTCCAGGAGTTGTTTTAATTTCTACGCTGTATCATCTTTCCTCCTGTTTGGACTCACACTGAGGTAAAACTTGTGGAATGTGGAAACAGTCCTTCAGGACCGGATTCTAGAACACGGTGGCTGCATATTTGAGGAAGGCGGCGCTACAGCTGGGCAACGGGTAGGAAGTGGGTGCCCTGCAGTGTGTATGTAGCACACCGCCACAATGCTGCTTAGCAGTGGTGGGAGCATGGGATGACACGCAGCTGAGGGAGAGAGCCTCACAGGACCAGCACTCACCGGCTCTGGCAACCAGCGCGGTTATGGAACAATAGGACCTAAATAATTCTTCTCATCCCCCTTTGATGTTTAACATGGGGGAAAGTTGCCATGGAAAGAAAGAAAAGAAAAAAAAAAAGAAGTGAAGTCTAGAATGATCCAATGGCATCTCTAAAGGATGCCTTGGTTTCTGGTGATTGCAGGGTAGATATGTATGCCTGCAAACCAAAGGTAGGGGCTGATGATCGGGGCTGAGGCTTTGCAGCGTCTGGTAAATAAATAGCCCCAGGAAGTCTCTTACATCATGACAAGGTTATTGTGGGAGGAGTGGGACTCTGAGTTATGGGGAGGCAATACAGGATGCGCCCAAGAAAGATGTGAAGATGTAGTGGGGCTGAAGACTTTCTATTGATGGAACCAGCTCTCCCCTGCATAAGAGCCGTATGCTAACTGTACCCAACACAGTTCCTAAGACGCTGAGCCTTCCTCTCCTCATATTCCGTCCCTTTATTTCTTTTCACTCTCAGGACTACATTGAGGACCAAGTGTAGAACTACACGGTGTGTTCCAAAAGAGACTGACAGTGTAGTTAAAGTGTTTAAATCCCGGGCCGAGGAGAGGCCTCCATTGGCTAAATGCCTGCACACAAACACGAAGACCTGAGTTTGGGTCTCCTCTACCCATACTAGCTCCCTGTGTCTGTAACCCCCGGGGCTTTGGGGGACAGAGACAGGCAGGCCCCTGGGGTTTTTGGCCAGCCATCTGGCTGACCAGATGAGCTCCGGGCTCAGTGATAGACCTCGTCTCAAGCATAAAGTCAGTGAGAGGACTCATCAGGGAAAGATGCATTTGATGACCTGAGTCTGATTCCGTGAACCCAAGTGGTGAAAGGACAAACTTTGTTTGTTTGTTTTTTGGAGACAGGGTTTCTCTGTGTAGCCTTGGCTGTCCTAGACTCACTTTGTAGACCAGGCTGGCCTTGAACTCGTAGCGATCAGCCTGCCTCTGCCTCCCAAGTGCTGAGATTAAAGGCGTGCACCACCACTGCCTGGCTGAAAGGACATACTTTTGCTGTTAGCTTAATTAATGTTTATTATTAGGCTTATAATTATTATGGTGGTAATATCTAACCTGCCATCATAATCAATAAGATTCAGACACCTGCTGCATTTGAGAATAAGCCTTATTTTACCTGAGACTGGGCAGATAGTAACCCCCTAAACTACCTGTCAGTGTCTCTCATCTTCTCTCCCACGCCATCTGTTCTAACAAATCCTATCTGGGCTACCTCCCATCCATAATCCCAAAACACTTGCTAAGGTTGTTCATCTGGGCCGTTTCTTTCCATGTGGAACTTCAGAGTTCCTCCTCTGGGCCCACATGGCTCTTTTTTTATTTTTATTTTTATTTTCTGTTTTTATTTTTATTTTTTAATCCCCATGGTGATTCTCCTTTCTCCTTGGGTCCTGTCTGCTTTTCCTTCCCAAGATCCTCTTTGTCCCGAAAGCCTGCGAACCTTCACCACGCCTACTTTCCTCCAGCCCTGTTCAGGTTTTGGCTTTCTTTCTTAGTAAAACAGGGAGGCAAGGTTAAATGACAATACTTGGGGTACAGTCTGCAGTAAGAATCTGGGGGGGGGGGCAACAATTAACCAACACAAAGCACCAGACCAATTCTCCAACAACAAACCATTTCCTCTAAGTTTTCTTCTGACTTCCACATATGCCCCATGGCATGCACACACTCCACACTAAACAAACAAACAACTACATGCAATTTTAAAATGTGAGAGTGGGCTGGGCGTGGTGGCATACACCTTTTAATCCCAGCTCTAGGGAAACAGAGGCAGGCAGATCGCTGTGAGTTCGAGGCCAGCCTGGTCTATAAAAATGAGTCCACGACAGCCAGGGCTGTTATACAGAAAAACCCTGTCTCAACAAGCAAACAAACAAAAAAGTAAGAGTGACTGAGGAAGACATCCGACATCACCCTTTGGTTTTCACATATCCACACATGCACATACACCACACACAGGCACACAGACACACACAGATACAGACACACACACACACACACACACACACACACTACAAAACTTCTCCAGGTGCATTTTCAAGTACCTAATGCAAACACTGTGTGTGTGTGTGTGTGTGTGTGTGTGTGTGTGTGTGTGTGTGTGTGTGTGTGATGTTTGACAGCTGGCTCTCCAGGTGTAGTCCCTGGACCAACAGTGTCAAGTGTCACTTAAGATCTTTTATACGTGCAGAGTCTCAGGTCTTCATTGGTGCTATGGCCTCTGAAACTGAGGGAGTGGTGCCCAGAAATCTACATTTTAACAAACAGCTGATTCTGGTTCATACAAAACTTTGAGAACCACAGACACGATCGATTGATCTACTCTCTTTCCCATTTTCTCGAGTCTTTAGATATCACTTCTTCTCCCTCACTACAGAGCACAGTGGCCCCTGGGGTCAGAAAGACTGACGAGCACTGGCTAGAAAAAGCAGAACCTTGGGTCCATCCTAGACTTGCTGAACAAATCTGCTTTTAAAATATCTCCCCAGGGGATCCAAGCGTGCGTGTTCCAAAGTTGGAAAAGCCCTGCCCACCTGCAGTGGCCCGCAAACTTCAGGACGTGTTAGAACCACCACACTTTGGGAGCCACTGTGCTGGGTAAACCCATCCAGCTCTCTCACCACAGCCCCAGGAAGAGGAGGAGGAGGAGGGCATGATCCCGGCACAACAGCAGCCTGGGAAGGAGCCATTGGAAATGCAGGTGAGGAATTCTAGGATTCGGGGTGATCACTAACGCGGGCCCTGCTACAGCTCGGTGTCATTTTGTTGTTTACTTCTTGTATTAGTTTCTGATGTTATCTAATAAACAACCACACATCTAGCACTAAAGGCAACAGATGGCTGGGCATGGTGGCACATGCCTTTAATCCTAGCAGTGGTGAGGCAGAGGCAGGTGGATCGCTGTGAGTGAGGCCAGCCTAATCTACAAAAGCGAGTCCAGGACAGCCAAGGTTACACAGAGAAACTCTATCTGGAAAAACCAAAACCAAACAAACAAATAAATAAAATAAAAATAAAAGCAGCAGGCAACTAGTTGTGCACACCAGAAGATCAGGTATGGCAGAGATGTCTGGATTCTCTGCCCAGGGTCTCAAAAGACCAAATAACCAGTCAGTCATCAACCAACCAATCAAGGCTGCGGGTGAGCTGCTTGCCCATTCTGAGCTCAGCGTCTTCATCCAAGCTCAACCAGTGAAGCCGGATTCAATTCCTTGTGCCTAGGAGGCTGAGTTCCTCGGCCTTGGCTGGTTCTGAGCCAGCACCTAGATTCCTCCCACATTCCTGGCTCCTCTGTCTTCACAGCCATCAACAGGAGACCTGTTCCTGCATCACCCTTCAAATCCCACTCAGCGGGAAGCTCCGGCTGCCTGGAGGGATTTACCTGTTTACCTTGGACGTGCGATGTTCATCTTCCTGAAACTGATTTGGGACCTTTTTTATGTTGGCAAAAGTCCCTTCCCTGAGGCTTCTTGGTTAGTGCTTGACTGAATAACTGAGAGGTGGTGCCGCCAATTGGGGGAGCAGAGGTTTGGGGACGCACTCCCACATCTTTCCTCGCAGTTACACATGTCCTTGTTTGAGGATCAAGCATTTCTAGGTGAGGTTCCAGGAGTGACTGCAAGACTGAGGGCGTCTGCTAAAATGGTAGACAGGAGGCATGTGGGTCTCTTTCAACGAAGGATGCGTACAGACAGAGGTAAGAGGAAAACTCTGTCATCAGATACAGTCTGTCTAGGCCTCCAGAATTAAAAATATGTGGGCTAGGCAGTTGTGGTGCACATCTTTAATCCTAGCACTAGGGAGGTAGGGTGGTAGAGGCAGGTGGATGTCTGTGAGTTTGAGGCTAGCCTGGTCTACAAAGAGAGTTCCAGGGCAGCTAGGGATGTTACACACACACACACACACACACACACACACACACACACACACCACCAAAACCAAAAAAACCAACCAACCAACCAACCAAAACAACAACCCTGTTTCAACCCCCCCCAAAACCAAAAACAAACAAAAAACAGGTGTGTGTGTGTGTGTGTGTGTGTGTGTGTGTGTGTGTATGTGTATGAACACATGTGAGTGCAGGTGCCTCTGAAATCTAGAAGACAGTGTCAGACCCCCTTGGAGCTGGAGTTATAGGTGGTTGTGAGGGATACACCGTGGATGCTAGGAACAAAACTCAGGTCCTAGGCAAGATCAGAAAGTGCTTTACAGGGACCCATTAATGGACTTTTTTTTCTTCTCTTTTCTTTCTTTCTTTCTTTCTTTCTTTCTTTCTTTCTTTCTTTCCCTCAGTGGGCTTTCTTAACCTCTGCTCTATTTGGCTACCTAACTGGGAGCCAAGCCTGGGATCAGAGCAGGAGGAAGGAGCTAGGATAGCTCAGAGTCACACTCGAAAGGTCTGAGGCTTGCTGGTCTTGACATTATTGTTCTGTCAGCTTCCCACTGACTAGGACCTTTGAGAAAGAGAGGACCAGGACGTGTTTGGGACCTACTGGTCAATAGTGACATAATTTCCCCTTAACGGGCAGGATCTGTGAGCCCAGGCCAGAATCTTATTTTCTCTGTGTCCTTTCCCAGGTTCCCTCCCTGTAGGCTTGCCTTAAGCCACCTGTGTCCTTAGCCTGAGGGACTCTTGTCCTCTTCCCTATCCACAGAGGATTTTTTTCTCCTGGATGTCAATACTGCCTTTGGTACTTTTTAGGCCTGGAGGCCCTAGGTTGCTACAGTATCTCCTGTATACTCCCTGCCTCCTGCCTACACCTTCACAAATAGTCCCATTATGAAACCTCGGGAATGATCCTAATTTGAATATGCCATCTGTTTTCTGTTTGGGTTCTGACTGCTACCAGAACCGATTAGGAGACAGACACAGGGCCATGCCAGATGGAGATACAAATATTACTTTTATTACCATCAAAACTGACACTGGACAATATGGCTTAGGTCTGGTAGTAAACGTGTTTGCTGACATGTCACTCTGGGGTCAGCCCTGAGAGGCCTTGTCCCTGTGACCCTGTGGTGTGAAGGAATGACACGGGATTCACATTTCTCATTGGGGAAAGACTCAACTGAGTGGCACAACTATGCTCTCTGCAAAGATTTGCTTGTTTTATGTGTAGGAGTGTTTGCCTGAATGTATACAGGTATGCCCACATACATGCATGTGTGTCTGGTACCCACAGAGGCCAGAAGAGGCCACTGGATCCCCCAGAACTGGAGATGGTTGTGAGCCACCATGTGGGTACTGGGAATGAACCTGGGTCCTCTGCAAGAACAACGAAGTACTCCTGCCCATTGAGCCGTAGCTCCAGCCTTGCAACTCTACGCTGCAGTTACCTGCAGCCAGCTGAGTCAGCCCCAGGGAAGACCAAGGAAGGGACACGGGGACCAAGTCTTATTCTGGAAGGACTCTGCTAGATGGATAGTTTTATGTCAACTTGATACAAGCTAGAGTCACTGGAGAGGAGGGAGCCTCATTGAGAAAATGCCTCTCTATAAGATTGGGCTGTAGGGACTGGAGAGATGGCTCAGTGGTTAAGAGCACTATCTGCTCTTCCAAAGGGCCTGGGTTCAATTCCCAGCTCCCACATGTCAGTTCACAACTGTCTGTAATTCCAATTCCAAGGGATCTGACACTGACGCATATAAAACAAAGCTTAATAAATTATTTTTTTTTTTTTAAAAAAAAGATTGGGCTGTTGGCAAAACTGTAGAGCATTTTCTTAATTAATGATTGATGAAGGAGGGCTCAGCCCACTGTGGGTTGTACCATTCCTGGGCTAGCTGTCCTGAATTATATAGGAAAGCAGGCTGAGAAAATCAGGGAGAGCAAGCCAGTAAGCAGCTCCCATCCATGGCCTCTGCACCAGCCCCTGCCTCCAGGTTCCTGTCCTGCTTGAGTTCCTGTCCTGACTTCCTTTAGTGATGGACCACGATGTGGAAGTGTGAGCCAAGTAAGTCCTCTTCTGCCCAGGGTACTTTTGGTCATGATGTTTCACCACAGCAATAGAACCCTAACCAGGACAGACTCTTTCCACAGAAGGACACGAAGCCTGACAGCAGCAGCAGAGCAGCAGCAGCATCTTGAAAAATTAAGCAGCAGCCTACTGTTGACGATAGTTCCAGCATGTGGGAGGCTGAGGGAGGACCATCACTTGGACCTAGAAGTTCAAGACCAGCTTGACTATTTATAACAAGACTCTGTCAGAAAACAAACAAGGGGATGTGTGTTAGAGAAAGCAAAAACAGGGGCTGGAGAGATGGCTCAGTGGAGAAGAGCACTGTCTGCTCTTCCAGAGGTCCTGAGTTCAATTCCCAACAACCAAATGACTCACAACCATCTATTACTGGGATCTGATGCCCTCTTCTTCCATGCAGGTGTACATGCAGATAGTGCACTCGCATACATAAAATAAATAAGTAAATATTTTTTAAAAGGCTCTTAAATATTCAGATTCTCTATGATTTAGACAAGCAATTTGCTTAATTAGAACACGAAATAAAGTAGACAAAAAACTAGAAGTGAATATTTCACATAAAAGGAATTAAGTGTGTTTGTTTTGTTTTGCAATTCTGGAAACAAACCCGGGGCCTTACACATGCTAGGCTAACACTCTACACTCAAGCCATAAAAATAAAATATTAATGGCTAAAAAAAAAAAAATGTGGAATAGTGCAGTTATTCAACTCCAGTAATAGACGGGGACTTGACTTAAAAATTTTTTGAGAAGAGGTGGGAGACGGTTCAGCCAGTAACCCAGCACCCACATAGAAGTTAAGACATCTTTAGTCCCAGGGCTAGGGAGATGGAGACAGGAGGATTTCTGGGGCCTGTTAGCCACTAGCAGAATCTAGGAACTTCAAGTTTAGTGAGAGACTCTGTTTCAAAATACTAGGTGGAGGGGCCAGAGAGATGGCTCAGTGGTTAAGAACTGGCTGGCCTAGGTTGGATTGTGAGAGCTCACAAACATCTGCAACTCTAGCTCCAGGGGACCCTCTTCTGCTCATTGCAGGCACCACAGATATACATGCAGGCAAAACACCCGTAAACAAAAAATTAACACAATTTAATAAAAGACATGCCCCTTTAACCCAGCACTTAGGAGGCAGAGCAGACAGGTCTGAGTTCAAGGCTAGCCTGATCTACAAAATGAGTTCTGGGACAGCCTGGCCTACATGGTCTTGAAAAACTAAACAAACAAACAAAAAAACTCAACCGACTTAAAAACATTATACCTGTTTTTTGTTTTTTTTTTTTTTGAGTTTGTTCCGGTCCTTTTTTTTTTTTTTTTTTTAAAGATTTATTTATTATGTATACAGTATGCATCAGATCACACTGTAAATGGTTGTGAGCTACCATGTGGTTGCTGGGAATTGAACTCAGGACCTCTCGAAGAGCAGTCAGT
Source organism: Acomys russatus (assembly GCF_903995435.1). Taxonomy (NCBI): domain Eukaryota; kingdom Metazoa; phylum Chordata; class Mammalia; order Rodentia; family Muridae; genus Acomys; species Acomys russatus. The sequence continues at coordinate 14,229,543 of NC_067165.1, forward strand.
GCTCTTAACCGCCGAGCCATCTCTCAGGGCCTATACCTGTATCTTATGTTAAAAACCATGTGTGCTCGGGAGGTATCGCTGAGTTTAGAGTTTGCAATTAGTTAACGTTCCATTAGGCTGCCCAGAGCCTTTGTTTGTTATTGAGCATGCATATGCAAGAGAGGGAAAGAAGGTTTTTCTGGATGCGAGCCAGCTACCCAATAACAGATTAGAAAGCAAGGATAAAGGGGCAGCTTACAGGAACCCCCTTTGGAAGAGGAACATGTGCAACACGGAATAGCAAATATTGTACTATTCTTCCGAGAATATAGATAATTGCTTATGCAAGTGCAAATTTTGTAAAGTGATTTGATTCTGGTTTGTATAATGATGCTATTATTCAGTGTACGGTGTGTGAGAGATTATTCTGTTTAGACGTGCTGACATTTTAGTTTACAGGGTCCCAAATGTAGATGTATCATGGATATTCCTGTATAAATGCTTACGTACAATAGCAGTCTATGAAAGAAAAAAAAATTTTTTTACCCAAGATTTCCGTTCCTTTCTGACGCCGCGACAAGCTGTCGTGAGCCCGTGTGATATGGACTATTGCTGGCAGAATTGAGTATAGTCAGAAAGTTAAATTCTGAAGAGTTAGAAATGCAGGCTCAATGGCTCAAAAAATAATAGCAGAGTGACAAGTGAATGGAGATATTCTTAAATGGAGGCAGCTGTAACTGAACACATGGCTGGGCGTGGAAATACATAGCACGATGTATAGGCTCCGGCTTGAGCATATTGTATAAAATGATAGGAAACCAACAGCTCAGATAAAGAAAGCTGAAGAGAAACGAAAATGTTCTTGTACAGGGCAAGATAATAAAAAACTTAATGAGGAGAGTGAACTAAACACCCTGGCGTCGTCTATGACTTTGAAAGACAAAGATCCCCTGTTAGACACTGGCCTCTTTGCATCCCTGTGGGGTCATCCAGCCGTCCACTGCTAGTTATGAGAACTATACCGATTCATGAAATGATATAAATACGTAACCACCCCAGTGCCCCAAGGTCAGGCCTTTACATATAGAAGAAAAAGCTTCCTTGGGGCTCACAGTTCCAGAAGGTTAGAGTCCACGCCCATCATGGTGAGGGGCACAGTATAGGCAGGCATGGCGCTGGAGCAGTAGCTGAGGGCTCACATCTTTTTGTTGTTGTTGTTTTGTTTTTTTGAAACAAGGTCTCTCTGTGTAGCCTTGGCTGTCCTGAACTTGCTTTGTAGACCAGGCTGGCCTCAAACTCACAGCGATCTCCCTGCCTTTGCCTCCCGAGTACTGGGATCAAAGGCATGCACCACCATGCCTGGCTCCTTTTTTTTTTTTTTTTAAAGATTTATTTATTTATTATGTATACAGTGTTTTGCTTGCGTGTGTGCCTGCACACCAGAAGAGGGTACCAGATCTCATTATAGATAGTTATGAGCCACCATGTGGTTGCTGGGAATTGAACTTTGGAAGAGCAGCCAGTGCTCTTAACCTCTGAGCCATCTCTTCAGCCCCGAGGGCTCACATCTTGATCCACAAGAATGGGTCAGAGAGAGGGACACTGGGAATCCCTTGAATCTTTTGAAGCCTCAAAGCCAGTTCCCAGTGACACAGCTCCTCCAACAAGGCCATACCTCCTAATCCTTTCCAAACAGGTCCACCAACTGGGGCCCAAGTATTCAGATATATGGATCTACAGGGATGTGTGTGTGTGTGGTGGGGGGAGACCGTGCTCATTCAAAACACCATAATGTTGTTTTTTACTGAGAGACTCAAAATTTTTTTTTTTATTGAAGTGTGCACAGTGCTGGAGGCTGGGAGGGTAAACAGCAGGTTAATTCTTGGAAATCTTGATTATTGTGGAAAATGTTAAGAGGAAACAAAGGCAGCCTGGTTGGTTCCTTAGCAGAGGTGTTAGGTGACAAACATAGTACTTTGTTTTTCTTTGCCTCTTCTCACTGACATCAGAGTTAGTCTCCTGGACTGACTAATCTCCACAAGTGTAGTTTTTCTAAAAAGGAGACGAGAGGGAACAGAGTTTTGGATGGGCAACCAAATCTGTAACAGATATACTGGTCCAACCTGGGTCAGGAGAGTAAATTACTGCGACACCTATGCATGCCTTTGGGTGACAGAAGATCAAAGTGATAGACAGTAGTTCCCACAAAGACTCGAACTTGTCCTCTTGACAAATTCCTCTGCTACCTAGCAATTGTTGCTAACATGTTATCTCCAAACTTGGAGCCGTGGAGTTTCCTAGGGTCAGGAAACCAGGTTGTTTAGGGGGCTCTCTCCCACCCAGTGTCTCTTAGAAGGCTCTCCTCTAGCTGTCAGCCATAGTGTCACTTCAAGACTCACTAGGGGAGGCTCTGTTTTATGCTCATCCTTGTGGCTCTTGGCCAGCATTAGACCCTCGCCAGGTTTGAGCCAATGTGTTAGTTTGGATTGGGCCATGGTTTGTATTTTATGTGTCTCCCCAAGGCCTATGGGGTGCATGCTTGTACCAGTGGCTCCCTTAGGAGGCGGTGGAATCTTTAAGAGGTGGGGCCTCATGAGAGGTCTTCAGAGACTGGGGGTGTGTGCTCTTAACAGTGATTATAGGACCCCCAACTCCTCCTCTCTCTTTCACTTGCTGGCTGTGGGGTGAACAGTTTTTTTTCTGTCGTGAGCATCCACTAAAATGTGCTGCTTTGCCACAAATCCTGTCAGGCACAACCAAGCATGGGCCAATGTCTCTGAAACCATGAGCCATATGTGTGTATGAGTGTGTGTGCATGTGTATATATGTGTCTGTGTGTGTGTGTGTCTATGTGAGTGTGTCTGTGTTTGTGCGCATGTGTGTGTTGATGTGTGTGTGTGTGTGTTCTGAGACAGTGTTTCACTGTGTAGTTCTGGCTATCCTGGAGCTCTGAGTAGACCAGGCTGGCCTGAAACTCAGAGATGTGCATGCCTCTGCCTCCTGAGTTACGGAATTAAGGGCGTGCACTGCACACACATCTTCTTCCTTCCTTGTATGCCTCTCTGCTTCTTGGCTTCTGTGAGGGGAGTGGCCTTTGCCCTGCATTCCTGTTGTCATAATATTCTGCCTTGCCTCTAGCACAAAGCAACGAGTCTGATTGACTTTAGACAGAAACCTTTGCAAGCGTGAGAACAAAGTCTTGTCTCCTTTCTGTTGCTTTTCTCAGGTGTTTGTCACACAGATAAAATATCTGACACAGAACTTCAACATATGAAGGGGTGAAGGTGACATATTTAGTTATAATGACTACAGACACCAGAGCTTCTTTTTTTGTTGTATGTTTGGTTTTGGTTGTTTTTTGTTTTTTTTTTTTGGTTTTTCGAGACAGGGTTTCTCTGTGTAGCCTTGGCTGTCCTAGACTCACTTTGTAGACCAGGCTGGCTTCGAACTCACAGTGATCCACTGTTGCGCCCTCCCGCCGGCAGGAACGACGCAGACACCAGGATTCTTCTCAATCGCACTTTATTGGGAGCGCCCTTGAAGCTGAAGCGGAAGACCCCGAATGCCCGCAAGCACATCGTTTAAGTATGATTAGTACAAGGCGTGTCAAGATCTCATAGGCTGTAATTGGATTCCTCATTAGCATGCCCGCAGTGGAGAGGGCCGCATCTGAGTGCTTCATTAGCATGCCCCTATTCGGGAGGGGTGCATTGAGAGGGCTTATGTCTGCACATGCGCGGGAGTGGTAATGGTTGCCGCCATTATAAAGTGCGGCCGCGCCTTACAATCCACCTGCCTCTGCCTCCCAAGTGCTGGAATTAAAGGCATGTGCCACCAAGCCCAGCTGTTTGTTTTTTGAGACGAGGTTTTTCTGTGTGGCCTTGGCTGTCCTGGACTAGCTCTGTAGAGCAGGCTGGCCTGGAACTCACATCAATCTGCCTGTCTCTGCCTCCCTAGTGCTGGGATTTAAGGTGTGCACCACCACGCCCAGCTGACATCAGAGTTTCTAACATGTAGGTTTTTCTACAGGGCACTTCACAATATGGCAGCTGGTTTCCCTAAGAGCAGGTGAGCAAGACCCCAAGATAAAAGCCACAGCTCTTTTGTAAGTCACTTTCCGAGGTGTGTGCCATCATCCTAAGTTTTCAGAAGCGAGTCACATATTCCAGGGGAAAGGGATACCCCAGGCCTCTGGATATTTATGGGCATGGATCATGAGGGAGCATGCTGTAGGATGCTCACTATGCCATCTGAGCAGATAACGTGCTGAAGGGCCACCGTGACCCTGAGCAGGAACAGTCTCAGAAACGGTAACTGTAGCCCAAACTATACAACCGTTGTAAGGAAGCTGAGCCTGCAGCAAAGCCCTGAGACTCTGACGCTCCCCACAATTACAATGTTAGCGTAGAATGTGCTAGCAGGTGGTAGGCATGCACGCAGAAGGCTTTAAAGTTCTGTTTTTATTAAATATGAAACTGATACACAAAATTGGTGCCCATAAAACATATGTAAGTGATAAAAGCGAGATATAATTAGCACTGGAGGATGCGCCATCCAGTCTCAGGGAAGGGATGACAACGACTTTCGAGGTCCCCAGTAGCTTCTGTTCCCCTCCCTCCCGACACAAGGATGCTGTGTTTTGTGATTGTTCTTCCCATCCTTAAAAAAAAAAAAAAAAGATTTATTTATTTATGCATTTGTGTATTTACGCATTCTACTGCATGTATGACTGCATGACCGAAGAGAACATCGGACAGAAAGAAGGCAACAGACTTCATTATAGATGGTTGTGAGCCACCATGTGGTTGCTAGGACTTGAACCCAGGACCTCTGGATGAGCAGCCAGTGCTCTTAACTGCTGAGCCATCTCTCGAGCCCAACATGCTTTTTTTTTTTTTTTTTTTAAGTGACAGAGATGTTTGTATCTCCTCACGTGATAGTGGCTTTCCCTGCCTTTGCATAAGTGGCAGCAAGGCTGGTGAGGTGGCTTAGTGCGTAAGGTACTCGTTGTACAAGCCTGCACCCAAGTTCAACCCCAGGAGCCCACCACAGAAGAAGAGAATCAAGTTAGGTTCTCAGCACCCATGTCCAAGTCCAGGGAATCTGACACCACAGGCACCCATACTCACGTGCACACCTACACACTGACACACACACACACACAGAAATCAGACAAAATCTTTAAGAAAAATGGAAGCATGCACAGTATACATTTCTCTTAAAATTATGTTTCTGAGAGATTAAAAACAAAACAGAAAACCCATCCATCACATTAATGTTTTCCATTTGAACCAGACTTTACCAACTCCTCAGCGCCAACAAACTTCCCACTGCTCCAATTCTCACCGGAGCCACTGGCTTCGTCTCCTCCTTCTTTGTGCAACACCGCACCTCTGTGCTACAACGCACGTCCATGTGCCTCAGTGGACATTTGGCTCGTTTTGTCCTTTTGCTATGCAAACTGCGTTGCTATGAATATCATCAGGCTTGTTCCTGCCACGGTTCAACAAATGTTTCTTCAGGGAATACACGTGGAAGAGGACCTGCTGGGTCGAGGGCACGTCAGCTTTCCAAGATCACGCCAAATTGTTTTTCCAAAGAGGTTAGAGTGAGTTACATCCCTACCGGCCAGGAGGAGGCGCCACAGTTGCTCCAGATCCTACCGGGCATTGGTACAGACTCTCATGTCTGCCCATCTGAATGGTGTCTAACGGGATCTCATGGAGGGTTTGACGTGGGGTGAGGTGCACACAGGACTGTGGCTGTCTCAAGATCACACGGGCAGATGCTATCACATGACCAGATGAGACTCTGGACCCTACCCTCGAGTTTTTAGCTATGATCCGTTAACTCTTTACAGGTTGTTGACGTCATAATGAAACGTGTCTCCTGTGCAGACTCTCTGGATAAAAGTTAAATGCAAAGAGTGGAAACTTGGAATAATAACTTAGTATGATCCCTGTGCCACAAAACAAAAAACAAAGCAAAACAAAACAAAAAAATCAATGCTCGACACTATAGATGATCAAGTTATGAGTGAAGAAATAATTTGTAGGCTGAGGTGTAGGTCAGCGGAAAAAGCACTGTGCTCCACATACAGGTGTCCCGGTTCAATCTCTAGGGTGGAAAAAAGGGGAAAGATCATGTTAATGGACCTTGTGCTCTGCCTATATTTATTTTATTGAAAGATGGAAGGGCATTGAAAGAAAGAGAGAGTCATGTCTAGTTGGCTCATATGCTCTCTCTGGTGCCATAAAGTAGCCTGAAGGTGGGGCACTGTGAGTTAGAACATTTAGTCCTTGATTCAGAACTTGGGGTCCGGTGGTTTCGGTTAGGATTTAAGTAGAATTACCCTGGTGCGGGTCAGGAATTTACAGCCGAGAGTTATCCTCCCTCGGGTGTCACTCTGGACTTGAAACCTGCTGACTGATTCACCAGCTAAACTTAGTTAAGAGGTCACGACCCGACTGGACTCTAGCCAAGAGACAGGCTCCAGGATGAGGCAAAGGTCTAACTGACAATTCAACTGCAACTGGGAAAGAAATCAGGTGACCGGGTGGCCTGGCGGGTCTGTCGTTGAGGCAGAGCTGCAGAAGTGGAACCTCCAAACACGTGGCTTAAGGACTGGATGAGCCAGCCTGGGCCCTGGTGTTGGCTCTCAGGGAATAGGCTGAGATGAATTCTACTTACAGAGGAGTGTGGTATAAGTTTACATTTTAAAACTCCGGTCTTCCTTCCTTTCTTTTCTTTCCCCCTCTTTCCCCCTTTTCTTTCTTTCTTTTCTTTTCTTTTCTTTTTTTTTTTTTTTTGTTTTTTTTTTTGAGACAGGGTTTCTCTGTGTAGCCTTGGCTGTCCTGGACCCACTTTGTAGACCAGGCTGGCCTCAAACTCACAGCGATCCAGCTTTCTCCCTTTTCTTTCTTTCTTTCTTGGCTGTCCTACAACTACCTCTGTAGACCAGGTTGGCTTCGAACTCAAGAGATCCGCCTGCTGGGATTAAAGGCTTGTGCCACCACAGGCTAGCTTCCTTTCTTTTTTTCAGACAAGGCCTTGCTCTCTTGCTTAGGCTGGCCTTGAACTCACAGTACCTCCTGTCTCAGTCCCCTAAGTATTTGGCATTATAGATGCACTCGATCCTTATAAATTTACCTTTCAGTAAGCACTATAGCATAGCTATCAAGAATTTAAACTAGGAGCTGGAGAGACGGCTCAGCGGTTAAGAGCACTGGCTGTTCTTCCAGAGGTCCTGAGTTCAATTCCCAGCAACCACATGGTGGCTCACAACCATCTAGAATGAGATCTGGTGCCCTCTTCTGGTGTGTTTGAAGACAGTGTACTCATAGACATAAAATAAGTAAATAAATCTTTGGGGGAAACATTTACACTGGGTGGGGAAGAAGGCCCCCCAGTTACAGCACTGCCTGCTCTTCCGCAGGATCCAACCAAGTCTAGTTCCCAGCACCTATATGGCAGCTAGTTCCAGGAGATCCAATGCCCTCTTCTGGCCTTCGTCGGCATTGCACCAGTGTGCTCACCGACATAGATAAAGCCAAACTAATTTTTAAAAAGAATTTAAGCCTGTTTCTACTTTTGGGCTATATAATTCTATGTGGCCAGTAAGTTGTGTTTTTACACGTGAAAGATTTGTTCAAATTTGTGTCAAGGAGCAGAGGAAGCTTTACCGGGGACAATGGGGATCCTCTGAGCTCTCTACCTCTCCTCTGTCTACCTATTACTCACAGATCTGTCTGCCTGCCTGCCTGCCTGCCTGCCTGCCTGTCTGTCTGTCTATCTATCTATCTATCTTTCTATCTATCTATCTTTCTGTCTGTCTGTCTGTCTGTCTATCTGTCTGTCTATCATCTATTTACCCGTTGGGTACTCCCATGGCCCAATCAGAGAAGGCGGAGGCCGCCCCGCCCCCAGCTGCTTCGGGCAGTAACTCTGGTACAGCAGTTTCTTTTATGGATAACATCCAGGACTGGCAAGCACTGTGATGGACACCATTAAAAGGGAATCTAAGAAAAAGATTCAGAGATGGGGACCCAGAGGTGTTTTAAAGTACTCCTACAGCGCGTGTGCTCTCGCGCGTACACACACCGTCCACATCGATAAGCTAATAATTATGGGTTGTCTACGTGTGCAGTGCACAATAAGGAACGATTGGCATGAATTTGAAGAGTATTAAAGGACCCGGGGGAATGCTAATCGATCGTCGTTGGAAAAAAGATAGGCCATAAAACTATACAACATGATTCGAATTTTCTGAGGTGAAAAAAATGCTCACTTAGTGTAGGAAAAAAAACAATGGGCTGGCGATGTAATAGCTGCTGGCATCAAGATCCGAGTGTGGTGGAGGTAGGCTTGCAATCCCACTAGGGAGGCTGAGGCAGGAGCATAGCGGCGGGAGTCCTGGGCCAGTATTTGTGACAATTCGAGACTCTAGCTCAAATATAGCTATTTGTTCACAGCTTTCGGGGGTTAATGAACAGCTGTCTTCTTTTCACCGGGCGATTAGTTCGGAGTCCACCTCCCTTTATTTGAACTGGGCTGGGGCTGCCTCGCTCCGCCCCCGGCCGGTGGCCGGCCTTCCTGACCGGAGGCCGCGCCCTCGCCGCCGCCTTCCGCCCGCATGGCTCCGCTCCGCTTCTCCGCCAATGTTTCCTGGCTGTTCCCGGAGCTCTCCGGGCTCCCCGAGCGGCTGCAGGCCGCGGGCCGTGCGGGCTTCGAGGCGGCCGAGGTGGCCTGGCCGTATGCCGAGCCGCCCCAGGTGCTGGCGAGCGCGGCGCGGGCCGCGGGCCTGCGGCTGGTGCTCATCAACACGCCGCGGGGTGCGCGCCCGGGGCGGGGAGCGGCGAGCGGCGAGGGCTGCCGGGAGCCAGGCCCGCACTGACGCTGGTTCTCTCCGCAGGAGACCAAGAGAAAGGGGAGATGGGGCTGGGGGCCGTCCCCGGGAGACAGGCGGCCTTTCGAGAGGGCCTGGAGCAGGCTGTGCTGTACGCCAAGGCTCTGGGCTGCCCCAGGTACCCTGCCCTGCCCTCCCTTGACCACACAGACGGGTTGGGAGAAGTTGTGATCCACGGCCTTTGTAGACTGGTTTTTTTTTTTTAATTTATTTCATATTAGTGTCATTCAGTATGCCACGTTGTAAAGCTCATCTCATATTGGGATCCCATGCTGGGAGCTAGGGTCTGGTTAGGAGTTAACAAGGTCAAGAAAGAAGACGGCAGGGGGTGGGGCAGAGCGGGCACCTAACCTTGACTAGAAGAAAGCTGTTTGTAGATGGAGGAGCTCAATCTGGCAGGCCCACACCTCCACTTTATAGAGAGGCACGCTGTTCAGGCAAGGAGGCTGTGGCTGGGGCAGGAGGAGGCTTGTTGTATCCAGCTGAGTTAATGAAACTGGAGGTGGTGAACAGTGACTTCCAAGGGCCTGAACACCGGCAGGGCCCTCCGGAGGAGGCCTGAAAGTGGGGCTGAGCGAATAGATGTCAGGCCCTACAAGTGGCCTAGTACAAGTGGAAGTACCGGGAAGCAAGCGGCAGTAAGAGGCTCACTGCTGGTCAGCGTAGGGGCAGGAAGCATTTGGGAAGAGGCTAAAATGTAAAGCGAGGAAGCAGGGTTAAGCAACATGGGCTGTCTGAAAGGGCCGGAGCCAAAACCATTTTTAAAAGTGGAGCCTCAAGGAGAGATGGTGTAGCCGTTTTGCAGGGGACCTGGATTGGGTTGCCAGTTCCCACATGACAGCTCACAGCCATCTGTAGGTCCACTATACAGGGCAGCCAACACCCTGTGGCCCCCTAGGGCACCAAGCACACACATACATACATGTAGGCAAAACACTCACACACAAACACAGATTTTAAAAGTCTGGAGGAAAAAGTGAGCCTCAAGCATGACAAGGAAAGGGAAAGGTTAAGAGTGCAGGGCGGGGGGGGGGGGAAGGTTAAGAGTACAGGGGGGTCAGCCTGGTCTACAAAGGAAGTTCCAGGGCAGCTAGGACTGTTACACAGAGAGACCCTGTCTCAATAGAACAAATAAGTATATAAATAAGTAAAATGTAATAAAAGTCCAGGAGGGGATACGTAATGGGCAAGACCCTGATGGCATAGGGCTGCAGCGATGGCTGAGCTTCGTGCCTCAGGTGGTCTGAACAGAAGACCTGGGAGAGGGGGTGAGGCTGGTATAGTGAGGGGGCAACTACAAAGAGATGCATAGGGCAGCATGAGCCCTGCCCGACCACCTTTTCCACAGGATCCACCTGATGGCTGGCCGGGTACCCCAAGGGGCTGACCGAGCTGCAGTCAGGGATGAGATGGAGGCAGTTTTCCTGGAGAACCTGAGGCATGCTGCTGGGCTTTTGGCTCAGGTGAGAGGTGGAAACACACACCTGGTGTGTTGGGGAAGGAGGGGCTACACAGTGGGGACAGGAGATGAGGTACAAATCTGAGCAAGGATGGGTCAGATGTGGGGAGGAACCCTTGACAGCCTCCAACATGGTTCTAGGAGAACCTCGTGGGACTGCTGGAGCCCATTAACACCCGCATCACAGACCCCCAGTACTTCCTGGACACCCCCCAGCAGGGTAGGAACCTAGTCCTATGCCACCTCCTAGTCCTCTTTGACTCTCATGTTCCAAAGTCTCATGGCTGTCTCCCTCACTTCCCCACTCCTCCCCCCACCCGCTGCAGCGGCAGCCATCTTGCAGAAGGTTGGAAGACCCAATCTTCAATTGCAAATGGTGAGTGGAAAATGAGTGCTTCTTCAGAAGGCCATGCATGTCTTCTGGTCCAGGGTTCTGACTGGCACTTTCTTCCCCAGGACATTTTCCACTGGCAGATCATGGATGGAAATCTGACAGGAAACATCAGGGAGTTCCTGCCCATCATCGGTGAGGCCCCCAGGCCAACTCCCTCCTGGTCTGATGCTCTTTCTTTCTTTTTTTTTTTTCTAATAATTTCTTTATTTTTAGTGCATTGGTGTCTTGCCTACATGTGTGTCTGTGTAAGGGTGTCATGTCTTGGAGTTACAGACAGTTGTGAGCTGCCATGTGGGTGCTGGGAATTGAACCTGGGTCCTCTGGAAGAGCAGTCAGTGCTCTTAACCGCTGAGCCATCTCTTCAGCCCCTGATGCTCTTTCTTATCCTTGTCACCCTCCCTCCCCCACGCCCATGTCTCTCCCCTTCTGTCCCTAGGGCATGTGCAGGTGGCACAGGTCCCAGGCCGAGGGGAGCCATGCAGCTCTGGGGAGCTGGACTTTTCTTACCTGTTCCAGCTGCTGGAGGATGAAGGCTACCAAGGATTTGTGGGCTGCGAGTATCGGCCTCAAGGTGAGGCTCTTAGTACCTTGGGGCAGGGACACCCACTGGAAGGACAGATGTTGGATCGGGGCTGACCTCTGCCTTATGGGTTGAGATGGCATTGCCTCTCTTTTACTACAGGAGACACGATGGAGGGTCTGAGTTGGCTACGTTCATACTGGGACAGCAAGGGCCACCCACGGACTGGCCGGTGAGGTTCTGTTCGGCACCTGCAGGCTGCTGGACAGGTGCCCCAAGGCTCGCATGAATTAAAGTCACACTGAGCAGTTTCATATGTGTATGTTACAGGGGTAGGGGACACACAGTGTCTAATGCTTCAATGTCTCTGGTTACTTCCCTCCCACTGAGAAGGGACACGCAGCTCAAGCTCAAACGCTCCAGTAGGGACCAGGGTTGCTGTGAATGCAGGAGGTTCTGAGTCCTCCTTATCCACAGAGGAGGAACCCAAGGTCCAATGGGGGCGGGAGGAGGTGAATCCTGGCCACAGGTGCTTGAGAGGCAGAGCCAAGATCAGAACCAATGCCCTATCTCAGTGGTAATGTCCAACAATGGTGGCCAAGTAGGAACAAAGACCAGAGGGCCAAGGATGCAGGTGGCAGACAGTGACAAACTGTGAGGCAGTTCACCGGCAGAGCTCTAAGGACCGAGTGCTTGCTAGTTCACTTGAAGTTCCCTGGCACACTCCAGCAGGTGTGCAGCAGGAGGCATTCTCTTCCGGAAGTGCCCAGGGAGGGGCCTGAGGTGAGCCCAGGCCACTCAGCACCTATGTTTGGGAGAGGGCGGTCCCTGTTGCCAGGCTGCAGCAGCAGTTCCCCAGACACAGTTACAACGATCCTTTGGGGTCAGTTTGTGTCTGGGTTTGCCCTGGGGCTCATAAGTGCCAGTCTGTCCTGCCTCAAATGGGCGAGCTTTAGATCCATGATTCAACCAAAGAAGTTACTGTTCCACTTTCTCAGAGGAGGCGGGTCCAGAGAGTGAAACAGGCCGTGTTGATGACAGACTCCAAGTGGTGGTAGGTAGAGACCAGCTGGGCAGGGGGGCTCTCACTGTCCTGGGGCTGCACCGGGAAGGGCTCTCGGAAAACCACCGTCAGAGACTGTGAGGAACACGACAGAGGTGCAATGGTGAGAGGGGCCGTGGGAAGGACAGAGGGCTGGGTGCAGAGATACGGCAGGCCCAACCTTAGAAGGCTGAGGGGGAGGACTTGAGGTGCAGCCTCCAGGAAACCCCTTGCTCTCTGTTCTCACCGTCTTTCCCAAGTGTGAGTCCAGAAACACTAACACAAAACAGTCGGTGAACTTCTGGTTCAGCACCACCTGAAGCAAGAGACGAAACAGAAGAGGAGTGAGGCTGGTTTCCCTGAGTGCTTGTGAGGCTGCCTCCTGCCACCGTGTCTGATCTGATCTATACAAGCCTGGGTCACTCAGGATGGGGTTGCCTCACTGGGCCTCAACCTATCTGTCAGAGCCCTGTCAGAATCTTCTAGAGGCCATGAGAGGGAAGCCAATCAGTGAAGGGCAGGTCTACACCCTTGGGGCTATCCCTCCACCCTGCTCTAGCTCTCATACTGCCTCTTGACCTCAGCTGTTCCCTAGCACTCAGCTCTGGGGTCTACCACGGGCGGTTTCTCCTCAGGGCTTCTGTACCGTGTACTAAGGTAGCCGAGCCTACATCTCTCTCTCTCTCTCTCTCTTTTTTTTTTTTTTTTTTTGGTTCTCTGAGACAGGGTTTCTCTGTGTAGCCTTGGCTGTCCTGGACTCACTTTGTAGACCAGGCTGGCCTCGCACTCACAGTGATCCGCCTGCCTCTGCCTTCCGAGTGCTGGGATTAAAGACGTGTGCCACCACGCCCGGCTACATCTCTCTCTTGATCAGGGACCTCCACATATCTCATGGACCACAGACTCAACCTGCCCCAAGACTCCATCATCCCTCCTCTGATCACTTCAGCTATAGTGTTCCCATCACTGCTGCCCCAATGCCCGTTGGCTGGCCCTCCTGCAGCCTTAGTGTCTCTGGATGACCTGTGGTCCATCTTGTTCCAGGCTCAATGCCATGCTGGCAACTCCTACTCTCACTTGAAGCCTCTTCCTAAGCACAGCTGTGTTCTTCAGTCTCTAGTTTCTCACACACACACACACTCATCACCCCATCACTGGCGCTTTCTCTTCCTGTCCTTCATGCCAGTGTGCACAGGCCTTCTGGGGACACTGCTGAGACACAGATCCCGAGGCAGGGTAGTGGGTGAGAGGTCTGAGTGCCACACTTGGGGAGGCATGCCACTTCCTAGCAATCATGTACTCAGGCTCTCTACCCAGTGCTCAAAGGTGTCACAGGCTGTCGGTGTGGCCCAACTCCAACAAGACAGCAACATAAGGCAGAGCTCGTTTGGTAAGGCTGGGCCCCCTCAATAGTTCTGTTATGTCTGGTGAAGATTTCTGCTGGTTTTCCTTTAGAGTGGGGCCAATGAGACTCACCAAGTACTGGGTTCCCAAGTCCGGACTTTGAAAATGGCGGCAGCTCTGGGGGAATCGACTCAGGAGAACCTTGATGAGGCTCTGGTACCAGGAGACCGTCATGGACAGGAAGCAGTCCTGGGGGTGGGGGGCCATAGCCCTGAGCCTATTCACCCAGAGTCACCCAAAGATGCCTTTCTTCCAACCCGGCCACCCATGGAACTGCTGGAAGCAGTGCCAGCCCTTGGACACAGTGCTAGCCCTGTGGCGTCAGCTCTCTTACCAGCTGGGGGTCAATGTCGGCGATGGACTTGGCGTGGACTGCCTCTAAGAGCTCCTCCAGTTCAGCCAGCGCCAGGCGCCCTCCTAGCCGCAGCCGGTCAGGCCCTGGTGGCTCCAGCAAGAAGAGGCGCTTCCAGAGGGTATCCCGCCGGCAGTGCCCACCAGCCAACCTAACTAGCTGACCCAGCCGTGCCCGAGCCATACCCACTTCTGCAGCCAGTGGTGGGAACAGAGGAGCTGGCCCTGGGGCAAGCATAGTCCCCGAGGCCTCCCCAGGGCTACCAATCAAGCTCCCAGCAGCCTCTGGCTCAGGGGGAGGCCTGGATGGTTTTCGGAATCTGCGCATGTCAGCAGTGAGTCTTGGGAAGAGTTCTCGTTGGCTGGTGAGCACCACGAAGAACTGGAGCCTGGGGAGGGGAGGGGCAGGAGAGGCGAGTGTCACAGCAACAGACTCAGGGTAGGAGTGGGGCAACCTGGGAAACAGGTACACTCAAGGAAAGAGATCCGACCTCAGAACGTGTCGCTCAGCCTCTCCTTGCTCCTCAAAGGGTGCAGCAGAGTGACAGACAAGCAGAGACACATCGAAGTCATCCTGATGGCGAAGTCCTTCGGAGTCTAGATAGGCGCCAGAGCTGGGTAGTTAGGGTGAGAAAGATGCCAACTCTGAGGCGGGAACGAAACCAGTCCCGACCCTTGTGCCCAAGAAAACATACATCTCCCTACTCCAAGTGCGGCCCCCAACTGCAGCCCTACTGTGCTGGAAGCTGCCTCCTAGCCTTACCTGTGCCATGCCGACACCAGAGCGTATTCGTTATGCTCTGGGCCACCGGGCCGGGCCATTCGCAGTGGCTTCATGTGGTAAGAACTGGCGTGGTCAGCTACGTAGTTGTACAGCTGGTGGGCAGCAATGGGTGGGGTGGGGAGCTCCAGGGTCCCTGTGAGGCGAGTCACAGACAGACAGACACTGAGCAGGACAAGCAACCTGAGCTGGCACGGCAGGACATGGGATTACCAAGGCTTTGCTTTGCAGGGGAGCCCCCAAGCTCCCGTGGAATGCTGCTGTGATGGAATAAAACACTCGGAACAGAGGCCAGGGTAACACAGGACATAGGGCCCTAATTCTGGTCTGCAACCGGCTGTCCAAGATGGAAAGCACGGACATGGTAGAAGCAAAGTGAGCGATTCATGGTATTACCAGGGCAGGCCTGACCTTGGTAAATGTGATTTCGGCCAAAGTGGGGTCCATCAGGGTGGTGGGCCAGGAAGTGCTGCAGGAAGGTGGTGAGGTGGTAGCCATGCCGCAGGACCAGGTGGGCACCGAGCACATGCTGGTGCACCAGGCGCAGGTGGAAGTCGTAACTGAAGGAATGCACGTGCATCAGATCACGGACCTTGTCGCATTCCTCTGTGAACAGCATGGACAGCTGGGGAGGAACCACAGGAGGCAGGGTTAGGGTGGGGGAACACGGGTTGCCTAACCCATATGTCCTTCCTTCTGGGCAGAGAGGAAGGTTGGCAGTGCTTCCTGCTGCTGCTGCTGCTGCGGGCCCAGCAGAACTCCCTCAGCCAGCACAGCTTCCATGGGGAACCTTCCTCTTACGCTTTCTAATACTGTGCCTCCCTGGTTATAGGGAGCTGGTGCCACTTGGGTGGCTAAGCTATTTTACTATTGCATTCGAGCCTGGCACACAAGGTCTACCATGGATTTACCGGTGACCGCTGTAAGGCAAGACACAATGCACTGCTGTCAAGAAGCTTACAGTCTAGTAGCTGGACATGGGATGATAGACAACACAGGGGACACTGGAAGACACGGACAGAAAATGGCTGGCTGCCAGCTACTATCAGAAAGCTTTCTCCTGCCTTTCCCAAGGACAGCACTCGCTCTTCTGCACTTCATACCCGTGTGCCCCCTGCCTAGAATGCTGATCTGCCTGACACCAAGCCTAAGTCTCACTGTTCACTATAAAGCTTCCTATGGAACCCCCAGGGCCAGGCCAGGGTGAGCCTCCTCTGTCTGAGTCTGTATGACTTCCTGGTTGAATGAACTGATGGCGGAAGAACACGGGAGAGGGGAAGAGGCAGGGTTAGGGTATGCTCCACCAACAGTGTTAACAGCAGGGTGTGTGGTGCCACCAGGCTCCATCTGGGAACCCCTGGAGTTGATGGAAAAGCAAACAAACACTAGAAGGGGCCAGAGTAGCTACCTGGCTTTGGTAACCTGCCTCTCTAGGCTGCAGCTTCCTCATCCACCTTAGAGATACTACACAGATCTCAGTCAGGGGCAGTGTGATGAGCCAAAGTAGACCAGGGTGAGAGCAGTACCACAGAAACCTAGATTACAGCCATGTCTGCCACTGGCTAGCTTTGTGTCCCAGGACAAAGTACTTATTTCTGTGACCTTCAGACTCATCACCTGCCTAGGAATAAACTGCTCTTCTCTCAGTACGGCCAATGGCATTTAGTGGGCAGTGGTGTCCTGAAGCAGTCTAGACAGGGAGCAGGGTCAGCTTTTCCCACCTCCCAGCATGAAGTCCTAGCAGCTGGGAGGGGGAGGGGGAGGTGGGAGGATAAGGCGTGAAAAGTCATCTTTGGCTACATGGTGAGTCAGGACAGGCTGGGCTATGGAAGACCTATCTCAGGAAACAAAACTGAAACAGAGCGAAGCCTGTGCGGGGTTAGAGACTTAGAGGAGGGACAAGGAGAGCCTAGACAGACTTCAGAGCTCAGAGGAAGCTGAGGGAAGCCCTTCAACCTCACGGAAAAGCCTGAGTGAGGACCTGCCCAACCACGCTTCCTTTTGAAGCTGTGGTCCAAGTCGTCCCCACACACGAAGCCACTATGTTTCTGGGTGTATTATCCTGTGGCACACTGTGACCACCTATCTCTGCTCGATGTTCAAGCGAAGGCAGCTCTGTGGAGCTAGGCTTGAGTCATCCAGCTACGGGACTCCCCGCAGTGGAGAGGAGGCAGTTTTGACTGCACTGGGTCCTACCAGATCCTCACTTTTCAGAGGTGCACGTGTGCTTACAACAAAGGCATAGGCCCTATTGTGACACTTCTGGCAACCCGAGGAGCCAAACCAAGCAAGCCAGGACTTCAGGTTGCTGAACTTACTTGACTAACTGCAGTCCTGAGTGCTTGGCCCTCTGGGGTATCAAGGGCCTGCCTTGAGGCAGACTGACAAGGACATAATAATAATCAAGTGCCAGTGTTGGTGATTACACAGACAGTGCTAATTGTCCCCAGTTTGCATCAGACCAGGTCTTGCATGGCACTGACCTGATGTATCACATTACACACTGTGCTGGCACAGGGCAGGAGCCATTCTCTGTGCTGGCTATAGCTGAATGTATATAGTGTGGACCTCCCAGGGTCAGACAGGAGAACGGTCCAGCCAGCACTTGATTCATCACTAGGCTATAACGCCTACTACATGGGTCATGAAGCCATAGTGCCCACCATAGAATGGGGTGGCAATGATTGCATCTGAGCTCTCTGTCCACTCCACATTACCCTGTCCCCATCACAAACCTGAGAGTTGACAGCCTGTCCCATCGGGATGCGGGAACATTCCAGGGCGAACTGTTTGACACAGAAGTAGCAGCCCTGAGGAGAGGGTGAGATGAGGTGAGGATGGTATGAGAGGCGGGTGGAGCTCCTCCCACACGGTGTTCCCCCTGTCTCACCTGGAACGTCAGCTCCATGAGGATGATGCCACCGGGCAGTGCCCGCTGCAGGTGATAGGTGGTGACCTGAGTGCCCGTGCTCTGAGGAGAGGAAGAAGGAGCTGTGTGCTGAGGGCTCACCAGCCTTGACCCAACCCAGCAGAGGTTCTTCAGGCTCCTGGCTTTAGTAATGATAGCCCAGGACCAGCCAAGTCAGTATGGATGGGAACATAACCCAGGCCAGTGCTGACTTCACCATTATGTGACAATGTGTTACCTTAGGGCTCCCCTCAGTCTTGGCTTTAGGGCAGGAGAAGGAGCCTCGACCCTCTGTTCCAAGGATAGCCATAGCCCGTAGCCGGCTGGTGCTAGAGAGAAGGAAGAGAGACAAGAGGCTCAAGGAAGCAGGCCAAGGGCTGAGGGGTTTTGGCACTAGGCCATTTCACATGGGTTTGTTTTATAGCTAAGAGTCAGGCCTGAGGAAGGACGAGTCTGCTCAGGGTCCCCAGTGAGTATGGCTGGAGCTGCAGTCCAGGTCCAGACTGCAGCCTGTCTGGTAAGTAAGCTGAGCTCAGGGATGGGTGGAGGGGTGGCAAGGGACCAGGCATCTTTCTCTGTTCCCTGGGAGAGAGGAGGTCTGTGGAGATAAGGCAGTCTGAAATCTTTTCAGATGCTCAACACTAGTTAGGCTACTTCTCTAACAGGGAAAAGCAGTGCTCTTTTATTTAGGGGATGGCAGCACCACTGTTCTTTATCTTCAAAATAAAGATTTTAAAAAGTTTTTACTTATGTGTTTGTGTGTGTCTATGTGAGTGTGAGTATGTAATGTGCTGCAGGTATTTGTGAAGGCTCTGGCATCAGAGGACATCAGATCCCCAAGAGTTAGAGGTGGCTGTAGGCTATCTGATGTGGCACTGGGAACTGAACCTGGGTCCTGTGGAAAGCAGCAAGCACTCCTAACCACTGAGCCATCTCTCTAGCCCTGTCTAGCTCTCAACTCAGGGCCAAGGAGAATGAGAAGCAGGGAAGGGCCCTGAAAAGCCTGAAAGGGCTGGTGGGTCCCGTCTGTTCCATGAATGCTCAAACGCCAGGCTTGTGCTGGTAAGTGGCATGTGGAATGCCAATGCTTAAAGATGGGGACGAAGGGGCACACGTTGGGGGCTCACCAGCCTTGAACCAGCGTGAGTGGGGTCCTTTAGGTTCTTGACCTTAATGATGTCAGTCTGGGACCAGTGAACTCAGCACAGCACTCGGGGCATTGGCAACCCAGTTACCACCTACCACAGCAATGGGTACTGCTCTGGGTCACACAAGTGGCTTTCTGATAGACTAATGTTCCCGGAAGCACTGTTAGACTCAGATCACTAAAACTGGTGAGAAAGGAATGCTTGACTTTAAATCAAGTTCTACAAATAGTTTTTTAAAAATGAGTGTCGTTTTTCCTCATTGGCCATCTGAATGCAAGGTGGGTCACCAGCAGCTGTACTGAAGTCACTGTGTAAGTTCTGTCAGGGTTCTCACTCTTGCTCCGGCTACTCAAACTGCCAAGGTCTGATCTGGAAACAGCAGCTGAATGTGTGTGGTCATGCTCCTGTCAGCATTCAAGCTCATTAAGTTGGACTAAGCAGCCTTGAATGGACTATCAAGAAGGTCTGTCTACATATTGAAAAAAGTTCACAGGCCAGGCAGTGGTGGCGCACGCCTTTAATCCCAGCACTCAGGAAGCAGAGGCAGGGGGATCGCTCTGAGTTCGAGGCCAGCCTGGTCTACAAAGTGAGTCTAGGACAGCCAAGGCTACACAGAGAAACCCTGTCTCGAAAAACCAAAACAACAAAACATAAAGAGTTCATGTTAGTCTTTGTACACACACACACACACACACACACACACACACACACACACACACACACACACACACACACACAGAGAGAGAGAGAGAGAGAGAGAGAGAGAGAGAGAGAGAGAGACAGACAGACAGACAGACAGACAGACAGACAGACAGACAATGTAACTAAAAGCAAATACAGGCTCTGAATCCGGCCTAGGACAAGCAAGGCTTAGGGCTGATGGCATGCAGTGATAGAGAACTGGCTTGTTCTGGGATTCAGGCTGCCAGTACTAGCCAGAGTCACGCATGACCAAGAACAGGCCACAGTCAGGGGTACAAGTAGGACCAGTGCATAGTGCCTTGGTGAAAACAGACCAAGGTGACGAGGTCAACACAAAGAGCAAGAGAGCGATCAACAAGACCCAGGAGCATGTGTGACGTCTCCATGAACGAATGCATGCGGGCGTGTAAACAAACGGGGGATGGGTGGGCACAAGCTTGGTGAGAATGTCCAGCCCGTGCACACGCTTGCGAGGTCTGCAAAGTGCATGAGGCTCGAAGGACGTGCAGGAGTGCAGGAGCACCACGTGGAAAGTGTTCAAGACCTTCATGTGTGTGTGCCAGCGTGGCGAGCTAGGTGAACACGCACAGTGAATGCCTGAGCAGGCAAAGCAGGAGCTGCATGAAGAAAGGAGGGGCCTCACTCGAGGTGGAGAAGCGGGTAGGGAGGGGAGTGGATTCACCTGCGGGCAGGCGAGGGGGGCCGAAGCGGTACCAGCACAAAGCCGATGCTCTGGAGGTACTGCACATACTGCTGCAGGAAGGCCAAGCTCAGCTCCTTCAGCCACGGCTCCTCTCGGGCCCCTGGAGGAGGCACATCCAAGGACTCGCAGCTTGTGGGAACCTCTCGACCTCCAGACCCGGAATCAGGACGATGTCGTCGCTGCAGGAGTGGAAATTAAGTCTCTTTCTCTAATGACAACCTTGCAGGGGTGAAGCGCGGGCTACTGCTGGGTCCAGGTCTCTGAGAAAGCTTGAGCCTCACCTGCCCCTCAGAGGGTGCAGAAGTCTCTGGGGGTCCGTGCAGCCAGGCAGCTGGGTCAAAGAGCAGCGCTGTTGCACAGTAGTGCACCAGGCGGGATGACTGCTTCAGGGTCTCCAACTCCCCAGCCTGGGGACACAGGGCAGTGAGCACCGGACAGTGGCCACGGAAGGGTCAGGGATCTCTGTGGAGGATGCAGATGTGGCTACTCACACTGATGGGCATGCTGGCTGGTGCAGAACGCTGCTGCCAGGTTACAAACAGGTTCTCCATCTTCATCTGGCGCTCCAGCTCTGGGGGTGGGAGGCATCGGTAGCAGCCTTCGCAGCTGACTCCTCTATGTCCCTCACAGAACTGCCCTCCCTGCCTGGCCCACATTCCTCACCTTTTCGCTCTGTCATCTTGATCTCTAAGAACTGCTGCCCGTGGTAGGTAACAGGATCTGGAGGTCTGGGCACGGGGCCAACTGTGGAGCTGGGGCGAGCAGCTGTGATGTCCCTCAGGGCTTCATCAAAGGGAAATGTGTCCAAGGAAAGGGAACCTCCACCACGAGAGGACCCACTCAGCCGGCCTTGCTCGCGACTCAGCGGAGGGCTTGCGTTCCGGATGAGGGTCTCTACCTCCATGGTCGGCAGCAGAAATGGGTTTGGCTCCTGGGAGGGATGGAGGACCATGGTGGGCTCAAGCCTTTTGGCCCTTGTCCTGCACTCGGGCGTCCTCTCCTACCACTTCTGTCCTCTGCCTGTCTCCCCTTCTTTCCTGTTTTGTTTTCCAGCTGGCCACTCAGTGGCCAGAAATGTCGGTGGGAGCTAGGCGGCAGGTACCTTTCCATCTCGCACAGGGAAGTCCAACTGGCCACAGTGGTGGAAGAGCCCCAGCTTCTGGCTGAGCAGGCAGAAGATGAGATGGGCCCGTGCATTCTGCCACTGTACCAGGCGGACCAGAGCTCGGCCCAGTGCTGCTCCCAGGTCTGGAGCCCAGTTATAAGTCAGCAGCTGTAGCTGGAGACCAGAGGCCAGGGTCAGTGAGGCCGTGGAGCTCCTCCTCACCGCCCCAGCCGTTGGCCCCACACTCACCTTCTTGTCTACAGCCTCCAGCAGCAGGAGCCTTTGCCGGGGAGCACCTCGCCCTGGGCTCCCATCTCCTGACTCAAAGCGCTGCACCGCTTTGGCAGCTACAGGGAAGGGAGGGAGACAGTGGGGGTGGGGGGCTGTGGCCAGAGCCCCAGATCCCACCTTCTCCCTGCAGGGTCAGCGACTACCCAGCCCTCACTGGAGCCCACCATCTCCTCACCCTGCTGGGTTGGTCTCCTCCACTGTGCGAAGTTCCTACCCAGAAGAAGAAGGTGCCGCTCGGCTGCTGGGCGGGGAGCTGGGCCCAGCTGCCCAGGGGAGCAAGGGCTGAAGATATCTGGCTCGGAACCTCTGTTGGGAGGAAGGAGCGGGTAAAAAGGAAACAGTTCCTGGCCCCACTTTCTGGCCCAACCTGCAGCTCCTGAGCAGCCTTGTGCCCAGCTCTCCTAAGCCAGTCCCTACTGGTTTGCCAGCTTTTAAGACTCCGGGGAAGCCATTTCAATCCTATCAGATCGCAAACTCACAAATGCTGTTCAAAGACGCGGACACTGGTGTCTCCGGCCATTGAGATGACTAGCGTGGTAAACTCTGACAGGACGGATGGAAGGAGGAAGCGGGACACCATGTGGGTGGAACTTCTGGACACTGAGGCACAACCTGGAGGGCAGAGGGATCACTGCAGGCTGCAGGGTGGGAAGCAGGGCAAGGGCTGAGGAGTGGGACAGGGACCAGAGTCTCACCAATCTGAACCATAAATCCCATCCAGCGCTGAATGACACGAGCAAACACGGGGTGCAGAGTCCCCACCTCACCCTCCTCTAGCAGTGCTGTCCTGCGTCTAAAGATGGAGGAGGAGTTAGAATGCCACCCTCATGGGACACAGTTAGTAAGAAGCTATCTGGTGCCCTAACACACCACCACACCACATGCACGCACGCATGCACACACACACCTTTGTCTCTGGGCTCCAGAATCTGGGCCAGGTGCCCGCTCAGATCCACCTGGGGTTCGAACATTCTCAGTTTTATGGCGTCTCCGACCCCGAGTATCTTCTGGCCGATCCAGGACAATGTCATCAGTTGTTTTGGGGGAACCCAAATCTCCACCTTCTGTTTTACTCTAGCAACGATGCAGGGAATGAGGAAGGATGATTAGGGAAAGGAAAGGAAGGGTGGCTGCAGCGAGGAGCAGACATGAGTCTAGAGGGTGAGGCCTGCCTCAGGCCCTGATAGCTCAGCCCTGGAGGATACCCAGGCCCAGGCAAGTTACTTAATTTTATTGACCCTCAACTTCCTCATGGGTAAAATGCTACTGTTTAGAGGGCTCTGGTTTAGAAACATGACGTGAAGGCAGTTGGTAAGCTGGGACTCGCTATACCAGCCGTTCTCAACCTGTGGTCTCAACCCCTTTGAGGGGTCAAAGAACCCTTTCATAGAGGTCATCACCTAAGACCAACTAGAAGACACAGATATTTATATTACAAATTATAACAGTAGCAAAAGTATAATTATAAAAGTAGCAATGAAAATAATTTTATGATTGAGGGTCACCACAACATGAGGAATCGTATCAAAGGACTACAGCATTATGAAGGCTGAG
This sequence comes from Acomys russatus, assembly GCF_903995435.1. Classification (NCBI taxonomy): domain Eukaryota; kingdom Metazoa; phylum Chordata; class Mammalia; order Rodentia; family Muridae; genus Acomys; species Acomys russatus. The sequence continues at coordinate 14,252,789 of NC_067165.1, forward strand.
AACCACTGCTCTGTAGCAAGGACAGCTTGCTATGTTTGGAAACTCCTATCCAAAGGACAGAGCAGTTTCATCTCAAAAGACACGGGACAAGGGCTGCAGGGGGAGAGGGTTGGAGCAGCGAGGAGGCAGGTAGTTACGACAGCAGCCAGCTTTGCCACTTCCTTCCATTACCAGCATGTCCCAGAAGCTCCGGCGGCCAGCTTTGCTGGGTGGAGTCACAGGCTCCCCGGAGACAGGGGCAGAGGGAAAGGTGCTGGCTCGGCAGGCAGGGCTCTTAGTTTCCAATGACCCACTCTTAAGATTTCCTGTGGACAGCGAACATTGCAAGCTGCCATCACTGATCCCCTTTACAGAAAAGCTCTCCCCAAGCCTGGCGCAAGTGTCTTAACATCTACTCTGCTGGCAAGTGTATGAAACTGACTGTGCACAGCTGCACATGCTTGTGAGATGAATTCCTGAGGCTCTCTCTCCTCAGTTGTGTATGCTGGTGGCAGGGGAGGAGCCGAATGTATACATTTCTGGTACTTCATCACCTTGATGCACAGACAAGGTGGTAGACAACCGAATGTGTGTTTCTGATGGGCCATCTGCTTCTGTCTCTGACCATCACGCCTGCACCCTTGCCCAGCCCAGGATGCCAGACTTTCTCTGGGTCCTTGATTGGCATACCTGGAGGGACATCTTCTGTGCACAGTGGAGCGGGAAGCAGCCGCAGCTCCATGATGGCGTCAGCCAGGGCCTGGCGAGCTGCAGCCCGGAGCTTCTCCTCCAGCTGTACAATGCTAATGTTCCCCTTTTCCCACACATCCAGTCGAAGCTGTGGGGACCCGTCCAGAGCTGGAGGGGAAGATGGAGGTCACCTGTGGCTGCATGCCACCCTAGTTGACACCTCTGCCTCCACAGCATTGACGGAACTTCCCGTTCTCACAGGTTGTCTTACCTGAAGAACTGTCCAACATGTCGGGGCAGCGAATGACCTGAGTCAGCTGCTCAAATTCCTCCTCTCGCAGTGGGTCTGGGGGTCCCGGAGAAGAGGGGGGCCACAATGCCAGGGGGATGGGGGCTCCTCCTTCTTCCACAAAGGCTAGAGTGATGCAGGCAACCCCTGTGTAGAAAGCCACAGGAAGGCTCAGAGCCAGCACTTGCACACAGCCCTTCCTGGGACCCTCCTCAGCAGCAAGGCTCTTGCCTGAAGGGGACAAAGCCTTTCCTGCACCTGGTGTAGCACACAGGCTTAAGCCCTGCAATTTACCTTTGCCACCAGTGCCCTGTCCACCAGGCTTGTTATACAAGTAGATGTCCAAGTCAGGGAGGCCGCCCTGTGGTGGCAGTGGATGCTGGGGAGAGAAGAGCCATGAGTACTAAGATGGAGGTGCACAGTGGGGAAGGAGGGTGCTGGGATGCATGGGAGCTCGGGAAGACACAGGCAGGTGGGTGTACACAGGCCCACGGGCAAAGCCTGATGAGGGCAATCTCACTTGGAAATGGTTCCGGCTATTGCTGTCTGTGTACTTGGGAGAGTGCAGGAAGGTGAGTAAGTTCTGCCGCAGGTACCAGGCCAGGGCGGGAAGCCAGGGTCTGCAGGACCGGGGCAGGGCCAGGTGCAGCACCTCTGAGGGGAGACTCCCGGGAGGCTGGATGAACTGCAGTTAGAGACAGAGCTGAAGGCATGCGCTCTCCACCAGCTCTCGCCAGCACCACCTGTGGCTGAGTCTGAACGGGGCGGAGAGAGGCTAGAGAGGCAGCTGACCTCTACATCAGCCGGGGTCAGCTTGCAATTCCGAACCAGCATGACCGTGATGACGTCCAGGGTGGCCTCATCCAGGCGCCGACGCAGAACCCTCACTAATTCATCTGTGATTTCAGGACCTTGACGGAGCCACGTTGGAGAGGTGGGGGATATTGTTAGAGGATTCAGCCATCTTCAGACCAGGCCTTGAGCCCCTGACCACACAATGGGACTGGATCTAGCTAGCTAAGAAGCCACTGGAAAGGGAACCAGCACAGAGTTCTGGTTTTGTCAGGCCATGCAACATGATTTTGGACACATGAATTTTACCTAACATCTCAGTCTTTATCAAAAACAAAAAATAGGTAACTTTAATATCACCAATCTCAGAGTTGGGTTACAGCTATTAAAGAGAAGCTATGTGTCCTAATTAGCTTGGCAGAGCCTCGTGTCATCTGAGAATGGAGTTTCAAGTGAGGGACTGCCCAGGTCAGAGTAGTTTGTGGGCATATTTGTGGGAGTGTGTCTTGATTTACTATATTATTATATCAATTAGTAATGGATATAGCAGACCCCAGGACATTGGGCAGCACCATTCTCTGGGCAGGTGGTCTCAGGCTGTCTAAGGATGCTAGTTATGCAGGAGCCCTAAGGGAGCCAGCACCAGACTCCTCCGAGGTCTCTGTTGAGCTCCTGCCCAGCCCTCCACTGGTGAGGTAACCTGTCAGGTTTGATAGACTCTCTCCTAAGTTGATTTCGGTTAGTGTTTTATCACAGCAGCAGAAGGAAACTAGGACGATGTGTCGTAGCTTTAGCCTGAGATCTGCCCAACATAACCCAGATGCCTCCGCTCAGTTAGCCCCAGCTGGCCCCACCAGCTTCACCTAGCCTCAGTGGGCCCAGCAGCTATGCTGCAACCATCTGGCTCCTCTTCCCATTCTACGCCTCCATCAGGCTGTCATGTCTCACACCCCTCCTGCTCAAGCCAAACCCAGAGCACAGCAAGTCCAGAGCAGGCTAGATGGCTGCAAGAGAAAGACCTCTCAGAACCTTACCTGCCTGTCCTACGCCATGTACCAGCAGCTGGATATGTCTGTCCACTTGGCCCACAGGGCGAACAGCATCTGAACTGCGGCTGGAAGCCATGTCCAGGGGAGAACGAGGACCCTACAGGGACAACAGTGGTCAGGCTCTAGCTCCAAGGAGCGTGAGGATGCATGGTGCAACAGGAGGTGGAGTGGTGATACATGCCCCAGCATCCTCAGGGCAGATGGGTTCTTGGCTTCGGGACAGAGCTAGGGATGGGGGCAGAGTGTCCCCTTCCCATGGTCGCTCACTGCAGGATGTCTCTAGAAGCCTAGAAAAGAAAGGCAAGGTCTTTGGACGTGTTTTCTCCAACACCATCCCTGACTCAAGCTTTAAGCTGTCTTTTTGGGGTCCACCTACCGAAGGTAGTACACGGCCTTTGTTGCTCGCTCTTGGTAAACAAACATGTTTTTCCGGTTCACCACAGAGAAGGCATTGAGCACAGAGCGCAGGGCCTGAATTGCTGGAGAAGTAACACGAGGTGAGAAAACGTCTTTCTCTAGACCTCCCACTCCCACCTGCCCTCTCACGCCAACCACATACCCCGAGAGACCCCCATGCTGGGTCCCATCTTGAGGCGCGAATGGACTCGGATCACAGTTCCCCATACGACGTCACAGGAGAAATGGCCTGGGACAAATTGCATGGTGGCTGCGAGGTATCCTCGGGGACCACAGCTCTCATCAGCAGCGTAATCTGCAGAGGGGCAGCACGGTGACAAACAGGATATCAGGGCCTCTGCCTCCTTACCCCAGACTTCTTACTCCTGATTCGTCAGCCATGCTTGACTATGTCTTAAGGAAAGATGAGCATACTGGGTAGCACGGATGTGCTAGGCACGGGCACATTCTCGGGAGGCCAGTTATGGTACCGAGGCTTTTGGGAAGGTCTTAAGGAGACTCTGAAGGAGTTAAGGAGAGACATCGAGAAGGGCAATCCTAAAGACCATGTCAAGGGGTCTGGCTTAGAACACATGCCAGACGCCCTGTGAGCTACTCTCTTCACCAAAGCTGTAGCAGTAGGAAATGAAAAGACAGTGGCTATGGATGCCTGTGCACACTAGCTGCAGAGTGGGGGAAGCTGTCCCAAATGCTGCTGTAGTAGCGATTAAGGGCCATGGGCACAGTCCAGCACCTTGTTTGATCCTTGTCATGTTTCCCACTGAAGGAGAAAGTTCCCAGTGAACCTTCTGAAGGCTGAAGGTGCAGACAGCAACATGCCAGCGTCTGCCTAAGAGAAGCTACTCTTAAGGGCTTCAGAGAGAATGCACAGACTAACACAGGACGAGCTGTGCCTCGGCTCTGAGTGGCCACACGTCCAGGCTGCTGCAAGCCCTGATGTGGCAGTGCCTGCTTGTCCCGGTTCATTCTCAATGTGCAGAAACTGCCTTCAGAACCACAGCAGGCTGCTAATTATGGGGTTTCTTCTTTTCTACAGGGAAACATCCCAGGATGAGTTGAGAGCAACACTCCTCTAACAATGGTAAAAAGGGTTGAGACTAGTGAAAATAAGGAGTCCCTGGTTTAACACTTGAACCAGAAGGGAGAAGCACAGAGGATCCTACTCGGCTTTCTTCCGGCACTGGCTGAGCAGTCATGGGTGCAGGAGAAGGGAGCCAAGGGCTGAGGCTTCAGTTGCTACCCCATTAGATTAGTCTGTTTCTTTCCCATGACCAGAAACCCCAGCAGTTCAAGAGAGGCCAGTGTCTGCCTGTGTGGAGGGACAGTCAGAAGACCAACTTTGCTATAGTGTCTCAGGCTCCTCCCCTCTGGCTCCTCCCTGTGTGAACTGGCTGCCAACTTCTCAAGCCCTAACACTCCTCACCTGCCTGTTCCCCTGCTGGGTTAATACCAACATTATGGGTGTCAAGGCAAGGAAAGGCCAGGCAAAGGCAAGCTTTAGGCAGCCAGGTCACAGCCTAGAGCTAAGCATTGCTTCTCCAGTCTTCATCCTCACTGGCTGCCTCTGCCGAGCAGAAGCATGCTCAGCTTGAACCTTCTTTTTTTTTTTTTTTTTTTTTTTGGTTTTTCGAGACAGGGTTTCTCTGTGTAGCCTTGGCCATCCTGGACTCACTTTGTAGACCAGGCTGGCCTCGAACTCACAACGATCCGCCTGCCTCTGCCTGGCCTCAGCTTGCACCTTCTTTTGAAGGGCTTTCCTTCCTCTGCCTTCCTTTAGTCACTAGATCCGCTCTCTCCGCCAACTCACTTCAAAGAGCAGCTGCTCTCTGGCCCCACTATCTCTCTTCGCTCTGTCCTCATCCGTCTCGCCACTGAAACTGCTTTCTGTCAAGTCAATGAGGAGCGGGCAGTAGCCAAATGCTTCTCTTATGAGGAATGGATAAAAGGACAGGCTTTGTGACGGAGGCTGCTGGCTCTGATCGTACCGTCACTGGGCAGGGGTACCCGCTGACGGGAATGGAAAGGCGTCTCGGTGCGCCACAGATCTTCTTCACTCTCGGCCACCAGAAGGGAGTTACACACGTGACTGTCGTGAAGGTCCTGAAGGAGTAGTCGCTAGGAGAAGGAGCAAGATGTCAGAAAACCAAAATGTTTCCTAGTAAGCGGGTGATGGTCAGGGCTGATGAGAGGCCACAGAAAATGATCACTATCACTGAGGTCCAAAGTCAAAGAGAACACCAGGAGCCTGGCCTGGACCACCTATAGTACACTGTATCAAAACCAAAAGGACACGGATGTACTGAGGACGATGAGGCAGCCGAAGACAGTCTGCTGTAACGCTGCATCAGCCTCGCACGCTATAACCTGGATCACATCCTATGTTGGTAGCATGTAAAGGTTACTTCTAGGTACTGTGATGTGAACGTGAAGGAACAGGTTTCTTGTCAAGGGGACACAGAGCCCATGGTTTCAGACACTGTTCAGTCTGCATGGAGAAGGAGGTGGTCCAGGTGGTTTGGACTGGAGTGGGGAAGTCAACATGAAAAACCAAGGGCCATGGCGGGGGGGGGGGGGGGGGGGGGGGGGGGGCAGGGGGAGGGCACAGGTAGCCTAGGGAGTCAGATGTGTAATTCTGAATTTCTAAAAGTGAAAAAACCAAACCAAACCAAGTAAGAACCACTCAAAACAAAACAAAAAACCTACCATCAACGAGGAAGGATGCCAGCAACCAGAGCATTAGTAACAAGAGACAGAATCCTATTTAACAGAGCTCAGGGCTCTGACAGCAAACCCAGCAAGTCTCTGTTCCTCATCAGAGTCTGGTCAGTGCCCTTCAGTTCACAACTTAAAACTGCTCCATCCAAGAAGTCTTCCCAGATACCCCAGGGTCAGAGCCCTGTCACGTGCTGTGCTAGCAGCCTCTGCTTTCTGCTGCAGAACTCTCCACAGCTGACACTGAAATCTTCCTTGTACGTCAATTGTTCAATGTCTATCTGGTCTTTTCTACACAAGCAAGAGTCAGGGTGCCTGGGTCTGGATCTCACTGACATCTTGTGTAAGGACAGGAAACATTTCAAGAGTCACCGGGAGGGAATGAGAACCCTCCAGTCGTAGGTAGGGAAGTGGGGAGTAACCGCTTTCCAGAACTGGGGTATCAAAGAAAAGGCCCCTGCCACTGTAAATCTGATATAGACCACCAGACTTTAAGGGGTCTGTCCCTAGACTCTCCTTTCTCTTCCTCTCTGCCTCAGCACCTGGGCCTGTCCTCTGTCCCTGGTTGACTCACCTGGTTGACCTCTCTGCAGATCTCTCCAACTCGCCGCACCAGGAGCTGCTGCAGGTGGCGACACTCAGTGCCCGGCCCACCATCCTCCCTCATCAGGTTCCTAGGCAGGAAGGATGGACACTACAGAGAACTGCAGTGGGAGGCAGTTGTAGGTGTCCTAAGTTGGGGGCAAAGTTATGGAGCTGGGGACAGGGCACAAAAGGAAAGTAGATAAAGGAGGTAAAAATGTGCAAAGGTAGTGAATTTCATAGGAAAGGAGAAACAGACATTTCCAGCAGTTTTGGAGGCCTAGGCTTCATGCTTGTTTTGCCAGCTCCCTCATGGCACTACACCGGGGCTCCCATCATGCAGTATGGCCCTTGTGTATTTTATTTTATTTTCTTTTCTTTTCTTCTTCTTCTTCTTCTTCTTCTTCTTCTTCTTCTTCTTCTTCTTCTTCTTCTTCTTCTTCTTCTTCTTCTTCTTCTTCTTCTTCTTTTTTTGGAAAGACAGGGTTTCTCTGTGTAGCTTTGGCTGTCCTGGACTCACTTTGTAGACCAGGCTGGCCTCGAACTCACAGCAATCCGCCTGCCTCTGCCTCCTGAGTGCTGGGATTAAAGGCATGCACCACCACGCCTGGCTTGCCCTTGTGTATTTTCAAAGCTTGGTCAAGATGTTGGCCTATTCTTGTGCCACCTCTGAGAACAGATGCCTAGCTGTGAGTCCTGGCTCTGGTTTGGGAAAATATTTAATTCCCTGCACTGAGTTTCTTCACCCACACTATTAGGGCAATGCCATATAGAACTTATGTAGATTCGATGAGCTGACCCTGCACACACTAGACAGGCACCTAATGTTATTGCACTTGTTAAATATCAGCCAGCACAGTTACTTTTTGAATATCAGCCTCCAGAGCTTTTATGAACTTGATGCCCTTAAGGCTCAAGTCGAAGTCATAATCTGCATCGGCTTTTCAACCCCGCTAAGATAGTCAAGAGTGCTGGGCATGGTGACACATGCCCTTATTCCCAGCAGTCATGAGGCAGAGGCAGGAGGATCACCATGGATTTGAAACCAGGTCTACTAATGAGTTCCTGGCCAGCCCATCAAAAAAATAAAACAAAAACAAAGATAAAGAGTGATGTGCTTTTCCTAGAAGAGATCAGGAGGAGTCCTGGGCCTTAGAAGACCGCTACCAAAACATTCAAGCTTCCCTCTCTCTGGGACAGGGTTTCTCCTGTAGCACTGGTGACCTGGGCTACGTACAACATAGGCCTTAGGTACCGTCAGTGACCCTGGGGAGAGGTGCTGTGCGAGGACGCACAAGAAACCGAAAGCACGGGCTGCAGGCCATGGCTTCTTCATACCGGGCATGTGCATACACCTCCACACGATCCTGCAGTATCCTGACGATGAGCCAGAAATCAGGCAGGGAGGGCCCAGGAAGGCTGGACAGTGAAGGCTGTGCAGGCGCTGCTCCAGGTGGAGTCCGCAGTGTGAAGGGGGCTTTCTCGCCAAGGGCCTCACTGGGACCCTCACTGTCTGAGCCACTGCTGCCACCATCATAACCTGTGTCAAATGTGTGGACATTTAACCCCATCCTTAGCTGAGCCTCAGTCACCTGAATCTTGAGTTCATCAGGCTTGACAGTCTCCCTTAAGTAGGTCCCCTCTGGTCCCCCTACCTAGACCTTTCCCTATGCAGCCTTAAGCCCAGCTGCCGGTAACATGGGGTCCTCCACCCCTACCCAGAGCTTACCAAGGTGGTCTGAGTCCACACTGCCTTGACTGGACATGAGGCTTAGCCCTCGGCTAGGCCCAGACTGACTTCCTGTATAGAGAAAAGAATGCCTAGTGTGTCTCTGGATCCTGCGTTTGGTCTGTCAGTAGAAACGGAAGCTGGGAGAGACAGCTATGCTGTCCATCTTCTCTTACCTCCCTGTGACAAGCTGGGCAGGCTGATGAGGGGGTTGCCTTCAGAATCCTCTAGGGAGCCAGGAACTTGGGGGCTGGCTGTCAGGGCCTGAGGAACAGAAATCAGAACTGGGATTTGGCATTTAACAGCTGCCACACCTCTTGGTCCCCAGGTCAGACTTACCTCCCCTTCAGCATCTTCAGCCCTGTCTTCATGGCTGTGCCACGCCCAGGCTGCTGAGCGGGCCTCCCCATGGAGCCCATCAAGTTGTTGGCCAGCTGCCACGAAGAAGAAGCCACTGTGAGGGTCCTCAAGGAGAACATGGCCAGGGAGGTGGAGGCGTCGGAATTCCTAGGGAAGGAGGCAAGATCGTAGGTTAGGTAGGTTCTCTCACTTGACACTTCGACTCCCCACAGAAGCAGATGGGAACACCACCACTGCTGAGGGAAGAAAAGGCTAAGTGACTTGCCAAACTTCAGCAGGCCGGACTACTGCCCACAGCCTCAGGCTGTCAGGCCAACGGGGGAGGAGCAGATGATGTGGCAGGACAGAGAGGAGGGAGATGTCTACAGACTCAGATGAAGAGTGGACTTTCCTGGGGTTTGAGGAAGGATGGACCCCCAGGGAACCAGGGAGTGTTCTGAGGGCAGCTTACCTCCTTGAATTGTGTGAGGGAGCGCTCTGGCCCAAACACAAAACTCAGAGGAGGGGTTTGGCGGAGACAGGTAGAGCGTCCTGATGAGCTATGGATGTGGGCAGCTGCTCGGTGCAGGGCAGGGCTCTGGGGCATGCCCCCTCTCCGGAGTGCCCCTACCATCTCATCTTCTAACAGCCAGCGGATCTACAGGCACAGTGTGGGTGCAAGCCCTTGCTTACTGGGGCATCACCTCAACCCAAACCACAAGACACCAGAAGACGGTCGGCCTGCCTCAATCATCTCCTGTACCTGACTGAGCAGGTGTCAGTTACAGCACTCGGGGGTTGCCGCCTACACGGAAGGAGAGAAGGCTCACCTCGTTCATAGTGCTTTCAATAGCTAGCCTGTGGGGTGTGGCCAAGTTGGACAGTCCTGGATGCCTAAGTGGAAGAAAGGTTTTTAAACTAGTTTCCCAGGGATGAAGCTGAGGGGCAGTGAGAGACTGAGAGGGAGATAAGGATGTACCTCTCTTCTTCTGGGGGTGGTAGTGGGGGCCCTAGGCCGTCATCTGACCTTAAAGACGATGGCTGCCCTGGGGACCGTGGGAATGATGCACTGCTCTCGGATGTTGACCTAAACAGGATGGGAGCAAAAGTCAAAGTTCAGGAGGTATTATTGTCCTAGGGTCATCCAAGGTCTCCTTGCTCCCCCAAACCCCAGAACCTGCCACGCTTGCTGCCATACCGGTGGTGCTGAGGGGCTGAGGCTGGGGGTAAGTCTACTTCCAGGGGCAAGGTCAACACAAAGACATCAAGAGTGATACTGAGGTCCCTCCGGGGGACTCGGCCTCCAACTGGGGGTCCCTCCAGACTAGAAAGCACTTGGCCTGTATGAGAGAGGTAAAATTAGGGGTTCCTGGAAAAAGTATAGTTTCCCAAGTTCTAACTGATATACCAAGTCTCCTCTGTCCCCAAGGACAGACAGGCAAACAAGCCATACGGGGGAACTTTGGCTCCCCCAAACTCACCCAGGCAGGTGGGCAGGCTGTACACAGGCACTGAGCTGTGCTGGCCACGGAGCCGCACGGAGCATGTGAGATGTAGGAAGAGAGGCGGTAGGTCATGCATGAGGCTGTCAGGCCCAGTGGGTGAGTCACCCCCTAAGATACTGAAGGAGTCTTCATCCGGGTTCACAGTGTCTGCATCTGACAGTGATGCGGAGTCCGGCCCAGCAGGCCCTAGGTCTGGTTCTCGGCTCTCACGGTATTCCACCTCCAGCTCTGGGTCACTTTCAGTGACCACACAGCAGGCAGATGTGTCCCCTGGAGGCACAAGACATGTGGTTGACAGGAGAGGACAGCAGTAGGGACCATTGAATCCTGGCTTGAAACAGCCATCCCAACTTTACCCACTTGCTCACATACCTTCCTCTCCCACGAGCTCAGCCTCTGAAAACTCCAGGTCACTGATTTTTCTGTCTATGGTGTCTCGGGGCCCCTCATCCTGGGGGAGGGGAAAGGACATGCAGGCATTAGGGATGCGAGATTCAAAAGGATTCACCAGGCTAAGAGGTTCCTCTGGGGCTCTGGGTTGGGGCGTGAGGAAGGGGAGGAAGAAGCTTCTCACCTCTCGCCTACCGGATGGAGGGCAATAGAAGAAGTAGTGGGGGTTGGAGGGCACTGTGCGGAAGTGAAGACGACTGATCTCCAGGAACTTCTCCTGTGGGGGGGGGGAGGTTAAGAAGGAGGCTGTGATGGCAGCTGCCCCTTAAAGGCCACTACTGCCTTCACTAGGCCAGGACATGACCATCCTGAGACCAGGGGAGGACCCGCGGGGCGGCATCAGCAGGGCTCTGCTGCTTCTGCTCTCTCCCAAGTTCCCACCTGGATGAGGCTATGAAGCGCATCATGTGCCTCTCCTTTGAGCTGGCAGACATCTGTGAGAGAAATCTCTGGACCAGGATCTGGATTCCCAGAGACACGGGTGCTCTGAAACTCGGGCTCACTTAGGTCCTCCGTCTCTACACTGGGGATGATGGAAGGAGCACAGCAACGTTAACGACCACCAAGGCCTAGAGCAGCACACACCTGCCTTTCTCTACAGGTCTTTGGACAAGGTGGGAGGTGGTGAGGGGAGCAATGCCTTCTTCCCCTTTGGGCTCTAACCTCCACGTGTCTTAGAGTAAGAGTGGCCCCCTTTCAGACTCACATCACTGGATGGAGGGTGGCATCACTCAGCATAAAAGGAGAACAGGACAGGAAACAAAGTTTGTTGAAGGAAAGTGTGCTCACTTGGAGGGGGGCATGGAAAGTGGGGGACCTGAGGCTCCAGAGCAGTCACTGGGGTGGAGTCCTCGGCAACCTCATTGTTCAAGCTGTTGTGTCCTCAACAGCAACACACTGTAGAAGCTAGTACAGCATTTGCCTTCCTCCTGCCTTCGTCCTTCCCTCTAGCCTCCATTCAGGACCGGCGGAGGCCCACTGTGGGGACTCAGCAATGAACACAGCGTTGTGCTGGACTGACACACTCACAGTAGTCAGGGAGAGAACTATGATTAATATGGAAGACATCAGGAGAATTTCTGCTTCCGCTCCTGGGAATGGACTAGCCCTAACTCAGCTCATCAGAACATACTAAATCAGGAGAGGAGGGGTGGGCCCGGGACAGAGACTACTGTCAAAGCCAAGCGGACAAAACAGCTGCACTGGGACAGAAGCCAGTGACAAGGCACCACGGCTTCTGGGGTGCACTTCTCAGGACTGGAAGGCCATGCTTGTAGGGACTTGGTCCGTGTTGTCTCCTTTAACCCTGCTCAACAACTTTCAAGAATGATCCTAACCTGGACTCAGAAACTAGGATAGCTCGTTCCCGGGGTTCTGGTCCTTCTTCAATGCTACTGCTGAAGGGGCCTGGACTGAGAGGACCAGGGCTTGGGGGTGCGTGAGGCAGACCCAAAGTATGGCCACACAGTGCAAGCAGGAAAGAGGTGATGTCTACTTCCTGCAGTAGCTCCTCACAGGCATCCACGGCGGTCAGCAGATCCTGGCAGGTCACGCTCTGTGCTTGCTGCAAGCTCCGGAACAGCCCTAATAAAAGTGGAATGGGCCACGGGGGTCAGCACAGTGACTGTCCGCCCCATCCCCAAGCTTATAACCCCTGTCGTTACACCTCAGAGCCACATTCCTTCCTCGCATGATATCCCTGCTCACCACGGACATAGCACCGCTGTGCATGCTCCTGCAGCAAAGCACAGTGCGTGGCTGCCTCTTTGTTCCTGGGCTCCATCCAGACTGAAGATGAGGAGGGGTGGTCCAGGTACTGGGTCCTAGGAATGTGAGGAAAAACAGAGCTTGGCACACTCCCCTGAATGATACTTTCGCCTTATCAGCAGCTCATGCTACAGAGGGCTGTTTGGACTTTTCTTTCTTTCTTTTTTTTTTTTGGTTTTTCAAGACAGGGTTTGTCTGTGTAGCCTTGGCTGTCCTGGACTCACTTTGTAGACCAGGACAGCCTTGAACTCACAGCGATCCGCCTGCTTCTGCCTCCTGAGTGATGGGATTAAAGGTGTGTGCCACCACCGCCCGGCTGGCTGTCTGGACTCTTAACAGATGCATTGATGATTAGGGGTGTCTGATGGTTTTCTGGAGGACACAGCTAGGAAGCTGAGTTCCTGACTGACCAACCTGTCTGTCCTTACCTGAATGTGCACCCAAGCCTTGGCTGGGAGAAGCCAAAAGTCAAAATGGAGCACACTCACCGGAATATGAGATCTCGTGGTGCTTGAGGAGGCTGCAACCCAACCATTTGTTCCCTCAGTGCTTCCAGGGAACAGCTGTAGACGTAGACAGGGCACCGGGTCCGGGGCCCATCTGTACCCTCTGTCTGGGGAGCCTGGCGCCCACTGTTGGCTGTTACATCTCGGCAGGAGGGTGGGCTTGGCTCTCCAGGATCCTGGCTACTGTCTGTGAGGAAAGGTGCTCATGTCTTCACATTGTCTAGTGGCTTCCCAAGCCCATCCTGTGCTTAAACAGCTTCAGGCAGCAGCCTTACCACTAACAAGGGTCACACTGAGGATGGGCACTTGGGACTTTGTAGCCTTAGTCCCTGTTCCTCCCAGGTCTTTCAGGCTGGGAACTCCACTCCAATCCCCAAACTTAGGTTTTGTTTCTTCTTGAAAGGAACCCTCCAGGCCATAAGCAGTCAGATGCTGGACATCTGAAGAGGAGAGGAGGGGCACCTATCAGGGCTCTCTGATGGGCTGAGGAGGGAGCTTGAGGGTTTGTATCAGAGGTCATGGGAGGGAGGTCAGCTACTGGTACCTGAGAAGGTAGCTGGCAGAAAAGTCAGAAACACATGCTGGGGGTTCAGGAGCCTTGCATAGCAATGCCACTGAGGGGGCTGGGCAGAAACGGAAGGCCTGGGGATCCCAGCAATACCTACACTCTGTAGGAGACAAACAGAAAATAAGAGCAATCTACAAGGAAACATTCTGAGTCTCGTCCCCTTCTTCCACCCTAACCCAGATCCTCTTTGGCTAAGCATGAAGCGGCAAGAGCAAAGGGAAGTGACAGACTGTGCCAAGGGCGATGGAAACCTGGGCAGAGGTGTGTGCTGAGGGAGGGATGCAAATATGGTAAGCGCTCAGGGGAAAACGGGAGTCAAGAGTGCTGACCAGGGAAGGAAGGGTGGAGTCTCCAGCAGCCTGGGTACTGTTGTCTGCCTGATCCTTCGGGACTACGTGGGCTCCCACTAGAGCACCTTCTGGACCTATAATGGGGTAGAGATGGCGGAATAGGGCAGGACCAGCAGAGGCAGGGTGGGGAAGGAGGCAAGACCTCAAAGATGGAAACCACCCTGGGGTAGGGCAGGGCAGGGCTGAAGTATGGGATCAGGAAAGCAGTGTGGAGCTCACCTGGCTCCCGGTGGCTTCTCCGTAGGACCTCGCTCAGGAAGGCAGCCTGCTCAGCAGGCGTCAGTGGGATCTCTCGGTCACTTAGCTCCTGCCCCAGGCAGCTGTGCAGCAGGCACAGCACCATGTCGTTGGTGGGACAGGGCCCCTCGGCGAGAGGCACACCCTCTGGCTCTGCCCGACACACACTCTGCTCAGCAACAAGTCTGCTGCTGCCCAGGGACCCCGGCTCCACCCCGAGCAGCAAAGCCCTTCCTTCAGCCTCAGCTTCTAACTGCACTGTCACTCACTCACTCACTCACTCACTCACTCACTCACTCACTCACTCACGGTGCTGGCTGACCTGCTCTCTATCTTCTGAGATGCCCAGGTCTGCTGGCCCCTTAGGTGAGGGTGAGTGGCTTCCAAGTATACCCACCTCTGGAGAGCAGGAGGAAAAACATCTGCAGCTGCTGGCACTGTGGCAACAATCCTAGTAGGTCAAAATGGAAAGGGATCTCATGGACACAGGCGTCTCCTCCTTGGTCCAGTCCTAGGAGGAGGAAAGAACAGAACTCGGTGAGACCCAGACTACCTGCCTGTGGCTGCTTCCCCCATCTTCCTACCCTGCTACACCTTCTCCACTGACCCTCTGAGAGCCGTGGCTCTGGCGGCAGAGGACCCCACTCCTTGCTCTGGCACAGCTGTATCAGGTATTCAAAGGTCAGCAGCGAGCCTATGCAGGCAGCATCCCGTGGATGGAGCTAGGGGAGAAACACCAGATGACAGGATCGATCTATCCTAGGTGCCACCTCTGGGCTCAAGGGAGTGCACAGGCTACAGTCTGCGAGCAAGGGATAAATCTAGTAGGAGGCGGGGGACAGCTCTGGGGTCACTCACAGCTTGAGGGATCTGAGAGTAGGTCAAATCCTGCAAGTGTTTCCAGCTTTCAGGGCCAGGCCCCACTCGTCCATACTGAGGCTCCACCCACACCTCTGTGACCAGATTGAGCTCCGAATCCCCCTCTAGGGCCTCCACCTCCACATCATTGTCATCATCTGTTGAGAAGCTAGAAGAGAAAGGGGTCTAAGCCTGGAAGGAGTCCAGTGACAGCTTGTGGCAGGGAGGATGAGACGGCGGGCACCACAGACAGCCATGTGGGCCGTGCAGACCACAACCGCTCAACATGGATCATCTAACCAGCAGCTCCCTGCTCTGGTTTGGGACAGAGGTCACAGTAGAGTATGGCAGCCAGACATCTAGGTGACCCTGAGGGAGGGGACCCTGCAGAGGTGGCTCCCGGAGGCCACAGCCTCACCTGTCTTTGGTGTTGGTAGAGTGTGGGGGGAAGAGGATGTACTGGACCACGCACGTGTGCTTCTCCTCAGCTGCAGCCTGCCCCAGCGCTTCATTCTGTGGACAGATTGGAGAACCTGGGCAAAACCGGGCTGGGAAGCGGCCAGGCTGCTTCTCACTCTGGTCTGAGGCCTTGGTCCCTTGATCGGGTAAGGCGGTTTCTGGCAGTCACCACCTAGCGGAGAGGCAAGTGCCCCAAGGCTCCACGATCCCGGGGTTTCTAGAGGGAAGGACACACCTGAACGGGAAGCTCCAAAACCATGTTGATGATTCCTTCCCCGCTACAGGCAAAGTGGAACCCTTCAGAGAGCCGGACCCTGAAGCCCCGAAAAGACACAACAGAACCAGAAGGATGAGGACAGAGAAATGTAGCTCAGTGCACCGACTGCCCACCTCCCAGACGCCATCACGCAACCTAGTCCATCAGAGGCGAGCTTGAGCAAATTAGCAGTTCCCTGGAGCGTATCAGGTCTAAGTAGGACCAGAGGCTAAAATGAGCAGAGCTGGGGGAGTATGGAGTGGGAGGGCGACAACATGACCTGACTTGACAATGGTGTTTGGAGATGGGAGGGTTTGGCTTAGGCCACTGTGCAAACCCCGAGCCTACACTTGTCCTCTCCCTGCCCTAGCTGCCCTGCAGGCCTGGAGACGTACTCAGTGAGAACAGAGAGGAGCTGGGCGATGGCGCTGAGTGGCAGCGTTGGGGCTAGGCCTGATGGGACACTCCACAGCCAGCGCTGGTGGTACAGGTAGCGTGACAGCGATGCAAGGCTAGATGAGGCAGAGCGGCCTGATACCAGGGGCAGTGGTCCTGGCGGCTCCAGTGTCAGCAAGAAGGGCGCCCTGTAGTCCAGGGGCAGCTTCTCATACCTGAGAAATGGGGCGGCCCCCCAGTTGATTTCTGCCCCCAGCCTTCTCTCATGTACCGAGGCCTCCTCCCCATCCTCTACACCAACCTGATAAGGAGCTTGTCCAGTGGCTTATGAAGAACCACAAGGCAGGGCCGGTCAGACAAGGCCTGCTGCGGTCCCAGCATGGGAGGCGACTTGGAGGGAGAGTTGTTCCCACCAACACCCCCTAACCCTTTTCGTTTCACTTTGGGTGTCAGCTCCTTACTTTGCACCCGGTGAGGGAAACGAAGGCGCAGGATCTCTTCCTGCAGGCCTGACACAATCTGTGGGGGGAAGTGAAGTCAGGCTTCCTCACTCCCAACTCCTCCAGGGCTGAGAGGAGGATCTATAGTCAAGGAGAGAACTCTCCCTCTCATGTTCCTCTGGGGGTGCCTCTCCTTACTGAGCCAGGAGGGCTCCACCTCACAACTCCTCAGTCAGTCAGTCAGTCAGTCAGTCAGTCAGTCAGTGCCTAGCTTACCTTATGCCGGGCCTGGGCTGCCGTGCCAATTGGAAAGCCTAGGCGAAGAACCATGCAAGGGGTCTTGGAAATGATGCGGACCATGTAGAAGGAGGATGGGGGCTGGTCTGGGGCGCTGAGGAGAAATGAACTGAGTGAGCAGTCCTGGGCCGAGAACAAATGGGCTTCAGCAACATGGATGAGGTCTAGGGCTAGAGGAAGAGACAGGGCTGAGGTGTGGAGAGGTGATGAACTCTCTGCCCACCTGGAGAGCAGCTTGACATAGGAATAGCCTTCGACCAGCACAAAGCTGCTCCAGTCTCGGAGCAGAGACGTCAGGGAGGAGTGTGAGATCCTGCACTGGATGGTGCTGTAGCGCCCGTTGCTGCCTGGGGTGTGCAGGTGCTTAGGGAGTGGTCTGCGGACAGGGGGGGAGACTGAGAGTGAGATCAGACCTGCTAGCCCCAGTCGCTTCTGGACCCTGAGGTCATGGGAGCTGACCACAAGCTTGGCTATGGTTGGCGCTTTTCCCCTTAGCCCCGCTCCCCAGCCTCTTCCTCCATCAGCGCCATGGCCCTGGGCCTGAGGGTACCCACGTGTCATGCTCCAGGATTAGCACCAGGCGATGCATGTGCAGCCATCTCTGCCATGAATTAGCATCCATGGACAGCACTGGCTTCCAGTAGGCAGCAAACTGGGCATGGGATGAGTCGGAACCACTGTGCTGAAGGGAGAGCACCTGGGGGTGGGAAAGGCCAGCCCTCTGTAAACATTTGTGGAGAGGTAGCAAATAGCCATGGCAGACTCAGTTCCAGGGGGTCAGCATTGGGTTGTGGTTAAGGGACACAGGCCAGCCTGGGATAAAGGCAAAAACTGGTTTTTCAGCATGAAGGATAGGCTTGGATGACTGAGCCAGGACGGACTGCATAGCCCCTTAAGCTGACCCAGCAGGAGGACGGAAGCTGCCCGGCTTATACTGACTTTAAAGGAAAGTGGCTGGGCGCTGGCGAGATCTAATGATGAGGCACTGCACACTTCCATGGGCCATGTGCTCACACTGTACCAGGTTATCAGTTGTTGACTAAGTGAAAGGAGCACAGAACTCTGAAGTTGTGGTCTTCAGAAGTATCCAGTCCACATGGCTGGTGGTGGCTGGAAACAGGGTGTGGGTAGAAGGCGGAGGCCCTATGGCGATGGGCAGGGGCAATGGCAGCCTGCCAGGTACCACCACCCAGGGAGCCTGCAAACAATCACAGCCTGCCAGGTACCATCACCCAGATAGCCTGCTAGGTACCACCACCCAGGCAGCCTGCAAACTGTAATCTGTTAGGTGGTCTGCTTGGGTGGCCTCTTTTTCTATTAATAGTTTTCCCAGGCCTTAGGATGCAGGAGGAAGGGATGGGTTCAAGGCTAAAGCTGGTTTGGGTGCCTCAGACTTGAGAGAGAAGGACAGTGCTGGCCTTGGCCTCCACTCTAGGAAAGCACGGAAGGGCTACAGCTTCAGGACCACTCACCGGGGTGGTGGAGCCAGGAGGGATGTAGAAGAGCGGCACTCCACTCTTGGTGCTGTCTGGGAGTGTGAAGTGCTCTGGCACTGAGGAGAAGGACTGCAGGTGGGCAAGCATCTGATCTGTCTGGTTAATGCTGTGGAACAAGGGCCAAGTTTCAGCCATAGCGCACTGCTGGGGGCAGCTGGAGGGAACTCAGGAGTACAAGGAACCCCAGACAGGAGCCTGGTGCCTCCCCCCAGCTCCCAGACTCACGAAACTGTCCCTCTATACAAATGGGGTGTTGCTCATTAAGTGGTGACCTTACTTACCTCTGTAGTGTGTTCCAGAAACGGCGGATGACATGAGTGCGATACAGTGAGCGAATAGGCTGTCTTAGCGCACAGGACACATCATGTAAAATGTCATAGCCGCCTTCCATCGTCACTTCTACCCGTGTCATTCGAGGGCCCTCGGGCTCTAGGGGCCAGGGGGCCACAGCCACATACTCAATGCGCATATTGTGTTTCCACAGCAGGACCAGCTTCACCTCCAACTGGGACCCTCCTTCAGGAGAGCAGGAGGGCAAGTGGGGTTAGAAGAGGCCAGACGCCAGGCCTGAGCCCTACTCAGAGCCTCACCTACATCGTGGAACTCGAGCCTGGCCAGAGTGCCAAACACAGTTCCGGACATTTCAGAACCACAGCCCACCAACCAATGTAGAGAGAAGCTTGCAGAAGGAGTCTGAAAACAAAATCCAGGACACGTAGCTGCTTACCTTGGGCAGGAGATGGAACTGGGAACTACATGCTAAGAGAACTCAGCCTTGAAAGCATCCCGAAGCCCACTTGTCTTAAATGACAGGTAGAGCCTCTTATAGGGACACTTTTAAATGTGTGGTAAGCTGGGGTCCCCCCATTTATCTGGTAGGTCTGCACACACATAAGCTACCAGCAACCTGTGAAACTGCAGTGGGGTCTAGTGACGCTCACCTTTGGCTAGCGTAACTTCTCGGACACTGTAGCCCTCTCGCAGGCGGACAGACACAGTGCTCACCAGGTCGGCTGGTACCTCTTTCTCAGTGTGCTTCTTTCTGCGCAAGGCCAGGGCAGGGTTGCTGCTTGCTGAGACCAGGTGCTCATTAAACAAACGGTGCTGAGAGCCTGGAGGACCCATGAGGATGGAGAAGAAGAAAGTGGTGATCTGTCAGCTGACGGACATATGGGGAGGGGCTAAGCTGAAATCTCTATGAGAGGAAGTACCAGAGAAGCCAGCCCCAATTAGACTACCACTCCTCCCAAAGCCAAGGCCATGCCATCTCCAAGGCCATCCTGTATCCACCCTTCCCCCATCTATAGGGCCTGCCTCTCACCACAGTAGTACTCGGGATTCAGGGCTTCCCCACTGCGCAGGAAGGAGTAGAGCAGAAATGCCCGGTGGTAGACAGTCAGACCCAGGTTGCCTGGCTCAGGCTCAGGACAAGTGGACAGGTAGGAACCAAATGTCGCCATGGCAATGAACTTCATCAATTCCACATTGGGCACATGGCCAAAACTACAATCGTAAGAGTAAACTCCTCCCACCTGGGGAGAGAGAAGGAGGGGGGGAGGGAGGGAGAGAGGGAGGGAGGGAGGGAGGGAGGGAGGGAGAGAGAGAGAGAGAGAGAGAGAGAGAGAGAGAGAGAGAGAGAGAGCGAGCGCAAGTGAAGGCCCTATTCCACCGGAGGACCAGGAAGAACAGGAGAGGGAACTATTGTTCCCACATTCCCAAGCACTGAGGGGACGTGGGCCACAGTGCTCCCAGGACAGACCCCTACCCTGTACCTATCCTTTAGCCTTCCTATCTAAAACCCATGCCCGCTGGCTACACCACCCTCTGACCTCCTTCTCCAGGTCAAAGACACTCTTTTCCCTTCTCTACAGATTTTGGCAACTGTTCCACTGGCTTCTTGTCATTTTATGTCTAACAAAGTGTTTCTTAAACTTTAAGGTGCATACAAAAAAAAAAAAAAAAAAAAAAAAAAAAAAAAAACCACCTTGGGGATTTTGTTGCAGTGTATGTCTGGTGTGGGCCTGAGAACCTGCACTGAAAGTAAGCTTTTGTACTGTAATACCAACACCAAGGCTGTAGGTCAAACCACTTCTGATCTATAGGCCAATGAGTCCATATCTATTTTTTGTCAATGAGGTTTTGTGGGGCAGCCACACCTATTCACTTTGCATTTGGTGTATGGCTGCTTTCAGACTACTACAGCAAAGCTGTGACACTAAGGGCCTGGAAAGCTCACGTACTTACTGCCTGACCTCTGCAGAAAATGTTCCCAGGCCTGCTCAACACGACTCACTTAACTTCCTGAAGGAGTTAGGAACTGAGTGGTTGGTTCCTGAGCGTCTCCTCTTGTCACACACCTGCAGCTGTCTCTACCCTGGCCCTTGGCTTCACTTGGAGTGAATTCATCTTTGCAATTCCAGATTGCCACACCCCACAGTCCAATCTCCCTTTAGCTTCCTTCCACCTCTCCCTGCTGTGCTGGGGCCTCACTGAGGTGCTCTGCCAGGCCTCTGGCGTCTGCTGTCTCTAAGTCTGTCTGCACCATCCTGACTCTCATTTCCCAACCCAACCTGGACTGTCCAATCAAGCAATCCTGAAAACATCACTGTCAAATATCTGGCCCTTTCATTTCTTCTGTTCCTGTCTCAAAACCCCAACCAGGGTCACAATGTCTCCATCGGTGGCTAATGAAGGGAACCAGCAGGCTGCTCCCCACCAAAACACAACCCCCACCCAACCTCAGAGCACGTCCTTCTTCCCAGGGCTGCCCTTCCTCTAAGGTGTTACCTTCCACTTCTGAGAGGAATCAGAAACCTTTGGCAGAACTTTATTTTCTAAGTTTCAGTCTCAGAGAAAGAATGAGGCTTGTTCAAAAAGAACTGCCCCATCTGTTTCTGGAGCCAATGCTTTCCTGTCAGTTTAGGATCCCACACTATCAGGCCATTTTTCTAGTTTTTGTTTAGTTTAGTTTTTTTTTTTTCCCTCTAATCTTTAAACCCTTCTTGGACACTATGACCTCTTAGAACTATGAGCAAGCCAAGAAAAAAGGAAATTAAAACCACACAGAGATTCTCCCAGTTAGAATGCCTATCATTAAGAAAACCTCAAATGCTGGTAGGGATTCTGGAAGAAGTGGACCTTTTCACACTGCTGACAGGGATGTAAATTAACTCAGCCACTATGCAAATCAGTATGGTGCGTCCTCAGAAGAACTGAAAGAATGACTTCCATACAACCCAGCTAGACAGCTCCTGGATATGTGCCCAAAGGACTCTAAGCCAACATGCCATAGAGACACTTACATATCTACGTTTACGACAGCCATATTCACAAAAGCCAAGTTAGACAATCAGCCTAGATGTCCAACAAAAGATGAATAAAGAAAATGTGGTCTATATACACAAGGGAGTTTTTTTGGTTTTGGATTTTTGAGATGGATGTCCTGAACTAGCTTTGTAGACCAGGCTGGCCTCGAACTCACAGAAATCCACCTGCCTCTGCCTCCAGAGTGCTGGGATTAGAGGTGTGTGCCACCATGGTCTGTTTGTTTGTTTTTTAACTGTGCACTGGTATTTTGTCTGTATGTATGTCTGTGTGAGGGTGTCAGATCCCCTTGAACTGGAGCTAAAGACCCTTATAAGCTGCCCTGTGGCTTCAGGGAATTGAAGCTGGGCCCCTGAGCTCTGAGCCGTCTCTCTAGTCTACAGTGGAGCTTCGCCCAGGCACAATGAATTACGCTGCCTGTGGAAGGATGACAGACGTGGAGGGGATCACGTTAAGTGAGATACAAACCAGACGCCAAAAGACAAATTTGTGGATCCCAGATTTAATCAGATAAATAAAAGCATCTGCATATCTTTAATAACATCAAGGAGAAGTGACCCTGGAGTACAGAGGACAGTGAGAGGAGGGAGAAAGGTGAGGGTACAGGAGTAAATGTGGCCATGGCATAGGAAATATCTACTTGTGTGACGATGTCTATGAAACCTATCACTATGCAATGAATATAGCCAATTAAATAAATTAAAAGAAACATGCCTAAGTGTCTACCTTAACCAGCAAACTAAACCAAACTAAAAAACATGCTTTCTTTTACCTTTTATTTCTTTCTGGCTACTATTCACTCCTGTTCCTCACTTTAGCTGATTCCCCCCCCCCCCCCCCCCCCCCCCCCGCCCCAGACATGGATTCTCTGTACAGCCTTGGCTGTCCTGGAATTCTCTTTGTAGCCAAGGCTGGCCTTGAACTCACAGCCATCTGACTGTCTCTGCCTCCCGAGGGATTAAAGGCATGTGCCACCACGCCTGGCTGAGGCAGTGCACATTTCCTGCACCACCTTTTCACTGAAGTGGCTCTAAAACACTTCCACGTGACTTCCTAGCCAACAAGCCTAAAGGGCACTTTTCAGTCCTCAAGTACTCAGCCTGCTGTTCTCACTAAGTTAACTGCTCCTTCTTGCAAACCTCGGCTCCTGACACTGCATGCTGCAGACCAGTGCCCTCCATCGCTTGCTTGCTGGTGTTCCCTGGGGCTCTTCCCAGACCCTCCTCTCTTCCCAGTTAGTGTGTGTGGCCTGATAAATCTAAAATGTCTACCTCTCGACTACTGCCACTTCCTGAGTATAAAGATCTGTAGATCCAACTGCCAACCACCACGAAGAGCAGCCAATTCCTAGGCAGGGATCCGCACCCATGCACTTCAAACACATCATCTCGCGCACCGTAGGATGCCTGCTATCTCCTTGACAGATGTAGCCCACTTAGAGAAAGCCCGTGTCACAGAGCTAAGAAGCACAAGCTTAACTCTAAAGGCGACTCACGACACAGCTCTGCAGGATGGAGCCACAGGTCCTAACACATGCACAAACCTCAATTTGTCATTTTGCCTTTACTCGGCCAAGCAGTAAAAACTTCCCTATAAAACATAAGCCCAACTTCCCTTCCACAAACCTTCATCACTCAGTGATTGCGCTTAGACTCAGGTCTTCACGCCCTGCTCATGCCTACCCTCAGGCCTTGCTTCCCAAAGCTCTTGCTCCCTGCCCTGCAGTCCATCATGCAAAGCAGTGGCAGTGTCCTGAACAGGCCTTCCTTCCTATGTTGGTTAAACTGGACTGAGCTAGGTTTTCTGACCCTTGCAACTAAAGCAGTAACGAGGTTGGGGGCAGATGGGATTAGAACTGACTCAGACGGCAAAGTTTCCATTCTTTCCCCCACACCATGCTAAGAAAAGGGGACAAATCCTGAGGAAAAGCGACAACAACAAGAGTCCTCTCCCACCACTGTCACCTACCCTGCTCTACACCTGGCACCTTCTCCCCAGGAAACCATGTCACCATCTTCACTTGGGAAATCTTGCCTGTAAGAAAGCAACCGACCATTCCTGACATTGTGAGAGTCCTCACTTCCCACTTCTCCTTCCTGGAGAGCCCTCACCTGCACAAAGGAACAAGCCACAGTGCCACTGCGCAGCTGGTTCAGGAGTGTCTCACACACAGCAACATCAGGGACACTGGTTACTCCATCTGTGATCACGATGATTCCTGAGGCAAGAAATAAGGTAGATGGCCCTGGTGACCATGGCAATACCAAAGTCACAGGGAAGCCCAACCCACAGTGTCCCAAGACCGACAAGCCTGCCCACTAGCACAGTTAACAAACTCCCTGCAACTGTCTTCTCTCCTCCCCCGCCTCTTCCTCCCTAGGTGCTCCTAGCCCAGCTTTCCTAGGTGATGTCCTTCCCATCGGGGGCTCCGAGGGCAACTGGGGCCGAGACACTGGGAACATGCATCAGGAAGGACTTGCAGTTTGCAAACAAGGAAACAGAATCTCTTTCCTGGGGCCCATTAGTCCTGGGGAAGCCTCAATCTTTGCTAAATACCCTCTACCCTTTCTGAACCCATTTCCCCATTTATACCAATATATCTTCTACTGACCTGCACTAGAATTTGAGGGCAGTAGCTGCAATGCCAAGATGCCCTGACGAATCATACTGACCAGCCCAAGATCAGCTGTCACCATGGAGACTCCCACCTTCCGGCCTGAGGACTCCCCTGATTCTGGGGACTGGTCTTCTGCCTGGCCCACAATTGCAGAAAAGAAGGAATGAGACAGAGAGCAATGTTGTCTCATCTACAGCAAAGTCACAGTTCCCTCTGTCTGTCTCTCTTGCTTGGCTCAGGAGACTGAACCTAGGGTCCCACATGTGCTGGGTACATACACGGTCTGCCATCGAGTCTACACTCAGCCCTCAAACTGCAACTTGGAGCCTGGTATACCCAGGTCAGACATGTGTGGCTGCCAACTTTGCAGGTGAGTTCTGCTATGTCCTCACGCCCAGCAATGTGCCGAGATGCTGAGCGTCAGATGGGAAGGGAGCAAGGCAGGAGACGCAGCATCAGACTGTGCCGAGGCAGTCTCTCCACCTTTGCCAAGACAGGCCCCTTCCTACGTCCCCATCGCTGCTCTGAAGGACTTCATAACCGGTCACCGCACACTATTTGCACAGCCACTTTGACACTCTCCAAAATAATGAGGCGGAACACTCCAGCAAACTAAACAGCTTTATCCTGCTTGTGCAAAATGCTAAAGAGATCAAAGCGGCTCATGCTCACTCTCAGATCTAGGAGTGGAGACAAAACAAACACCGCACAGACAAATGGCCTTCCCATCTTCTCGGCATGAAGCTGTGCGCCTGTCTTGATTGTTCACTAGCACACCGTCCTTGGTTCACTTTGCCCCTTGCTCTTTCCCTTTCCTGTTCTCTCTCTCCTAGTGGGCGGACGGCTGCCCTTTGCCCTCTGCCTTCTGCCCTCTTTCTTCCCACGCACCTGGCCCTGGGGCTCACACTGCTGTTGCAGCATAGCGGCCACCTTATCCTCAAAGAGGCAGAGCTGCTCATACACCTGCTGCAGGAAGGCCTCCCGCTGTGAAGGGTCCAAAAGGCAGCCTTGCACCAGAACCTGAGAAGCACAGGGAAGGGTGAGACGGGCCAAGCAGAGCACTGGGCATCACATCTCGAGTCTGCACAGGGACTCCCACTTCTCACCCAACAGGAACCTGAGTCTGACTCCACATCCAGTCCCACCTCCTCAGAGTCTGCTGCTGCCCCAAACCCAGGGGCACTGCGATCCTGCTCAGGAGCTTCTGGTCACTACTCATCTTAACCTAGGGTCACAATGTCCCTGTGTTTCTAGTCCTCCACCCTGGGCTTCTCACCCCACACCCCTTCCTTTAAGGCAGCGATGGGATCTTCTAGTACCTTCCACATTGGACTGTGGAATGCTATGTGTAAACCTCTACTCCCCTGGCTAGAAAAGCCTCTAAACATACTTCACATACAAGCTACTCTGGACCCTTTCTCTGCTTGAAGTCAAAAGTCCCATCTCCCCAGTGAAGACACTCTCCTTCCCTTCCCCGAGCAGATAGCTCCCACTCCTCTTTGGGGAGCAGTAGGTCAGCCATTAGGCATTCACAACTGACCTAGAGGATGGGCGACCCTCCGTACCTCTGACAATCACCCTGGAAGCTGCTACCTGTGTACAGCCGCCTGCACTCTCGTGTTTTCTTCCTCAAGGCTCTATGGGCCCTCTCCTTCTAGTGCAGCCATGGGTAGTGTCTGCTGTGCATGGGCCTGCAGTCCTGTGGTGGCTCAGGGTCCCTTCTGCCCTCTCTTTTCCCTGCCCTCCTCCAGATAACTACTTCTGCTTCTTTGCTCCCTGTTCTGGACTGGGGAAGGGGTGAGGGGTGACCATCCTCCAGGCCTGTGAGTGGCACATGGATGGAGAAACGTCAGGGACAGGAATACGAGCGTGTGCTGCTATTGTTTAGGACACAGGGGACTGAAGCACATCGGGATAAAACAGCAAGTTTTCATAGCTGGAAGCAGCGGTGCACACCTATAATTCCAGCAGGAAGGCAAAGGCAAACTGATCAAGATTTCGAGGCCAGCCGGGGCTACATATTGAGTACTGGGCCACCTTGAGCTGAGGACTTATTGAAAAGAATCACAAAAAATGGAAGCTGTCACTAAAAATCCTATTTTTTTTTTTACATGAAACAATGCTCATATTATAAAAAGACAGGACATGAGCCATGTATTTGGAATATACCTGGTGTTTTCCTCTTCTTTTGGATGAAGAAGGGAGGATTAACGCACTTACTAGACTACAAAGAAATTCTATAAAACATTAACAATGCCCTTTGGAAGACTGAGGCAGAAGGGGCATAAGGTCAAAGGTATAGGTCAAAGGCAACATGGGCAATGTGGTCAGACTATCTCAAAACACAAAGTATAAAAAGAGAGCTGGGGAGCCAGGCGTGGTGGCGCATGCCTTTAATCCCAGCACTTAGGGAGGCAGAGGTAGGTGGATCGCTGTGAGTTCGAGGCCAGCCTGGTCTATGAAGTGAGTCCAGGATAGCCAAGGTTACATAGAGAAACTCTGTCTTAGAAAAACATTTTTTAAATAAAAAATAAAGAGAGCAAGAGAGCTGGGGACATAACATAAGGGCGCACCACTTGTTCAGCATGAGTGAAGCCCTGAGTTCAATTCTTAGCACTAACAAAGAAACAAATGAGCTAGGTATGACGGCACATGCATGTAAGCTTAGCATTTGGAAAGCTGAGGCAGAAAATAAGAGTGCCAGGCTAGCCAGGTCTGTTTAGCAAGGTCCTGTCTTAAGAAAGACTCAGTTTACACGTGCCTGTCACTGGTGGGTTTTATTGGACGGTGCCTACTGGTGTTCTCATAGTTTCGATGTCAGAACCTGTGAGTGCCCTCACCGTACTCGATTGGTACTATCTCCTTTGGTATCTGTCTCCCCTCCTAAGCTTGTAACTATCTGTGCCCCTAGGACTCGGCCTGGACATGGCGCAGGTGAGTGCTCACCAGGGGGAATAGTATTAAGTGATTACCTAACAGCTACGCTTTTCCTGACTTGGCTATGAAGCCTGCAAAGCCAGGCCTGTCTGGAGATACGGCCTACAACCACCAACGGCTGGATTGGGAGACACCTAAACTTGGGCAGAGGGCTGGCAATCCTCCCTGGAGACCTGGCAAGTACCAACTGCTCTATTATACACTTCAGACCTTTAGGTGCTGTTCTTGGCATCTAGCTCTCAAAATAAATAAATAAATAAATAAATCTGACTGCTGAGGGCGACACTATAGCCACTAGGGACAGCTTCAATGAGCTGAGGGTGGCTAAGAGTGGATGGGGTGGGGGTGGGGGGAACTGGGACAATGCTTATCTAAGCCAAAATCAATTATTTCAGTAACAGACTTGAACCTTTTCCAAAAGGAGTGCTCTGTGATAGGCTGCTCTGGCAGGAGAGAAACCTTTTAATTACTTCCGCAGTCAGCATTATCGCTGACAGTGCACAAGGCGCTCACAAATGACCCTTCTCTGTCTTGAAAAGAAATTATGTTTCTGGAGATTGCAATAGCTCAAATGCCACAAAAGTATCCTAAAAGGCTGTGTCCTGGGCTCCGGACAGGAGTCAGCACAACAGAAAACATTTCACAGAGCTAAAGGAGTTGTATAGGGATGAGGGTGGGGGTGGAGGTGGGGGTGGAGGTGGGGGTGAGGGCAAAGACAACAGTCAGGGGCCAGGTACCAAAGACTTCATAGGGTGGGTAGAGAAGCATGCGCCTAACTAACGCCAGTTAACCAGAGGAAAGCTCTTCTAAGACGCGAAGAGCAAGTCCTTCTCAAAGAGAGAGACTTGCAGGGGTAAATACCACGCATACTCCAGAAGCTGGCAGAGGCTTGGCTGTAGCTCAGCTGACAAGAGTGCCTTTGCTCGTTCCTGCAGCCCAGGATGGCTCACACCTGTAGTTCCGGCATTTGAGAGTGGAAGCAGCAGGATCAAGTTCAAGGTCATCTTTGGCTACACAACAAGCTCAAGTGTGTGTGTGTAGGGGCAGGGTGCATGACACAGGGACGGACACCAGGATAGGACAGACAGACAGTTAGAAGGCTCCAGCAGGTTGACACGTGCCACCAAATCTGACCTGAGTTCCATCCCTGGAACCCACATGGCAGAAGGAGAGAACTGACGCCCACAAGCTGTCCTTTGACTTTCACCAGCAAGGTGTACACACATACACACAGATACGCACAGACAGACAGACACAGACCCACTGAATGTAATAATGGTGGGGGTGGGGAGGACAGAAAAACTGACCTGGTACCTGGGTACAAACAGTGGAGGCAGGATAAGGGCTTTGGCTCAACAGGCTATCAGAAATTCAGTCTGCAGACACAAGCTTGGAGAGAAGATGCACTACCTGGTGGGACTGCAGGCCAATGATGGAGGAGTAGGCCTGGATTGTTACGTAGATCTCAGGCTGGAAGTCGATACAGGACCCAGGCACTCGGAAGGGCCGAAGCAGCCCGCCCAGACAACGGGACAGAGCATGGAAAACTTCATCAAACAAGATTTCCCCTGTAGAATCATCCTGAGGGCAATGAAGCAAGAGAGAGCTCGCAGGGGTGTTCAAAGCAGCTATAAGCAGAGAACAGAAACATGCAGCTTTCCTGGGGCAGCAGGGCCTCCTGCTATGGTCATCTGTGTCCCCATGGACATGGACTAGGATCTGTCTTTGAAGTTCACCATAAGGCTGAGATTGTTTTTACTTCTCAAAGACCTCTCTCCTTCTCACCCCGCCCCCCAACCCACACTCACACCCCGTCTTTGTTACTATCTCCCTCAGGGCGCTTACCACAATGCCAGTAGATGGGCTGAGGTCCAGCTCAATAACAAAACGATACTGCCAAGCCAGGAAGGTGACCCGAGTGGAAGGGACAAGCAGGAATGGCCTTGGGACCACTGGTTCATCTGGCTGCCATCCAGGGGGCAAAACACTGAGGATTTCCAACTCTTCCTCAGATTGAAGCTGACAAGATAAAAGACAAAAAGGGCCATGGCAGGAGAGATGCTGGACCGTGGTTAGGAAGGCTTGTGTTTTCAGAAAACCCATGAAATCAACTCACCTGGGCTCACAGGGGCTGACAGAGACTGAACTGACAATCGGGGAACTTCATAGGTCTGACCTAGGTCCTCTGCATATGTTATGGTTGTGTAGCTTGGTCTCCTAACAGTGCAAACAGGGCTGTCTCTGACTCTTTTGCTGGCTTTTGAGACCCTTTTCCTCCTGGTGGGATGCCTTATTCAGTTGTAATATGAGGGGAGAGGCTAGCCTATTGCAACTTGATATGCCATTTTTGGTTGGTATCTCTAGGAGGCCTGCTCTTTTCTGAAGGGAAACAGAGGACTGGATCTGGGGGAGAAGGGAGCTTGGGGGAGGGAGTGGGAGGAAGAGGAAACTGTGGTTGAAATATAATACAAGAGAAAAATAAATTTTATTTATTTATTTGCTTGTTCATTTAATTTGGTTTTTTGGAGACGGGTTCTCTCTGTGTAGCTTTGGCTGTCCTGGAATGCACTCTGTAGATCAGGCTAGCCTTGAACTCAGAGATCCACCTAGCTCTGCCTCCTGAGTGCTGGGATTAAAGGTGTGTGACAACACCTTCTGGCTAAAAAAAAAAAAAGCTGTTTTGTTTGTTTATTTTTTAAATTAAAAAAAAAAAGAAAGAAAAGAAAGAGAGAGCTTATGCTCTCAAAGAGGGCCCTGTGTCAGAGGCTCACACTTACCTGAGTCAGCTCCAGGGCATCCAATGCCCCCTTTTGACCTCTATAGGCCCCTACACACAGGTGATACACACTCACACAGACATGTTTTTAAAAAGTTGAAGTAAGGTGAAAGGAGCTCTTTTCTTTTCTGAACCCCAGTATCTGTGAGGCTGCAGAAAAAGCACTTCACTTCTTTAAGCCTCCTGGTCCTCCTCTGTGAAAACAAACACAATCCTAACACCAAGCTGACGTGCTGCTATTCCGTCAAGGGAACTCTGTAGACGCGCTCCCTAGACCTGCCTTCTGTCTCCATTGTGGCCCTCCACTGGCTCTGCTTTCAACAAACCAACACACATCGTTTGCCTCACTAGCTGGAAAAAGAATGAAGAAATCTCCTTTAAGGAAGCACTTTGCAGGCAAAGCCACTGGCCCTTCCAGCCTTAGGCCCTAAAAGAGAGAGAGGCCCTTGTGGGCCAGGCCCTCATCTCCCACCTGTCACTGGAACATACCAGGAACTCTTGGGGTGTGGCCTGAACAGTTTGATGCAGATGATTAAGGAACCAAGCCAGGCGAACATTTCGGGAGATGCGATAATCTTTCTTCATTAACAGAAACACCTGCCCAGCTTCTTCCACCTAATGAGAGATAAAAGAAGAAAAACAGAACATGGAGTTCCCACTATATCCATACCCCACGCAAGTGACCTGTCCAAGGAGCCCACACAGTGAGGGGACGCCCACTTCTTACCATCACGTCAGGTGTTCCCAACCCGGACCCTCACATGGATGAAGTGAACTTACCTTTTTACAGCACGCTCCTATAAACCACAAGCCCCTGAAGGTAGGAGAGGTGCTTTGCCCTGTTTCTGTGCCCTTGTGCTTGGCAAACTGACTCGTATGAGACCCAGGAAGTCTCCAGTTTGCTACATGAGTGTTTGCCAGTTACTGCCCCGCTCCTGCCGACAGCAGACACTATAGAAACCTTTGCTGAGTAAATGTAAGGCTCCTGAGGGAATGAAGCTGCCTCGGTGGGACTGCACATCAAGGCCCTGTGGGGTCCCGGTCTCCACTCCCGTGCCTGTCAGTGCCAGTGCTTTAGTTTCTTTCCCCCATGCCGTCAGTTCAGCAGTTCAACAGCACCCTTACTTTTCTGCTATATAAACCCCTGCCAAAGATGACTGGAGACATATTATCCTCTGTCCACACATACACTGTGGCAGCTGTCCACTCAGAGGAAGAAGCCTGTCACTTTGTCAACGTGATAAAACTTAATAGGCTTGACTTCTTGGTCAGCAGCCTTTCTGGTTCCCCCCAGGTTTTTCTGACCAGCTCCCACGCCTGTATTCCCAGCAAACCAACTTGCCCATCATTCACAAAAATTGAATTTATCACCTTAGTAATGGCCTCACTATAAACTGAATAACCACGTTAAGGGCTACGAATGTGGTTTTATGATAGCCAAAAACGAAGAAACCTGATCCTGTTGAAGGTCTTGGAAGGATGGGGTGCTGAAGGTCCAGCAGAGCTGGCCACGAGATGACCCCGATGGAGGGCAGACACCAGCTATTGCACTACTCAGAGCGCATCCGTGTGCTCAGTGTCGCAGCCTGAGGCTTCCATTTCTTTACCTTTCTCTTGCTTTCAAGGCTGCTTTGAATGGCTGATTGATTTCTCCAAGGCCAAACTGAGGTCTGGGTCACCCGTCAGTTCTTACGGAATCCATCTTGAAACCAGGAATATTTGCCTGGCTTTCTCAGAAAACTCCCCTGTATCTGTGGCTTTTTGATGGGAACATTTCCAAAACCTAAGTTGCCTTACGTTCAAGATGCGCTTTATCAGAACCAGAAGGCTGGCTTAATATAATGTAAGCAGCTGGAATGGTTTTCAAAGTGGGATCCAAGCACCAGCTCCATCAGAATCACCTGAGTTGTTTACTAAAATGCACATTTAGTTCCTGGGTACCATCAGAGAGCACCTGAATTAAAAGCTGACAGAGCTCAAGAGTCTACATCTTAACCAGCTCCCCTGAGGTTTTTCTCCACGTTACCGTTTGAGAATTTTTTTTTAATTAGTTGTCCCATAGCATTCACATTCATACGGAGACCTCAATTCTAACCTCCCTTGAGTCTGATGTGCCCGACTTTTGAAGCAGTCTGATAAATAAGACAAAGCAGGTTTCTGGAGTCAGAGGCCTGGATTCTAATGTGTTTTATTATATGCTATGCATGTTATCTTGCAAGTTACTGTGTTGTCGGCTCCCCCCCGCCCCAGGCTTCAAGCTCTTTATTGTAATAGGTAGATAAGGGTATCTTTGTAGAGTATTGCAGTTAAGCAGGGAGGACAGACAATGGCCGAGGAAGGCCATCATTCTTTACGACACACACTGAGGCGTATGCATTATTTCTGCCAAGACATATAAAGTGTTGCCAGACACCATGTTTCCCTTTTCTAGGTTTTGCTCTTGTTTCTTTGAGACCAAGGGCAAAATTATTATCCGAGCCTTTTCTAAACCATGTGCCTTCTTCTCACAAAATGATGCAGATACCGCCCTCCCGCCCCCCCCCCCCCATCTGAAGCCTCTCACCATTGTAAGCCTGAGCCACCAGCATGACCTCAAGTTCAGCCCTCTCTCTCCTCAGTCTCAGGCCCCTCGCCCACCAAAAAGCACCTCGGACCAGATGCTGGCTCTGTGAGTTTCTTCATGTGTGAACACAGATAACAAGAGTTATCATTTTATGAGGGCTGTATCTGTATTAGATACTTAGAGGACTTCCTGAGTCCCACACAACTGCTTACAGAAGAAGGCTAAATGCCCCATCAAACACTATACTTCCTCATTTGCTCCTTTGCAACACCTGTTATAACCAATGTTCATTCATTCCGCAAAGCTAAAGAGTGCATCTGTCTTCCACTCTGTGGCCAGAGCAGCACTTGTTTTTCTCTTTTGGGAGCCTAACATCTCTAAACATCACTTTTTCTTCTTGGTATTCTGTTTCTACACTACTCATCCATAGGGTTTTCACATGTGTAGTTTCTTTTTATTTTATTTTCCTACTTATTTTTTTTTTATTAATTTATTCTTGTTACATCTCAATGGTTATCCCATCCCTTGTATCCTCCCATTCCTCCCTCCCTCCCATTTTCCCCTTATTCCCCTCCCCTATGACTGTTTCTGAGGGGGATTACCTCCCCCTGTATATGCTCATAGGGTATCAAGTCTCTTCTTGGTAACCTGCTGTCCTTCCTCTGAGTGCCACCAGGTCTCCCCCTCCAGGGGACATGGTCAAATGTGAGGCACCAGAGTACGTGAGAAAAAAATACGGAACGCTTCACGAATTTGTGTGTCATCCTTGCGCAGGGGCCATGCTAATCTTCTCTGTATTGTTCCAATTTTAGTGTATGTGTGCCAAAGCGAGCACTGTAGTTTCTTTCTTTCTTTTAGTTTTTCAAAACAGGGTTTCTTTGTGTAGCCTTGGCTGTCCTAGACTCGCTTTGTAGACCAGGCTGGCCTCGAACTCATAGCAATCTGCCTGCCTCTGCCTCCCAAGTGCTGGGATTAAAGGTGTGAGCCACCACACCCGGCCTTTCTTCCTTTAAAAAAAAAAAAAAAAAAAAAAAGATTTTATTGACTTTATGTATGAGAGCTCTATCTGCCTGTACACCTGGCAAATCAGAAGGCATCAGATCCCAGGAGAGACAGTTGTGAGCCACCATGTAGTTGCTGGGAATTGAACTCAGGACCTCTGGAAGAGCATCCACTGAGCAATCCCTTCAGCCCACATGTGTAGTTTTTGTTTTTTAAATCACATCTCCACACACATATATACACGTACTTTGTGTGTTGTAGGCACACACGCACACCTGTGTCATAATGCACATGTGCAGGTCAGAGGACAACCTGGAGATGTGGAGCTAGATCACCTACTCGGGAGTTCTAGCTCTAATAGCAGCTGGGCAACTGCCTGTATTTTAATAGCTGCACCTCAGCTGCCCGAAAAGGGGGATAAAGATGGTGTTTACTTTAGAGGGTTGAAAGAACTGGTAAGAACAAAAAACAAACAAACAAACAAAAACACCCTTGGCTTTGTGGAATAAATGAACATTGAATTATTAAAGGCGTTGCAAAGGAGCTCCGAATGTCAAAGTGCTCCGAATGGTGGCCGGCACGCAGGAGGAATCTAATCCTCCCATTGCTATCTGTACCGTTACACACACCCATCACCCTTCCTTCCGAGTGAAGTACTCTTCTGCGGACCTGGACATTCAAGCCACATCTAAGGTTTTATTTCCTTCTCGGATCCTTTAGTTCGGTTCGAATGAGTATCCCAAGGCATCTGAGCATGATAAGGCATCTCCCCGTGCTCTGGCTTCAGCTTTCCGCTCTGTACATGAGAATAAATACAGCCAGGTTCCCTGCACGAAGTCTGAATGTCAAAACACACAGGCACGGCTCTTCTAGGGGAGGGCAGTGCCTCATCTGCCCTTCCTGACTTAACTTGTGATCCCCAAGCTACATCACAGGGCACATGTTTTTATAAAGACGGAAACAAGATCTGGGAAGTTAAGACTGCCCAGAGGGTTGCAGGGATTTTCCATTTGCAAAAGCACGGACACTGGAGCGGAATCAGCTCCTGCCATTGATTGCATTCCAGCTGATGAGACGCAAAACGCCCGCAGAGTCGGTTAGCTTCGGAGCGGCCCAACGAAAACCCGCAACTAATACCCCAAACACGAGTTTTATCAGCACCACCATCTCTAGGTCTGTGGGCGAGCGACGTGAGCTAGGATGGCATCTGAGTCAACAAAACAGCAACGGCCTCTCGAGGCTCCGGAGGGTGCAGGCTGCGACACGCCTGTCCTCCGGCCTCGGCCCCGCGCCCGCCGGTCCCTCACCTCTGGCTCCGGGCGCTCCGAGGCCATCACACACAGCCCTCCCGCGCCGGCCCGGGCCAGGGAGGACGCTCCACTCCTGACCTCTGACCCGGCTAGCTCTGCACCCGGGAGGAACCGGAAGTTGTTGGGATGGACGCATTCTGAGTTTTCTGATTGGTGGGTGGAGAGGGCGGTGCAAGGAACCGGAAGCGGAAGTGGTTTCGCCAGCCGGGACGGAGCAATGCAGGTGAGGAGCGGGTTGGGCCTTCCAGCTGCTACCCACCGGCCGGAGGGTGGGCGGGAAAAGGATGCTAGGAAGTTGGGGCTGTGAAGAGAGGCCTAGGGCCTCGGCTGTTTGCGGGAAGGCTGCGGAACAGGAGAGGGCGAACACAGCTGCGGGAGGTGCGGGGATTGAGCCCGCAGATGCTACAGGGTCGGAGGCCTGGGGCGGAGGAGTGGGGTGGGGGAGGCGCTAGACAGACTTGCTTGATTGAGTGTGGGAAGGGATCGAGAAAGTCGTGGGCTGCCCCAGGCCTCGATCCAGGCTCTTGGACACAGGCCTAACAACGCTTCAGAAGGCTGAAGGAGTTGTGAGCCGCCAAGGACGAAAACTAAGCTGTTTGTAATCCGAGGCTGTGGGTGGAACCCAGTATTCAATCCCATCAGTCATATTGTCAGAACTGCAAATCAGCTTTGCATCATTCTTCCCGCCTTGTGCCCAGTTGCTAAGGGCGGCAAAGTGGAGTAAAGAGTCCACAGATGGTCAAACGGAAACCCTCTGCCGGCTTAGTATTTAAAATTGTCTGGCCCTCAGAAACAATGTGCAGGTTTCCTCGCCTTTGCTTTTCGTTATTCATTTGGTTTGTTGCCCCTGGTAGTTCTACCGTGTTTATAAGTCACCCGAGTTGATGAAAGAAACACTGGAATATTGGCACAGAGATACACACAGCAAGAAGATGGATAAATGACCAGTTGGGGTTCTGGGGTGGCGGGAGGAGGTTTGCAGAGCTGGTATTCAGAGAAAGCCTTGCATATAGGCCATGTGTGAGACTCTGCAGCTTGTGTTGTTGACGGGAGCTGCCCTCACAAGGCAGAGGATGATGGTGTGTGCAGGGACACCCATGAGATAATGAACTTCAGGGATTCCTTCTGGCTTTATGTGCCGATAGCACCTCTGCTATCATGGCAAATCTTTCTAAAATGTACTGAACTTTCTGAAAGAAATGTGGCAAGGCCAACCCCACAGTGTGACACAATACAAGAAAGATTCTCCATCTGCCCAAGGAAAACAGCATTATGACAGTAAGCAGTAGTCTGGGGGGCAGACTGTCTATTTTCCAGAGAAGGGTTAGACCTACAGAGGAGAGTGTGCTGCGACTTGAGCATGTTTTGTTTTGGTTTGTTTGTTTCCCGAGACAGGGTTTTTCTGTGTAGCCCTCGCTGTCCTAGACTTGCTTGTAGCCCAGGCTGGCCTCGAACTCACAGAGGTCTGCCTGCTTCTGTCTTCTGAGTGCTGGGATTAAAGGTGTGCGCCACCACGCCCGGCTCGAGCATGTTCTTGTTAACCCTACTGCAGCTCTAAGAGTGTTGGCTATTGAGAGAGGCAAAAGCATTTTGAGCTGGGAATTGAAGAGAATAGAAGTGAAAAGATAAAGGGCTAAGTGACACAGTTCTAAGCCAGTCTCATTGCAAAGACAAGATCACGAGGTCACAAGCCGAAGAGAATTAGGTCTGGTGCAGTGCTCTCATTGAAGGACCACAGTGTAGGAGGATGATAGAAGGAATTGGTTGGTGGGAGGACTTCAGGCCAGGTGAACAGGTTGAAAGGTCTAAGGGATGCTATTTTCTGTAACCCAAATACCAAGATGGACGATAATTTACCTCTTCTCTGTGTGTCCCACTTGTATCTGAGTAACCAAACATGCTGTTGATGCAGCGGGAGGAGAAGCAGCTCGAGGCGTCATTGGATGCACTGCTGAGTCAAGTGGCTGATCTGAAGAACTCACTGGGGAGTTTCATTTACAAGTTGGAAAACGAGTATGACCGGCTGACCTGGTAAGGAGTTGTCAAGACAAGCTGGGGAGGGACCCATGGGTGGTGGGGCCAAGCCCCCTGGCTGACAGGACATCTCCCGTGATGTAACTATTTATCAGTTTGCAAATATCCCTTTTGATTTGGAAAGAACTAGGTTGCCCAACATTGACAAGTATAGTTTGGCTTCAGGCCTCCGTGGCAAGGAAGTAGACATATGCCAAGTTTCCCAACCTCG
The DNA here is from genome assembly GCF_903995435.1 of Acomys russatus. Classification (NCBI taxonomy): domain Eukaryota; kingdom Metazoa; phylum Chordata; class Mammalia; order Rodentia; family Muridae; genus Acomys; species Acomys russatus. Next base: position 14,289,726 of record NC_067165.1, read on the forward strand.
GCTGTTTCTAGGTTTTAATTCTTTCACTTTGACTTCTTTGGTAAGGCGGCATTTCCTCAGCGGAAGACCCATTATGGCCACATTCACACCAGATCTCCTTCCACAGCTGTGGCTGAGTCTGAGATCCAGCCTACCCTAGAATGATGGAATTGGTCACTACCCTAGAGAGGAGAGCTTTACGCACTTCTACAGCGCAACCACAATGTCTGGCTCCTACCACCCCTGAGCTGCCTTTTTTCTACATCCATGTCAAAAATTGAAAGTGTTCCTCTTTCCCAACTCTATCATTTCTGCTAGCAAATCTGGTTCTTGCCTAGGCTAGTCCTAGGCCTGTGCATCTCCTGGGGTTGAGTCTGGGTGTTCCAGCATTAGGGACTTGTAGAAATTACTTTATAGGCAAGAGTAACCCTGATGGCTTCCTCCACCACCAGGCCCTCTGTTCTGGACAGCTTTGCATTGCTCTCTGGCCAGCTGAACACGCTGAACAAGGTCTTGAAACATGAGAAGACACCACTGTTCCGGAACCAGGTCATCATCCCTCTGGTGCTGTCCCCAGACCGAGATGAAGACCTCATGGTAAGAAGCACAGTTGTTAGCCAGGCGGCGGTGGCGCACGCCTTTAATCTCAGCACATGGGAGGCAGAGGCAGGCAGAGTGCTGTGAGTTTGAGGCCAGCCTGGTCTACAAAGCGAATCCAGGACAGCCAGGGCTAACAGAGAGACCCTGTCTCGAACCCCCTCCCCCCAAAAGAAGCACAGTTGTTGACAAGATCCTCAGTGGAGCAGTGAAAAGTCAGGGCTGCAGTCTCCAAGACTTGCTTTTCTTATCCTCCTGCAGGCAGGAGAGTCACTCTTAAATAACTCTGAAAACCAAGGCCTGTGTCACCAAACCCAACATCTATATTGGGCAAAAAGAAAAAGTCTGTTCTGCCCACCTGTTACTTTGTCCGTTCCAGTCTTTAAAATATGGGGCTGGGAATTTAGCTCAGTGGTAGAACAAACATAAAAGTCTTGGGTTTGGTCCCCAGAATGGGGGTGGGGGTGGGGAGTCACACACACAAAAAAGACCAAAACAACGAAAAGACAACTACAGTGTGGTAGTCTTAGTTCTGATAGAGTGTGTCACAAAAAGCTGCATTTGTTCCTCAGATTGTGCTGTCTCTGAAAATGCAGTTTCCTGTGGAAGCCAAATGGGGTTAGAATCACCTTACTTGGACAGCACTCTAGGGTCAATCCACTCTGTGTTACAGCGTCAAACTGAAGGACGAGTGCCTGTTTTCAGCCATGAGGTTGTCCCTGACCATTTGAGAACCAAGCCCGACCCTGAAGTTGAAGAGCAGGAGAAGCAGCTGACAACAGATGCTGCCAGAATTGGTGCTGATGCAGCTCAGGTTGGACCAAGTTACTGCTCTGCTGCCCCATCCCCATTCTTTATAAGAGGCGAGGCTTTACCAGGCCTGTGTAGTAGGGCCGTGGGTTGCTTATAGTCAGTCGTCTCTGGAGGAGCACAGGGAAGAAGCTTCCCCAAAACCGTTACTAATCACTATACCAATCTGTGTGCGTTACAGAAGCAGATCCAGAGCCTGAATAAAATGTGCTCAAACCTTTTGGAGAAAATCAGCAAAGAGGAACGAGAATCAGAAAGTGGAGGTAAGGAGGGATGTGCAGCAGAACTGAGGAGAGCTGTGGAGGATTACCAGGTAGGAGTGGTGGTCTGCCTGTAGTGAAGTAGAGACTTAAGAATGAACTACTGGGCCAGGCGTGGTGACGCACACCTTTAATCTCAGCACTCGGGAGGCAGAGGCAGGTGGATCTCTGTGAGTTCGAGGCCAGCCTGGTCTACAAAGTGAGTCCAGGACAGCCAAGGCTACACAGAGAAACCCTGTTTAAAAAAAACTAGAAAAAACAAAAAAGAAAGAATGAACTATTGGGGGCTGAAGAGATGGCTCATCCAGAGGTCCTGAGTTCAATTCCCAGCAACCACACGGTGGCTCACAACCATCTGTAATGAGATCTGGTGCCCTCTTCTCTAGTAAGCAAGCACACATGCACACATGTAGGTAAAACATTGTATACATAATAAACCTAGAATGATGATGGTGATGATGCAGGTCAGACCTAAGCTTGATCCCTGGGACCTACACGGTTGAGGGGAAGAACAGTAAGTTGTCCCCTGGCCCTGACCACCACACACGAAATAAGTAAATGTGATTTCAAAAAAGAAGCAGAGGCAGCCACCCTCTTGTGCATTTCCCAATAAATATCTTGTGTGAGGTTTGTTGTGCGCTGTGACTTTGTGGTATACCTTGGCTTCTGACCACCAGGATGCCTTTCCCCTCAGAGCTGTAACACACTGGTGCCATGACGTGGACAGGCTCTCCTGGTGCCTGGACTCCGCCCTGGGGTCTGAGCCACACTGGGGGCAGGGAGGGGGAGAAGAGTGAACTGGTAAGAAAAGGATCTGTATCCTGTCAGTGTTTTGTGTTTAAGATTAGCCTCAAGGCACATGGTAGATTTGGACAAAGTGAAAATAAAAGCGAGGTTTGTAGACTTTTAGCTATTTGATGGGGCTGGGGAGGGTCGGGGGGACGCGTTCTAGATGGTGCTGCAGTCAGGACTGTAAGCCCCAGTGGCTGTCACTGGCATCCCAGCTGCTGGGTTCAGTCCAGAGCTGGACACACGCCTGAGAGTTCTTGCTTTTGTTGTTGTTGTTGCTTTTTTTCAGGTCTTCGTCCAAACAAGCAGACTTTCAACCCTGCAGACACCAATGCCTTAGTGGCAGCTGTTGCCTTTGGGAAGGGGCTGTCTAACTGGAGACCTTCAGGTAGCAGTGGTCCTGGCCAACCTGGCCAGCCAGGAGCTGGTACAATCCTTGCAGGGGCCTCAGGATTACAGCAAGTGCAGATGGCAGGTACTCCCAGCCAGCAGCAGCCGATGCTCAGTGGAGTCCAGATGGCTCAAGCAGGTCAACCAGGTGAGGTGACATCACACAGGAGTGTGGGATAAGCTAGAGCATCAAAGCCTCCTTCATCTGCATCCTCCCCCCAAACCTGAAGACTTTCCTCCTTTGCATTGACACTCAGAGAACAGTTGGAATCATCGCAACAGGTGCCAAAATCGAAGAAGGGCCTTGAATAGCAGTAACTAGTGGTCCGTTTAGTTCCCTCAGACTTTTATCTCAACTGTCCTATTTATTCCGGATGTGAGTGTGTATTTCTTAGGTAGAGAAATAAGTGGCCAGACCTTCATCAAGACCATGTGGTATAGTCAGGAATTAGCAGGCCAGCCTTTGGCCAGTCCTTCATGGCTCCTTCTCCCGCCTCGCCCCTTGGTCTTGGCACCCTGCCTTCTCTCATGTTCCCTTTACGGACTGTAAGAGTGGTCTGGAAGGTTCACGGAAGCAGCTGCAAAGCTGTCTGTGCAGGCTGTCTAGGAAAAAGAACAACTCTTTACCTGTGACGTTAAACTCAGGACACATAGACTTCCCTGTCTTTCTGGAAGTTGATACGCAGGAACCCATTCTTGGGGAGAGAGCTGTTCAGACCCTCCTCTCTCCTTTCAAACCACCCCTTCTCCCTAGATATCTTCAATGAGGGAGCTGGCTGAAGAGCCACAACCTGTAATCTCTGCCATCCAGAGTCAGAGGCCACAGAGGTTCTGAGGTACAGGAGATGACAGGAAGGAGTCCGAGAGGCTGCGTTTCTGATTTATTGTGAAAGTTTACCTTGCTTCAGATATGTTTCTTTGTGTTCTTTTTAGGGAAAATGCCAAGTGGAATAAAAACCAACATCAAGTCGGCGTCAATGCATCCCTACCAGCGGTGAGTGTGGACAGCAGCCTCCGCTCTCAGGTGATCTGTGCTGAGTTGAGCAATGAAAGTATCTTTTGCTCAGGGCTTACACGGATGGGTACAATCAAAAAGGACACAGGCTTTCAGCAAGAGACAGCTCTCAGCGCCATTGTGAATAGCCATGCAACTTTGGGAGAGTGACCTAATTTTTCTGAGCCCATGTTCTCATCTGTAAGTGGTGATGACACCTACCTCATAGGGTTGTTGTGAGGATTAAAGTGAGAGAATGAGTGTAACGCACTTAGCATGGCATATGGAACACTGCGTCTTGAATAAATGATCGCTTCTCGCTTTTCCCTGCTGCCATTCACTGTCCTGCACCCCGAACTTACTGTGATTTGATACAGCTCATGACAGTGGCGAGCTAGTGGACACAGGATCAAGTAATCCAGGTACCACGGCAGCCTGTATGTCTTGGAGGCAGATCGTCTCTGTAGGTCCTCCTGCCCAGATGCCATCCTGCTGGCCCTAGAAGCTACAGATGAAGAGGTTTCTGGGGGACACTGTTCCCCGCTAGGTGTGATGAAGCCAGCTCAGCTTTTACCTGGGAAATAGGTGGAAGTCCCCTTCTTTACCCCCGTCTGCTTAGGAAGGCATCTAGGGACCAGCAGTGGGAGAATTCTTAGGAAGTGGCCCTGTCAGGCCACAGCACAGAGAAAATACTGTCTTCCTCCTTTGAGGGGACATTCATCAGGGTTGATGTGTCCTTACAGTAACCACATTTCTGTCCTCTTCCGTTTCACTAAACGTGTGGCTCAGATATGATCTGGACTGAAAGTGGGAAGGGTAAGAGCACCGTTCATCTTGCTTGCTTTTGTAGAGTTCATGAACAGTGGGTTTTTGGACAGCCAGCCATGTTGCCTTTCTCAGCGTTCTTTTGTGGGCAAGAGCAGGGACTGAGTCAGCAAAAGTGGGCCAGAGGGTTTCTTTGTTCAATAAAGATACTAACATTGATGTTCACCGGCTCAGGGTTGTCTGACTGAAATTTATCAGCTATCTACCAGGCAATTCTAATTTGTTCTCCTTAAAGTATTCCCTTTTCTTGAATTTAATTTTCTTTAATGTAAAACCCCTAAGATTTTCAGCTGCACTGTTCGTGCTCTCTTGTGTTACACACTAGAGCCCTGGCTCCTGGTCTGTGTCAGACAGCATTCTACCAGGCTGTGGCAGCAAAGGCCTGGAAAAGTAGTTCTCTGTTGCGGGTCTGTGGAGACATGGATGATGTTGACAAAGCTAAGTGACCACAACACACTGCACCAGGGGAGTCCTGTCATCTGCTCTGAGGCAATGCCAAACCTTCCCCCCACTTAAACAGGCTGGCCTGTCAGCCATCCAGGGGCTGGTTATCTTCTCATCTTTTTCCCTTCCCACTAAATGTCAAAGCTAACTGGGGTCCTGAGCAGAGCTCTAGCTGGACTTTTCCAGATTGTCCGAGTGTCTCTCAGTGACTGCTGTCCTTTACGCCCACCTGCTACCAACCCTGAGCGTCTGTTGTTGTGACTGAACTGACTTCATTCCCACCATACTATTGAAATGGGTTCCTTGTCCTCCAAGAACAGGAATGCCTTCGTGCTGCAGGAGGCGCGCACTCAGTCGGGCCTTCACCTACAGCTCATGCCCTTAAGCAACACTCCAGTGCTGGCGGCACCCACACCTAACTTAGCCGCTCTGGTAACACATGCTGTCCTTTCCACCACCTCCTCCCTCTAGAGCCGTAGCATACAGATCTGTTGCCCTCCCACCGTGGGGCTCATATACCAGTTCACCCCACAATGTAAAGAATGTCTGGAACCCCAACTGCTTGGTCCCTCGAGAGGAATGTAGCTGGAGTTGACCGTGAGGAGGACAGAACTGCTTACTTGCGCCCTTCCGGGGTTTGTAAAAGATGACGTGCAGCACTCCTGTTTCTGACCACTTCTGCTTGGGGATTGTCCTTCCTGCAGTTGGGGACCCTTGGGCAAGGGGATTAGATGGGCAAAGGTGTTCTCCATTGTCTCCCAGGTTTGTTTCTGGGATAGAGAAAGCAGCAGCAGGTGTGAAACCTCGAATGCTTCCCACAGTGGTTCATCCCACTGAAGGTGGGAGCTTATGGGATCACTGTCAAGTCCAGCGGGGTTGCCTAAGACCTCCCCCTCCAGTTCTGCCCTGAGGCTGGGATTCAGTCATTACTGATTGCCCTGGTCACCTCGTTCTTTCTCTTCTTCCAGTGTGAATTGCTGTCCTACTTTAGCTGGCTCACCACACTCAACTGTGCCTTTTGGGGGCAACAGCTAAGATAGGTAGTTGTAGCCAAATGTTCCCTGTAGCTCTGTAGAGCACCAGCCGGCACTGGGTGCAGGCCAGAGGGGATGTGCTTGCCCACCTCTTAGCCTGCTGCTAAAAGGAAGAAGCTGAACTTCACAGGAATGCCCCAATGTGAGGCTGAGCCCTTTCCCACCCCCTCCACACCTCCCCCCAAGCAGCTGGAAACAACCTCCCCCTTTGTCTGAGTTTCTTGTACAGAATAATCCTCCTTCTGGACAATGTATTCTCTGTGTCCTGGGGACACAGGAGCCGTGTGAGCTGATCCCTCCCAGCACTAGGCAGGACGGAGGCTGAACCCTTCCAAACGCCCACCCTGGTCAGCTCCTGATCCTGTCCAGTGCACCTACTAAGGGTTGGTCATTTTTTTCCTGTACCCTTCAGATTTGAGTGGCAAGAGAGCCTCTTGGGGTCTAGCCCTGGCCAGTAGGAAGAGCAGGAGCTGTATTGCCTTTTCCAGCCTGCCCTGAGCGCGCAAGCACAAGATCGACGTTTGATCTGATTCCTTCCTCAGGACCGCACAGGGGCTACTGCTTGGAAATGACAGAAACGGAAGTGGCTTGCCTGGCAGGTCACAGTGTGCCATCATGTCACACAGATGTGAATGTGTACTCTACTCCACAAGACAGACTTCTCTCATTAACAGTCTGTCCCTCTTGTTCCTGACTCCCATGTGTCACTCAGGTAGAGCCTGGCTTCCTCTAATGTCTCTTGTTAAAGGTCACGTGTCTTCTCAGAAAGCAGGGAATGTTCCAAGTGCCTTCCTTGGGCCTCTCTTACCTCACACCTGAATGACCCCAGTGGTTTTTCTATTGTGACAGGTCCGACAATGAGTGCCAAGTAGGCTTTCTTGTTTGCTTCCTTTTCCTTACCGCACAGCTCTGTTAGTTGAACGGGGTAGGTTTCCTAAATTCCTCAACCCTCTGACAGCTCCTATTCCCATTCTTTGTCAGGAGTCTTCATCTAGACCATGTCCTTGGCACTGTTTCATGCCACTGTCAGGAAGATGAGTCAGACAGGTGGTGAGGTGGCTGCAGATTAGAAGTCACCTCCCACTCTCAAACATCTGTTTCCTCTGCAAGAGATACATGTATGCAAAGATTTCCCTCCCCACCCCAGACAGGATTCTCTGTGTCGCCTTGGCTGTCCTAGAACCCAGTTTGTAGACTGGGCTGGCCTTGAACTCAGAGATCCACCTGTCTCTGCTTCCAAAGTGCTGGGATTAAAGGCATGTGCCACCATGCCCTGGAAAAGATTATTTTAGTTCAGAAAATTGTATATAGTAGAATTGTGGTATCGCTGCCTATTAGGGCTATAGTTACCATAGGTTCCGGGTGTCCAAACTCAGCCATTCTTCCCTGCATCCTGTCTTCTAACTTTCTTGGGAATGCTCTAAGACAGGCATATGGAAGCATGCTAAACTATTTTTCTCACATGTTCCCACCTACATCCCTGGTAAGATAGTAACCTTACATACGGAACCAAATACCAAGTACCCTGAGTGATTGCCCCTTCCCCTCTGTGCCTCTCCACTGCCTCCCTTGCTCTCACCCTCATTTCCCAGCTGTGGTCCTTAGGTTGCTGTGCTTGGCTCAGACCCCACATGGAGGCCATCGTTTATTTTTATGCTAATTTCTCTGGAGTACACATGTTTTCATGGCCTGGTTCATGATGTTTTAAGCGTTCCATAGTAGAAGTCTTTCTTCCTTGGCTCTTTTTTTTTTTTCCTTTCTCCTCTCTCTGTAACAGCTCTGGCTGTCCTGGACTCACTCTGTAACTCTGTAGATCAGGCTGGCCTTGAACTCACGTCAATCCGCTGGGATTAACGGTGTGCGCCACCACGCCCTGCCCCATCTTCCTTGGCTCTCATATCCTTCTGTTATTTAACCTCTCCGTAGGACAGGTCAGCAACACTGACCAGTTTCCTTCAAGGCTCTTTCCCTGCAGTGGCTTCTGGAGCCGTTCCCATCATCTCTCTGCCGCACGGGCTGTTCCTTGTCTGCATCTTTGGGCTTTTGAACCGTTGCCCTCTTGAGTGCTGGTCCTCTCAGCTTGTCCTTATCCGCCTCTGAAGCCACCCACCCTCTGTATGAGCCATTCCTGTGTGCACAACTCAAAACAAGCTGGGTCCTCAGCTCAGCTCTCTGCTGAATTGCAGGTCGGTATTACCACAGATTCCAGCTGCTCAAATCCAGCCATCCTTCTCTCTCCACACTTGTTTTTCCTGGGCATTAATTACCTAAACCAGGGTCATGGAAGTACCCTAAACTATTTCTCCCCCAGGTCCCCAGCTACCTCCCCTAATACCAGTTCAACACCAAGTTTAGTCAGCTTGTCTCTGCAACACCTAACCTACCCATAGCTCAGCTCTGTGAGCTGCTCTCAGTGAAAAGATTGTTCCTACAGACGCGCTACCTCCACACCTGGAAACTCCAGCATCCCTTCCAAAAGTCTGCTGGTTCCTTCTAGACTACAGAGCTGATCTGATTTACTCGCTTACAATCTTTTGGACAGTTCACTCCCCCGTCTCTCTTTAACTTGGGTTCGCACATCTAGGAGGTTGGTAGGGACAGTGTTCCAGGCATAAAAAACAGGATAAAATCATTCTGGGATTTTTGTTTTACTTGAGGGTGATTTAAAATGAAATACAAATCCAATGTGCATGTGTGGGGGTGGGTGGGGGCGTGAGGGAGTGAGACAGAGAGAGAGGCAGAGACAGAAGCACTAGGGATTGAGCCCGGGAGCCTCATGCATAACAGGCAGCTGTTCTGTACTGGGCTCCGTTCCCAGCTTTCTTCGCTTTCATTTTGAGACAGGGTCTCGCTAAGTTGCCCAGGATGGCCTTGAAACTCACTATAGCCAAGGCTGGTCTTGAATTGGGGATCCTCTTGCCTTAACCTCCCAAGCAGCTGGGATTACCAACCTGTGCTAACAGGCCCAGCCATACCATCAGTATTAGGAGAAAATCGATTCCATGGACATCTGGACTGAAGGGCTTCATCCTGAGAGTCTGTGAAGCTATTTTAAACATAGCTTGCATTTTGTGGAAAGACAAGTAATTCTTTGACCTAGTTGCCTGCCTTCTGGCTTATCTACTGTATTGATTAGCTACCTACCTAATTCCAAACACCTGTCTAGTATGACCAGTTTTTTCAGGTCCCCATTTTTTTCTACTGTGCTTTATCATTCTGTCTGATAGTCAAGCATATTACTTTTGGGAGAAAGAGTTAAATAGGATCTCAGCCAGCCTAGGCTGGCTTAGAACTCTTGGCAGGCCTCCTGCCTCAGCTTCCTAATACCCATGCCAAACTCCCAATCAACATTTAAAAAAAGATTTATTTATGTATATGAGTACCCTGCTTCCTGTGTACCTACATGGCAAAGAGGGCATCAGATCACATTATAGGTTCTTCTGAGCCGCCAATGTGGTCGCTGGGAATTGAATTCAGGAGGAGCAATTAGTGCTCCTAACCACTGAGCCATCTTTCCAGCCCTGCAATCGGCTTTTAAAACTGGGCTCTCATGTCATTTCTCTGTAAAGCCTTCCAGTATCCCAGCCTGTCCACAATTCAGTGCCGCTCCCGTCAAGAAAGGTCAGTTACCTCCTTTTATGGTCCACATCTGTACCTTGTACAAATGTCTTCTAACTCCTCCTGCACTTTATTGCTTTTCAAGTTCAAGCACCCTGACCTGTCAGAGTTTGGCCACAGTTTTTCCCCCTGAGAACGGCGTGGTCTCTGGGAAGGTAATGCGTTCTTGGTATCCCATAGCATGTGGCCCCTCGTAAACACTACCTACAGAAGTGTTGCTGTTATTTCTATGATGAGTTCATTTTTGTAGTGCTAGTGTGAAATAATTGGGGTGCGTGGTGGTTCACACCAATAATTACAGCGCTTGGGAGGCAGAGGCAGGAGAATTGCTGCAAGTTCACGGCCAGCCAGGGCTACACAGCAAGACTGTCTTAAACAGTGTGTGTGTGTGTGTGTGTGTGTGTGTTTGTGTGTGTGTGTATGTGTGTGTGTATGTGTGTGTGTATGTGTGTGTATGTGTGTGTGTGTATGTGTGTGTGTGTATGTGTGTGTGTGTGTGTGTGTGTGTGTGTGTGTGTGTGTTTGTAGTGTCGTGCTGCTTGGATTTAAATCCTAGCTGAGCGGCTTACTAGCTATTTGATGCTAGAACATCAAAATATCTTTGCCCCACTTCCTTATTCCTGTGGCTGTTCTAGAGTTTTGCTCATAACAGTGCCTGACAGGAGAGCCTCAATGCATCTTAGCTATCCCTAGCTAGAGAATCTGTTCCCAGTAGTTACCTGAATAAATGATTGACCAATTCCTCTAAGAGGCTTCCTCCTCCTGCCACTCCCCTGTGCTTATGTCTCATGAACTGCCCTCAGAGACACCCCTTCCATGGGTTTCATTCTCAGGGTCTCCCTAGCAACAGCACAGAGCTAGCAACGGAACATTTTTACCTGAGGTGCCTGATACTGTCAGTCAGTTTTGTATCTAGTTTTGTGACTTCTCCCACTTAGCTGTTTCTTACACTCTTCTCTTAAGCCCCAGTTTGGTCTTAAATTGTATCATTGAACAAGCTCCCTAACCTAAGATGTTCTTTTCCATTGTTTCTGAATGGTGTCTCTTCCCTATCTGAACCAACCAACAGCTCAGCTTCACAGTCTTCGGTGCTTGGGGGGGGGGGGGCGGTCTTCACCAGTCAGATTCCTCTCCATGCAGCTGTGCTAAGCCCCTGCCATCGCCCATGGCTGCTTACCAAGCACAACGCTCCATAGGCCTGTGCCTGCCTCTCTCTTCATGCTGGCCACACTGTTCATTCATACACTGGTTCATGGCATCCTCTACCAGTCTCACCACTTTTGTAAGTGTTCAAGGCCGTAGCGGTCAGGACATTAGGTAGGTACTGCCCCCATGGCTTACCATGCTCTGCCCAGAGTGTTGTCTACCCCCCCCCCCACCTCCACTCTTTGTTCATTCACTCAGTGGACAATTCTTCCTTGAGGTTCAGGTGCTATTGGTCCTAAGAAGTGTTTAGTAGGTCGTCCCTGAACACTTGACCATCCATAAGCTACCTCTCCTGGATCCTCTACACAATTCTATTAGGACAAGTTTTATTTTAAAGCCGTTTATTTTTATAAGTTCAAATCTTGCCCTAGACAGTTGGCCCTTCTATAATCTTAGACAAGTTATTTCACTTTCAGGAACCTCAGGTGGACTTCTAACTTCTGTAGCCACATGTAATATCAAAGTTGGGAGGTGGGCATGGGAAGGTCCCTGGGGCTTGCTAGTCAGCCAGCTTAGTCACTCAGGGAGCTCCAAGTTCAGTGAGACACCCTTTTCAAAAAGTAAGGTCAAGGGCTAGAAAGTTGGCTGAGTAGTTAAGAGCACTTGTTGACTTTGCAGAGGACCTAGGTTAGATTCCTGGTACCACATAGCATCTTTCTGTTTGTTTGTTTTCTTTTTATTTATTTATTTTATTAATTTATTCAGATTACAACTCAATTATTATCCCATCACTTGTATCCTCCTGTTACTTCCTCCCTCCCACTTTCACCCTATCCCCCTCCCCTAGGTCTAAGACCAAGGGGGACCTCCTCCTCCACTATACGGTCATAGGCTATCAAGTCTCATCTTGAGAGCCTGCTTATTCTTTCTTTGAGTGCCACCAGGCCTCCCCACCAAGGGGAGGTGGTCAAATATGGGGCACCAGAGTTCATGTCAAAGTAGGTCCCCGCTCTCCACACAACTGTGGAGAATGTCCTGTCCATCGGGTAGAACAGAGCAGGGGTTCGATGGTTACTACTTGTATTGTCCTTGCTTAGTGCAATTGTTTGTTTTCAAGACATGGTTTCTCTGTGTAGCCCTAGTTATCCTGGGCTTGCTTTTTAGACCAGGCTAACCTCGAACTCACAGTAATCCACCTGCCTCTGTCTCCTGAGTGCTGGGATTAAAGGTGTGTGCCACCGTGCCTGGCCCCACATAACATCTTACAACTGTCTGTAACTCCAGTCCCAGGGATCTGCATGTGATGCACATACATATGTAGAGGCAAAATACTTACACATACACACAACACACACACACACACAGAGTCAAGAAAAACAGAGAGCCATAGCAGAAGATACCAGACATTGACCTCTTGCCTCTACATGTGCACCCCTAGGATCATGCACCCACACACGTGCATACACACGTATACACACAAACCCATAATAAGAAAAAAAAAGGAGACCCACGTGTACTTGAGCAGTATGTGTTTTTTCTGGCTGTGGGGTCCAAGTTTGTTTTCTGCCTCTACATCACTGGGAAGCCTCTCATGGGAGAGCCCTGGGTTTGATGGATTAAATGCTCTTAGGAGCTTGGGTTTGGGGGCTGTGCTGGTGAAGGCATAGGAGCAGTAGGGGAGGAATGCCTTGAGAGAAGTGAAAGCAGGGATAGCCCCTTGCCATGGCATCTTTGTGTGGTGCCACCTCTACAGAGACATCATCCGGTCTCATCCTCTCTTCACAGCACTGGATGTCTGAGTTCACATGGCCTTTGATGTGTGCCTTCTCACCTTGGCCTTGGGGTATCCCAGACGGAATTCGTGCTCTCCGTGTACTCCACCCATGTTCCAGAGCTTGCATCAGGCCTGGGTTCTCTCTGTTCCCTCCACCCCTGATGTAGCTCAGACATGTGCCACATCTGTGCCTCTGAATGGGTCCCCGTCTGGTCTCACTCCCTTCTGCTTACTTGTTGATAATACACTTACGGTGGAAGGGTTTTTGTCAACGTACAAGATGGATCATGTCAGCCTTCTACTCAGGGATCTTCAACACCATCCCTACACAAACAACTCACTTTATTTTTTTTGAAATCTCAAATACCTCATGGCTTCAGGTCAACCTCCTGTCACCTGAAGACCTTTCATTCACCATATCTTTTAGACAGAACATTCCTTGTGCCCTCTATGCCTGTGCTGTGCTTTGCTGGGTCTGTTCCTTCCTCTCTCTGTTTTCCTTGTCCTTGCTCACTACACTACACAGCCTTGAGCTGTGTCTTCAGCCTCTCTTAAGTCCCCATTGCCACCTGCTAAGGGCTGATGACATTGCTGACATTACAGGATTCAACCATAAGAGCACAAGAAAATGACCTGGCTTCCGGCTGTCCAGAGAAAGCACTGAATAAAAAGGAAACTTCTCTTTGCTGTTCTGGATCCTTCTCACAAGTCTTGCTAATCCTTTTTCTTCCATCCAAATAGCATAGTCTAGTTTGTTCTGTAACCAAAAGCCTCTCCTTCCTCCTCAGTGTTCTCCTCCTCCCAAGTCTCCTCAGTTCCATACACACTGAATGCTGCCTCTCCTTCCTCCTCAGTGTTCTCCTCCTCCCAAGTCTCCTCAGTTCCATACACACTGAATGCTGCCCATGGTGCCTGGTGCTGGCATCCCACCTGGAGATTAGCCCTCATCTCTGACCATTCAGGGCTTCAAGCATACCTTCAGATTACAGATGAAGATGAGTGACTGCAGGCAGTCTCTCCTTCCTAGTGTCAGCCACCTCGGCCATGGTTCTAGCCTCAAGAAGGAACCGGACATGTGGCTGGGCCCAGGGGTCCGCAGGATGTGTAACTGGAACCCTCTTCATCCACATCTTTGTTCCCTGTGTCCTCACACATGTAACCCCGACTCCACTTCTCCGTCTGGTGCTCTGTAATAAGTGCCCCTTGTCTTTCACAAGATGGGGCAGGGAGGAGCTTGACACAGTTCTCAAGAGGCCGCCTTAGAGACCCTCAGTGCCTATCCCTCATAGACAGGTGCCCCATGAGTCCCCCAGTCTTCCCACCATTGCATTCACTCCTAAGCACGTGGTATCCCTTTCCCCACTCCTGCTTCTCTCATCCTCCTCGTGCTTTATTTTTGTGCCCAGTTTCAGCCAGGTACTAGAGGTGGCTCTCAGGTTGAGCCACGGGGAAAACATCACTGGGTCCCGACCTTCCTAATACCATGACCCTTTAATACAGTTCCTCATGTTGCAGTGACTCCAACCATAACATTATCTTTGTTGCCATACCATAATTGTAATTTGCTACTGTTATGAATAATAATGCAAATATCTGACATGCAGGATATCTGATATGTAACCCCCTAAAGGGCTCTCAGTCCACAGTTTGGGAACCGTTGATTAGGGAAAGGGACCATCCCCTTCAAGAACTGAGAATAAGGAGTGAGTCAGTCAGGGTGGGACTGCAGGGAAGCTGTCATTTCACTTCCTGTTTGTGAGGAAGGCTTCTTTAAGGAGAAGGGATTTTAGCCATTAGACTGGGCAGTTTTCCCTGTTCTATTGGGATTTCATTCTTATCTAGTTTGTGGAGTCAGTTCCTCCAGTTTGTTAGCCTGTTCTGTTTTGGTTTTCTTTCCCTTTGCCTTCCACGTAGCTTCCTTGCAGATCCCAGCCTGACTTGTTTATATCCACTCTCCTAAAAGCTTCAGTGCGACCCAGGAGTGCTCATATAGACCTGTAGTTTTAACATTCAGGAGGATGAGGCAGGAAAATAGAGAATTCCAGGCTAGCCTGAGCTATAAAGTGAGATCCTGCCTTTAAAGGGGGTGAGGTGGGGCAGCACTAGGAAGATGCCTTAGCTGGTAAAATACTTGTCACTCAAACAGGACTTGACGTTGATTCCTAACACCAATGGAAAATTTAGGTGCTGTTAACTTACACGCAGACTGTCACACACACACACACACACACACACGTGCGCATGCACACGCATGCACACAAACACACACATTTATAAAAGAAACAAAATAAAACAAAAACCCTAAACTCAAATCTCTGATGAAGAACACCACCCTGCATGGCTAAAGAAATGGCTCAGTGGTTAAGAGGGCTTCCAGGGGACCCAGGTTCAAATCCCAGCACCCACATAGCAGCTTACAACTGTCTGTAACTACAATACCTGACACCCACAGACATACATGCAGACAAAATACCAATGCACATAAAATAAAAAAATTTTAAAAAAGAACACCAACCTGCATGGTCTCCAATGGGTGGGGCCATCATCTGTGCCCAGGAAGCCTGCCCAGTGCTTGCCATCAGTTTTACCAGACTTTTATCATCTCCTCAAGCCTCTAATCTGATTGCCGTTCATGCTTACTGCTTGCCTCACCTTCTGCTGCAGGGAAAATAGTCTCCTTTATCAGACTCCTTCAGTTTTGTCCCAACCTACTAACAGACTTCATTTCTACCCATTTCAGTTTGTGAGGTGTTTTCCTTAGCCAAAAGCCAGTCTGTCAGAGTGTGTGTGTGTGTTTCTGGTGGGTCCCATTGTGTTTTTCCATACAGCCTATAAACAAATTCCAGCCCTTTCCTATTAACCACTATTACTATCAATTTAGAAGTGAGAGGCAGAAACTGGTACTAAAAGCTCCCCCAGGTGATTCCTGTATGCCTCCAGGGCCAAAAAATATAAACAGGCTGTGTATGGTCACACATGCCCATAATCTATCTCTCTCTCTCTCTCTCTCTCTCTCTCTCTCTCTCTCTCTCTCTCTCTCTCTCTCTCTCTCTCTCACACACACACACGCGGAATGGGATGGGGAGGATGGGGTAGCTCTCTGAGCTAGAGCCATACCAAACTTTGTAAGAGTTTTCAACATTTGCCACATCTTTTAGGCTGTTACGTGCTTCTGTGTGTCTCAGAGGCCTCTCCCTGACTGCCAGAAAGTGCTCCTGAGTGTCAGGTATTATTTCTGAGAAGTCTTTTAAGACCTAACCCTCACTTCTGATTATGTTCCCCACTTTTCTTTCATAAGCCGCTGGGTTTCTCTTTAGGAAAATTCACCACATGCTACCATGTGCTGTCCATTTATATGTATGTCTGCTCTCCTAGGCTGGGTGCTTTGGAAGAATTTCATGGCCAAGATGCCATTTGGCAGACTTGGGCTTTGCCAGATATTGAAAGTCACCTTCCGTCAGGACCAGGTTAAGACGTGAGTCATGTAGTCAGCCAGCATTTATTGAAGGCTCGCCATGGGCACTTATCAGTTTGACCCAGATGAACGCACACATACTTGAAACTTCCTGTTTGACATTAGAATAATGTCATCTTTCCAGTGTGCTTTCATAATGGATATGTAGGCCCAAATCTTGTAGTAGGGCTTTCAGAGAAGTCTATATGTTTGCACATTGCTTAGCGAAGATTTGTTAAAAGAGCACTCATTGATTCATATACAAACCTGTGTGTGATGGCTTGCTTCTTATCTCGTCTGTTAATGTTGAGACCGAGAATACTAAACACTTTACATGGCTTGTTGCCTTTAACCTTCACAATGATTCTATAAGCGAGGTACCTTTTGTTTTCATTTTTAGGAGGTTCCACAATATCACGATCACACACGTATTAACTGGAAGATTTAAACTCAGAATTTCAGAGTCAGGTGTGGCCTCAAAGCTGTTTGAATATACATGAAAGACATCAGGACCACAATAAGTGTTGGTTAACTCAATAAGCACTGCTCTCAAAGGAAATATAAAGCTGCACTGTTCTCCCCACTTGACTCTGGGTCTCAGTTTCTCCTATCCTTCCAATGTCCTATTTATTCTAACATCTAAGCAGCAAACATGTATAGCGTCAACTGAATGACAGATAACGGGCAGTTACGGAAAGAAAGATATGTCTAAAATGTGAATGTTTCCTGTTGAAAGAACCGTGGATTTAGGAGAGGCAGACAATTGGATGTTAGTCAGCAGAGACTGGCTGGACATCTGACTGCATCTTGTGCTGAACCAAGGGGAAGGCCTGAAAGTTGGAGGCAGCCCCATAGGTAGATATGTTTGTATATAAATTCATGAGTATCCGTCTAACGAGTCTTTTCTAAACATATGCACAAAGAACCATGATGAATGCTGTACTGAGAGGCTGTGGATCTGGCATGGATGGTCACTGGGAAGATGCTGACATTATTTGATGGCTAAAGAGCAGGTTGTGTCTTGAGAACGACACAGAATGAGATCAGGGAGATTAGGGGCCTAGTGTACAATGATAAAAAAACTGGGTTTGGAAGTAAATTCTTTGCTGTTTCTTGTCAAGAGTAGGTGCTACCAGGCGTGATGGTGCACACCTTTAATCCCAGCACTTGAGAGGCAATGGCAGGTAGATTTATGTGAGTTTGAGACCAGCCTAGTCTACAGAACAAGTTCCAGGACAGCCAGGTGTATATAGAGAAACCCTGTCATGAAAGAGAGAGAGAGAGAGAGAGAGAGAGAGAGAGAGAGAGAATGAGAGAGAATGAGAACAAACAGATAAGCTCAAAATTGTATTCTGGCTTTCATCTCTTCCCAATGCCAAGGTAGCTACATCCACCAGTTGTGACCTTTTTTTTTTTTTAAGACAGAGTTTCCCTATGTTATCTTCTCTGTCGTGGACTCACTTTGTAGACCAGGCTGGCCTCAAACTCAGAGATCCACCTACCTCTGCCTCCTGAGTGCTGGGATTAAAGGCGAGTGCCACCACACCCGGCTCAGTTGTGAACTTATTATCCCTCCTAGCCACTGCCTCTTCTGAATTCCCCAACTCTATACATATTTACATCATCCAGTTATCTAAGCTGTTATTGGCATATTATAGGCAAGACAGATAGATTTCATGTCATCCAATAGTTTGGACTCCCTGGTGTGGGAGAGGGCAGATAGTATTGAATTGACAATAGACGAACGACCCCCGCCCCCAAGCACACACACATCCACATTGTCTTTCCCAATCCTCTTCAGGTCCAGCTGTTTTCTCTCACCTGATCTCTAGTACCGTACACAGAGCTTAATGTGGTTCTGCACACTGTAGATGGCTCGTAAATGTCTGATGAATGAGATGAGCCGCCTCAAAAATCTTTTCTGTTTCTAGAATAGAACTCAGAGTGCCTCATTTGGCTCCCAAGATCTACCACACTGAATGAACCATAGCCGGTTTCACTTGACCACCACCCCCCCCCCCCCCCCCCCCTTTTACTACCTTGAAGGCCAGTTTAGACAGTGATTCACAGCTCTTGCCTGGGGCCACTTGTATTCTCCCATCTCCATTCCAGGAAATCCTCTCCAAGGCTCCTAAAGCTAGGACTCATCCAAGTTTATAGGCTCTGAGAGGCATGGTGGTGGCCAGCTGCTGCCTCCCGCTTAGGCCTCCCGCCACCCCAATCAGCCCTCAGCAGGCACAGCTGGCCAGCTCTGCCCTTCCTAGAAAAGCCTTGAGGGAATGGTTGAACCCTGGAATTTTCCGGGAGTCTTAAGCAGCGCCTGTCGCAGAGCAGACAGCAGCATATGAGTGGGTCCTCATGCTGGACTGGACAGAGGACCACGAATGGGGCTATGCAGGCTGAACGTCAAGAAGCAGCTGGGTGCGGGCCAAGCCGTAGTCATCGGCGGGACAGGCTGAGAGATGCGAAGGAAGGGGTGGAGAGCTGGGGCTGGGTGTGCTTCCTGCCTGGGGAATCTGGCGACCCGCCCCTGCTCCCGCCCTGGCGGCCAAGCGGGCGCTGGACGGCCCCTCCTGCCTCGGCCAGCCGCCCAATCAGCAGGCGCCCCCCGCCCGGCCCGCCCCCTCCCCCTCTGGTGACAGAAAGTCGGCCCAGCAGATGAGGAAGTGGCCGGCAGGCGGTCCTGGAGACTTCTCTCCGGCCCTGATCCCTCCGAGCCCTCCACTGCTGCCCGCCTGGCTCCCACTGGTGAGTTTGGACCTTCCATGTCTTCCCACATGCCAGCGCCCCCTGCCTGGCTGGCCGGCCTAGCCCTGCTCTGCCCTGCCCTGCGCAGGCTGTGGGCGAGGCTGTTCCTGGGGCGAGTGGGTGGGAGGTCCCAGCGACTGGGGTTGGGCCTGCCCAGCACGCTCCCTCCCCAGCACCTTGGCCCCTGACCCCCATTTGCTCACACCTAGTTCTTTTCCACCACCTCCTGGCCTTGTCCCCTGCTCTCCTTCCTCTTCTTTCCCATTCCCAGAGCCCCTTTCCCTTTCCATCCATCTTAAGGGAACTGGTCCTGTTCCCTCGCGGGGGACACACTCGGGTTTCCCCCGCAAGCTTCTCAGAAGTCCAGTCCTCGGGGTACCTGTGTGTTTACCGGTGTATGTGGGGGTGAGGGGGGAGAGAATTGGAGGTGGTGGTTGAAGGAGATAAGGGGCTGGCAAGCTCACATGTGCCAGAGAGGAACTGTGTCTGAGAGCACATGCTTAACTGCTAGGCCCCACTCCAACATAAATCACCAACAAAAGTGACTGCAAGGAAATGAGGGATGTCACTCACTCACCAAGAGCGCTGTGTGGATGGAGGAGGGAGGTGGGAGTGAGGAGAGGTTCCCTCACCTCTCCTATAACCATGCCTGCTGAACTGTGAGTGGCACTGTGACCGCCTGGCAGGTGTGAGGGTTAGGAGCTTGGCAGAGCAGGGTCCAGTAGGGAGGTCTGTTTTGGTGATGTGGTCCGCAAGGCATGGATGGACTGTCCGTGGGTGCATGCTGGCCCCTGGTATGGAATGCATGGCTCGGGGTGGTTGAGAGCTGTGTGAGGGAGGGGTGTGTGTGTGTCTGTGTGTCTGTGTGTGCGCGCACATGTGCATGATAGAGCTGGGGCCCTGAGGAGGGGCAGTGATGGAGAGCACCTGGAGCACTTAGGTTGCTGGGTGATTGTCTGAGCCCTGTAGGGCAGAGTCCTAGGCCATCCTGGGTTAAGTTTTTTTTGTGTCCCTGTAAGCTTTCCTCTGACATTCCTTTCAACTTTGAGGAGGAGGGAAAGATTCCTGAGACCTCCCCGAATCCCCACCTCCTCACATACCACTGGTGTCCCTACCCCTCCCTGGTCGGGAAGGGTGATGCCCATTCTGAAGTAGGACAAACTGAGAATTCATGGCTGGTTTGGGAGAGAATGCTGGGTGTGGACTTTCAGCAAATTCTCTGGCTTTGGCCAGAGGTCCTGGCCAGAAGTTTCTGGAGAGCCTACAACCTTAGCTTATCTGGCTTGTTTAAGAGTTTGAGGCCGTGCTTGGCTTTCTCAATTCTGGTGGGTCCTGCTCCTCTAGGCACTGACCTGTGGCCTGGACCCACCCTCCACCCCGTGCCCAATGTAGCGGGGGCGGGCGGAGGGCGGAGCTGCTGCAAGATCTAGTCAGACAGGTGGAGCCGCCAGGGCAGGAGTCTCAAAGAGCCAGGCTCCTGGTGTGGAAGAGAGGAGAGCTTGCCTGAGAGAGGAGGGGAGGAGAGAGGCTGGAGGTGAGAGCCCGGGAAGAAGGCTGGAGGAGGCTGGAGGTGAGAGCCCGGGAAGACTTGTGTTTAGCCAGAGACAAGTGGAAGGGACAGGAGCGTGGAGGTGGGAGTCCTGGCCGGACACAGAGGGGAGATGGGAGTCTTGGGATAAAACCAGAGGGACTTTACTGGGAAGAAGAGGAGGAGAGGAGTGGCTGGAGGGGAGGAATCTCCAGAGAGTGACCTTTCAAAGCTGAGGAGACGAGACTGCTTGCCAGGAAGGGTGAGGAAGGTCGCTGGGAAGATGAACTGTGTTGTGAGGAGAAAGGCTCCAGAAGGAGACATGAGTTCAGAGTTCTCTCACAGAGGAAGGGAGGGAGGCCGGGATGGGAAACTCTGCTCTGGAGGGGAAGAGACGGGAGGGGAAGGTGTGGAGAGGAAGGGTGGGACAGCTCTCTCCAGGCAGGCAGGATGCTTGGGGAGCAGATGCTCCATTCAAACTGCCTTTTCTCCTGTACCCCATGGTCAGGATTAAGCTTGGGGCCTTGCCTGTGATAGGAAAATATTTTTACCATGGAGCTGTATTCACAACCCTATCCTTTCAACAGTGAGGACGTCAGGTTGTGCGATTCTGTATCTTGTCTCTGTGGGCCAAGTATGGGGTGAGGGCATGCAGTGGTCCCTGTCTGATGTGCACTCTCCATCCCTCCTCAGAGTCCTTAGCCAGGATGGAGGCTGTTGTGAACGTGTACCAGGAATTAATGAAGCATGCGGGTAAGCTGCTGTCCACAGCCCTGCCTTCCCTTCTTCCGTGGGATCCCAGGATCTAGGGCTATGTCCTAATGAAGAGTCCTTATGAACTCCTTCGCTTTTTATATTTCTGGTTGTGAGCCTAGCCTAGCCTTTAACGGCTGAGCCCTACTTCGCTTCTTTTAAATGACCTGATCTCATGTCTAGACCTAGGAAGGCATCTTGAACCCTGTGACCCTAACTCCTTTGACATCCTATTCACAGATCCCCGGATCCAGAACTACCCTCTCATGGGGTCCCCCTTGCTAATAACATCCATTCTTCTGACCTATGTGTACTTTGTGCTATCACTTGGGCCTCGAATCATGGCTAATCGGAAGCCCTTCCAACTTCGTGGCTTCATGGTTGTCTACAATTTCTCACTGGTGACACTCTCCCTCTACATTGTCTATGAGGTAGGCTGGAATGCCTAGGCTGTAGTTTCTGTGTGCAGGTTAAGAGTTAGGGCATAGGGCATGGGCAGGAGCATGGCAGATCTACTTTCCAGAGGTTGTTAGTGAACAGGGAGGGAGTGCTGGGAGAGGGAAAATCTGGTCTAATCCTCGTTTTCTTAGTTCCTGATGTCTGGTTGGCTGAGTACCTATACCTGGCGCTGTGACCCAGTAGACTTTTCCAATAGCCCCGAGGCACTTCGGGTAAGTAGAGCCTTAGGTAAACCATCAGCAACCCAGATAAGGGATTGGCAGGTTAGCAGAGTACTAAGGCGGATCTGACTTCTTACAGATGGTTCGAGTGGCCTGGCTCTTCATGCTTTCCAAGGTCATCGAGCTGATGGACACAGTGAGTAGTGACAGATGTTAGGACTGGGAGTGGACAGGAAGGCACTGGCACTTAACCTTTCCCCCATTCTTCAGGTGATATTTATTCTCCGGAAGAAAGATGGACAGGTGACCTTCCTACATGTCTTCCATCACTCGGTGCTCCCCTGGAGTTGGTGGTGGGGCATAAAGGTGGCTCCAGGTGAGCAGTGAAGGCAACTGGAAGGGGGTGGCCACTGGAGCAGAGGCTTAGCTCCTGACCTTGTTTTCTTCCCCATCTTAGGAGGGATGGGCTCTTTCCACGCCATGATAAACTCCTGTGTACATGTCGTCATGTACCTGTACTATGGGCTGTCTGCCCTTGGCCCTGTGGCTCAGCCCTACCTTTGGTGGAAGAAACATATGACAGCCATACAGCTGGTGAGGAGCCACATATTCTTAATGTTGTCCCTTCTATCCAACCAGTCTCACCTCTGACCTCATCCGTCCTCCCAAACCAACTTCTCAGCCTTGTCTTTCTCTATCCCAGATCCAGTTTGTCCTGGTTTCACTGCACATCAGCCAATACTACTTCATGCCCAGCTGCAGCTACCAGTACCCTATCATTATCCACCTCATATGGATGTACGGCACCATCTTCTTCATGCTCTTCTCCAATTTCTGGTATCACTCTTACACCAAAGGAAAGCGGCTGCCCCGTGCAGTGCAGGAGAACGGAGCTCCAGCTTCTACCAAGGTCAAGGCCAACTGAGGAGCATGGCCTCATCCCCACCTAAGTGCCTCAGGACTGCACCTTGGGCAGCAGCTACCAGTGTCCTCTCCACCTACACCTATGACCAGGGCTCTCATGGTCAGGACTAAGTAGGAGGACTGGCTCTCCCCTCCCCACAGCAGGTCTACAGGGACCACTGCTTCTATTCCTTCTCCCAGCCAGCTCCAGGGATGTGGCCTCACTGCTGTCCGCCACCAGAACTGGAGGCTGAAGGGCTGGACACTCACCTCCCCCTCCCTGCCTTAAACTTGGGAGAGGAACACTCAGGGCTGGCCCCAACCAGGGTCTTGTGGCCTTTCTCCTCACATTGAAGAGGTCAGCAATAATCTGTCACTATGGACTCAGGCTCCCTTTTTCACTACACACTGAAGCACGAGCTTCTGGGCCAAAGGTCAGGATGGGCAGCGGGCCTGGAAATACAGGCTGTGTACTCACTTATGTCTTAATTAAAGTGACAGAGGAAACCACTGAGATTGTGTGTGTATAAGTGAAGGCGGGGCATGCAGCTTTAGCCTCGGCTTATTTATAAGCAGAAGAGATGGGTAGTGGTGCAGGAACTAAGTCTAGCTATACTGGGGAGGAGGCTGAAGCGGGAAGCTCATAAATTCAAGGTTAGTCTGGACCTGTCTCAAAACAAAAATGAAGCTTGGTGGGTAAGGCTGAGGTTCAGTCACCAAAACAAATATACATAATAAAAAATGGTGGCCAGAAGTTCCCACAAGACTTACAGCTCTAGGCAAGAGTAGGGGCAAACTTTAGGAAGGATTCAGGGACACAAGAAAGGAATATACAACTTTATTAGAAAAAAATAAACAAAAAACCAAGAAGAGGGGTAATGGGTTTGTTTTCAACGGATGCCCTGGTGGATAAGGCTACTTTTAGCTGCACTGGCTTTTTCCCGCTCCCGCCGCAAGGCAGGGTCCAACTCAAAGCAACGCCATAGCCGTAGAGTCTCATCAGCTGCTGCTGATGCCACTGTGGCCCCATCTGGACTCATGGTAAGACTCAGGACCCGGGCTGTGTGACCTAGGGTAAGAGCAGTGCATTTGAGTATACACAGCCCTCTAATTTTGGTAGTTACCTTGAAATAAAACTTGAATACCATAAACTCACCCTCTTAAGTAAGTCAGTGGTTTTAGTGTATTTACAGAGCTGTGTGTGTGCACTGTTAAAACTAGTACCACAGCATTCTAAACCATACCTCCCTTCATCTCAGCCAAAGACCCTAGCAAGCCATTCCTCTGCTTGTTTAGTCTAGTTTACCTAGCTTCACCAATTCCCATAAATGGAATCATATACTATGTGGCCCTTCTACCTGGCTTCCTTTTGCCACCTACCTTTGAGCTCAGCCACCTTGGCCATGGTTGGGTATTTCCAAATAACCAGCTGGTTTTGGGCAAAGCCATGACCCGAGATAAGTTCCTTATAGTGGGGAGACCAAAGGATGGAACACACCTGTGGAAAACAGTTATCATAGGCATGACATAGAGCCAGAGCTACTCAGAACTGAGTTCATGCTAGTATTAGGAACTCTATTGGGTGCTACAAATTTAAACTTAATTGTCACAGTCCTTACTGAAGCCCCTTAAGTGTCTGTGTTGTGGAAGATGAGTCCATCAGAAAGAAGTGCTGTAAGTTGCCTAAAGTAATGCAATAGACGAGCACTTTGTGTAACTCCAGCCAGTTGGCTTCAGAGCCCACGCCTGCAGTGAAGGCTGAGTGAGGAGTGAACAGGGAAAGTGGAGGGTTTACAGAAAGGTGCACTAGCACCAGGAGCCGCAAATGGTCTGTTATTTGTATCATACACTGCAGGTTGTGGGAGGTTAAAGGACACTAGGACACTGCTCAGACTGTGAAGTATAGAGGAAAGGCAACGAGTGTGTGGGAGGAGACTGGGCATGGTGGTGCACACTTGCAATCTCAGCACTTGAGATGCTGAGGATCTCTGCAGGATCTCAAGTCTGAAGCCAGCAAAACTACTGAGAACCCGGTGCCGAGGAGGGGACAGATATGATTGATATTTCAAGGTAAAAGTGAAATATCTTGAGGATGAAAAGATTTTAGGAGGTTTTTCAGATTTCTTTCTTTTTTGAGACAGGGTTTTCTCTGTGTATTCTTGGTTGTCCCGGAACTCGCTCTATAGACCAGGCTGGCTTTGAACTCAGAGATCCACCTGCCTCTGCCTCCCCAGTGCTGGGATTAAAGGCGTGCGCCACCACTGCCCACCCTGGCTTTTCTACCAGGTTCTGCCCTCTTGAATCAGTACAAGAGGAACAACACATTTCAAGAAGCAAGGTGAAGTGACAAGCTTCATTGAGACATATAAAGGTGATACTTACAGCACCTAGGGTTAGAGATAAGCCAAAGTTGGAAATGGGAACTTGTGAATGAGGCAGAGTCAGAAGTTTAGAAATTCCTAGGTGGCGTTAAGAGTTGATTGGTTGTTCAAAAGGTCACACAGAATAACACATCTAGTTGGATAGGCTAAAACATGCATCACCACTAACAATCACAGGAACTACCTGGGAATGGGCATCCACAGCACTCAGACAAGCCCCAGAGCAGACGTTCCAAATGCGAATGTGTCGGTCACTCGTACCTCCTCCTGTTGCCAGAATATTGGACTGCCAGGGACACCATGCTACAGCCTAGGCAGGATAGATAAAAGGCTGGGTCAGGTCAGCAGACAGTAGAGATAGACAAGAAGCCCTAAGTGTCAGTTAAACCCACCATATCTTCTCCCCATACTGTCCCTAGTTTATAGCTGAGAGTCTGCAAACACCTCAGCTCAAATGCTTTCTCACCTTGACAGCACCTTGATGTTGAGTGAATGTTTGCAGGGGAGCCCAGCCACTTTCTCCAGGACCACTAGGCCACACATTGACCACATTGTCATTGCCGCCACTTGCCAGATGTCGTCCATCTGGGGCCCAGCGCAGCCCACAGACTTCTTGGCTGTGGCCACTCAGTGTAGCCACATGGTGTTCTGCCACCCGAACATCATGGTGGTGGATGTGTCCTGAGCGTGAACCACTGAGAGGACAAAGCAGATTTAGTGATGAGGCCACACAAAAACCAAGCCGAACACTTCAGTTCTGGATAGCAAAAAACAAGACTGACTTTGCTATAGATCAGCAGAAACCACAGACCTGGACAGGATATAGCTGTTCCAGCTTAGGGAGCTTACTCGAGCAGTGTGACTGGTCATGTTTCGAAGTCGTTTCTGCTGTTGCACATCCCACAGCTACAGAGGCAAGACCACAGGGTCAGTGACTGGGCTGGGCATGAACATCCTTCTAGTTGGGCAAGCTCCTCCCTTAAGACTGATGACCAGGCCAGGCGTGGTGGCGCACGTTTTTAATCCCAGCCCTCGGAAGGCAGAGGCAGGTGGATCTCTGTGAGTTCGAGGCCAGTCTGGTCTACAGAGTGAGTCCAGGACAGCCAAGGCTATACAGAGAGACGCTGTCTCAAAAACCAAAAAAAAAAAAAAAAAAGCCTGATGACCACAGAGCCACAACAGAGGGACCAGGCTCACCTGCACCTCAGCGTTACTGGTGCCCACAGCTAGGTAGTTGCCCTCTTTGATCCAGGCCACAGAGGATATGTAGTCCCCAGGCTGCTCCATTTGCAGTAGCTGCAGAATGTCACCGGAACCAGCATTCCATAAGTACACACTGTTGTCCAGTGCCACAGCCAACACATTTCCAGAGCTCCAGTCCACGAGGTTCAGGTCTGCCAGAGGCAGAAAGAAAGCATGAGGTGGTCCTTTGTTGGACTGGTCCATTCCCAGGCCACCTTTCTCCACCCAAAGACGAAGAAGACAAGAACACACTTACAGTAGTCATTTCGGATTTCGGGGGCATCGAGAATTCTGTCTGGCAGGGAAGGGATGTATCTGCACGTTTTCCGGCTGGAGCCAGGCGTGGCTTTCTGGCTGTAGAGGACTTTCAGTCTGTTCTGGTAGCCTGTGGCAAGAGAAAGGGGTCTGGACCTTGAAGCTGGTGCCACCCTTGCTGTCAGCTTTAGATAGGGAACAGCAGCCACATGTCTTCCCCTCGGGAAGGGCCGCCGACACCCACCTCCACGAGTGTCAGTTCTTACCTTCTGGGGCATTCTGAGGTTTTCCACTGAGCCTGAGGATCTTGGCTTCCTCCACATCAAAACCGTTCAGATTCAGAGCCCAGGCCTTCTGATGTTCCTGGCATAGACGGGAGACAGCGAGGGAGCATGGCATCAGGCCAAGGGACACGTCAAAGTCTCAAGCCTCACGACGCCTGTGGAATTCATACCTTTTTGGTGGGCGTCTCCCCATCATCCGGCTGGTTCTCTTTGCTTAAGAGGAAGCTGGCCACCTCCATTTGGGAAGCACTGCGGTGGGGGATATAGCGGTCACCTCCAGGCTTGCTAGGGGTGGTCTGAACCTTGGAACAGGATTTGCCTGGGGGGCGGGGGCAAGGAAAGAGAGAAGCCAAGACAGTCTGACGAGGCTCCTGGAGGGAGCAAGAAGGCCGACTCTCGGCGATTCCATCTCCTTCCCCGACCCCACCCCTCGGCCCCCCCAACTCACCAGGAGTTCGGCCCGGAGTCCGGCCGGCGCTGTGTGATCTGTTAGCGGCCCGCATGGGCGAGGGGGCTGGGCCCGAGGCTTCCTTTGCTTTGCGTTGCCAGCGCGCAACGGGTGCATTGGGGATGGGCGCGTCCAGCTGAAGCAGAGAGTGCAAGTCGCTCTCGAACACGAACTGCGCCATGGCAGCGCCTACGGGGGCGAGAGGCTGAGGTTACCAAACTGGGGACCGCGCCGGCCTCCTGGGCTCCGCCAGGCACAGCTCGCACCAGCCCGCCAGCGGCCCGTCCTCGGCCCTCCGAAACACAAATCCCGGGCTCCGCACAGCGCGTCCACAAACGGGCCGAATGGGTTCGTTCCTGCACCAGCTAAGGGCACGCCGGGCTGTTCAACTTAAACTCTCCGCTGCTAGCGCTCATTGGCTCCTTCAAAACCCAACCGTCCTAACCGTCGTTCTTGCCGATTGGTCGCTACACTGGAAAGGGGCGGGTCTTCCGGGAGCAAATCTCAGATCTCACGAGAGTATAGCCTCAAGAGTGTTTGAAGCCAAGCCCCAAACCCACCTCCCGGAGCTAGAGCCCGAGCGCGGGGCGGGGCCTGTGCTGCCTGTCTGTCCTCGGCGTCAGCTCCCGGTCCCGGCTTCTCTCCGGGTGGGACTGCGGCAGTTGGGGGGGGGGATCTGAGAGGTCACTTCCGAGTACGTGGGTGGTGCTTAGGTTACTATACACACGCAGGTAAACTCGATCCCGAGGACCCGAGTGGTTAGGTTAGGTCTGAATGGGGAGGGCCGGAGCTTGTGGGCCGCCCGCCAGCCAGAAACCCAGCTGGGAAGGAAATTTGCGAGCTTGCGTGCGTGGTGATTAATAAACCCAAAAGTGATGCCGGCGGTGGTGGCGCACGCCTTTAATCCCAGCACTCGGGAGGCAGAGGCAGGCGGATCGTGTGAGTCCAGGACAGCCAAAGCTACACAGAGAAACCCAGTCTCGAAAAACTTAAAAAAAAAAAAAAAAAAAAAAAAAAAAAAAAGCCGGGCGTGGTGGCGCACGCCTTTAATCCCAGCCCTGGAGAGGCAGAGGTAGGAGGATCGCTGTGAGTTCGAGACCAGCCTGGTCTACAAAGTGAGTCCAGGACAGCCAAGGCTACACAGAGAAACCCTGCCTCAAAAAGCCAAAATAAAAAAACAACAAAGAAACCCAAAGTGAGGCTGTCGAGGGGGAGGGAAAGCGGAGAGGTCAAAACAAGGATTAGAATTCTGGCCTTTCTGTGGTGAAGATTAGGTTAGGCCGCTCTTGGGGACATCCTGTGGCTGACCCTTGTGGGTCTTTGGATCCTTGAGAATCCTTACCTGGGTTGCATGTAACCTGCCCCAGCTACCACCATTTTGTTTGTTTGAGACAAGAGTCTAATGCGCTAGCCTGGAGCTCTCTTTGTAGAACGGGCTGGCCTGGAACTCGGAGAACCGCTGAGATTTAAGGTGTGCGCCACCACACCCGGCCCAGAACTAGGTTGTGTTGATGGAAAGACTAAGGCTCAATGCAAGGTGTTTGCTCACGGTCATAAAAAATTGGTAAGAATCCAGGTCTGGGGCCTGGAGAGATTGCTCCATGGTTAGGAGCCACTTGCTACTCTTGTTCTTCCTTTCTTTTCTTTTTCTTTTTTTTTTTTCCTTTCTTTTCTTTTTCGAAACAGGGTTTCTCTGTGTGTAGCCTTGGCTGCTCTGGCCTTGTGATGTAGTCCAGGCTGGCCTCGAACTCACAAAGATCTGCTTGCCTCTGCCTCCCGACAGCTGGGATTAAAGACGTGGGCAACCACACCTGGCCATTTGCTTGCTCTTTCTAAGGACCAGAATTTGTCAGGCAGCACATAACTACCTGTAATTCCAGCTCCAGGGCATCGATGCCCTCTTTTGTGCTCTCTCCAGAAACCAGGTGGCATGTTTTCCCTTCTCTTTTTATTTTACATGCATTGGTATTTTGTCTGCATGTATGTCTGGGGGGCGGGGTGTTGAATCTTCTGCAATCGTAGTTACAGACAATTGTAATCTGTCATATGGGTGCAGGGAATTGAACCCAGGTCCTCTGGAAAAGCAGCACGTGCTTTTAACACCGCCCCACCTCTACCCCCTAACACACCAGAATTAAAATCTTTTAAAGGGGAAAGGAGGCTGGAGAGATGGCTTAGCCAATAACACAGATGCTCTTCCAGTAGACCCAAGATTCAGTTCCCAGCACCCATGCAGAGATTCTCAAACATCTACACTCTAGTCCCAGTGGGTGCCAGACCTTCTTCTGACCTCCACTTGCACCAGGTGTGCATGAGGTGCACAGACATACCCTCCGACCTCCACAGCCAAGCCACAGTGCACCTCCTCCTTCTAGTGCTACTAATAACGACTCTAGGATCTAGGTCTGGCTCCCACTTAGTCCAGGTCTTTAATGACTTGAATGAATATGTTCCGAGGTAAAACAGCATAAATCTTAAAATAATGGATGCCACTAATTGACCATCTGCTGGCTACTGCATTAAAACCACTTACAAACATTTTTTTGAAAACACTTTCTCAAGTAGGCCAGGCTGGCCTTGAACTCCATGTAACTAAGGATGACCTTGGACCCCCCCTCCTCCAGTCCCCCACCCCACCCCCAGGGAAGGTTTTTCTGTAGCCCTGGTTGTTCTGAAACTCACTCTGTAAACCAGGCTGGTCTTGAACTCAGATACCTCTGCCTCCAGGGTACTAGGATTAAAGGTGTGTCACCACACATAGAGTTTACTAACCTCTTAAGGCAGATAAATAAACTTTTCTTAGTTTTACATTAAAAAAAAAAAAAAAAAAAAAAGGCTAGATCAGAGAGCCAGGCATGGTGGTGAACACTTTGTATCTTTAATCCCAACACTTCGGAGGCAGAGGCAGTTGGTTGTGAGTTCCAAGACAGGTAGGGCTTTGTAATAGACCTATTTCAAAAAAACCAAAGAGATCAGATCAGAATGAGGTAAGAGGTGTTTACAAAGGCACACCTTTGTAATCCCAACAGTGTGCTGTCTGTGGAGTTGGAAAAGACCGAGTTGAGTCCTTAGCCTCAGATCATGCTGATGACAATGGCAGGAAAGGCTTCGGCTGCTAGTCTGAACTCACCGTGGTCTGTAGGTCCGAGGCACTTGGCTTTCTCTTTCTAATTACCTTGGAAAACTAGAGATTTAATGTCCTAGAGTTCTGAGTGGCATGTTCCTGAACCTTAGGAAACAGAAAGGGTAGCCTGGTGTCAGGCTTACGTGTTAAGCTAAGGAGTTTGGCTTTTATCTGCCAGGAAGTGTGGGAACTGTGGAGGTGAAACATTGACAAGCAATTTGCTTCATCTGGACTGCGGTAGCTTTACAGTGAAGGGAAGAACAGCCGCAGCGGATGTGTCCATTGGAAAGTAAATGTGCACATCTGAAGCCCCAGCACTCAGGCAGAGATGTATAGAGTGAGACCTTGCCTCTTTAAAAAACAAAAAGCCAGGTGTGGTGGCGCACGCCTTTAATCCCAGCACTTGGGAGGCAGAGGCAGATGGATCTCTGAGTTTGAGGCCAGCCTGGTCTACAAAGTGAGTCCAGGACAGCCAAGGCCACACAGAGAAACCCTGTATTGAAAAAAACAAAAAAAGAGCTTGCAAGCCAGGTGGTGGTAGTGCACACCTTTAATCCCAGCACTTGGGAGACAGAGGCAGGTGGATTTCTGAGTTGAGGCCAGCCTGGTCTACAAGAAGAGATCCAGGACAGCCAAGGTCACACAGAGAAACCCTGTATCAAATAGATAGCTTAAAAATGAATGAATGAATGAATAAATAAATAATAAATAAGCAAGCTTGCGGAATGCAAGCCTAACTGGAGTCTACTAGCTCAGCTGTGAGCCCAGCCTCCGAGCTCCTATTTTAGTGTGATAGAACTGCCATAACAAAGTACCACACACTGGGGGTCTTAGAGGACAGATACTTAGATGCTGTACAGTTCTGAGGCTAGAAGTGCCAGACCAAAATGTTGGCAGGGACAGTCCTTTTGGAGGACTCTAGAGGAAGAATCTATTCCATGCACCCCCTGGCTTCTGGTAGTTTGATGGTATTTCTTGGATTCCTTGCCATCTTCACTTGACTTTTTCCTTCCACCATCTATGCCTAAAATTAATTTTTTCCCTAAGAGTACCAGTCATACTGACTCATTTAAACTAATTTTGTATTAGCCCTGTTGTTGTTGTTTTGTTTTTGTGTGTGTGTGTGTTTGTGTTTGTGTGTGTGTGTTTTAAGGTCACATTTGAGGCACTTAGGTTTCAGACTTCGCTATCTGGATTTTGGAGGTGAGGGACATGATTTAACAATATCCCCCCTGTGGTAGTTTGAATAGCTTTGGGCCCAAAGACTCATGTGTTTGAACCCTTTGCCATAGGGACTGGCACTATTAGGTGTGGCCTTGTTAAAGAACGTGTGTCGCGTGAGGGTGGGCTTTGAGGTCTCCTATGCTCAAGCTATGCTCGGTGTGGCACACAGTCTCCTTCTGCTGCCTGCGGATCCAGATGCAGAACTCTCAGCTCTTTCTCCAGCGCCATGTCTGCCTGCACATCGCCATGCTACTTGCCATGAGGATAATAGACTAAACCTCTGAAACTGTAAACCAGCCCCAATTAAATGCTTTCCTTTGTAAAAGTTGCTCTGGGGACTGGAGAGATGGGTCAATGGTTAAGAACACTGGCTGCTCTTCCAGAGGACCTAGGTTCAATCCTCAGCATCCACATGACTCATAACTCCAGGGGATCTGATGGTCTCACACCAATGCACATGAAATTAAATTATTTTTAAAAAGTTGCCCTGGTCATGGTGTCTTTTCACAGTAATAAAATCCTAAGAACTTCATAGAACCTAAGCAGAAACCACAGCTCTAGGGAATTCTCTGGGACAGACCCTGTGAATCACCCTGTACCTCAGGTATAGTCACAATTCATTCCCCTGCCACTTAAAAATCTCTATTCCAAGAGACTCAAAACTAAGCATTTGAACTATATATTCCTCTGCTCCCTCCTACAAAAGGCGGAACTGTCTTCTCTTTCCCTCCAGGACTGCTGGCTCTTCCTTACTCTTGATGCCTAAGATTGGTGCCCATTTTGTTAGTAGTTCTTTGGTGGCTCTTCAAAATCTCACCTTCACCTCTGTCAGTGTGCCCTGTACCAAGCTTGTCAAGCTGCCCAGATTGTGCCATCTACGTCTGCCAAGACCCTGACTAAGAAAGTGACAAACATGGTAACACTTGATTGACAATTTGCCTGGCTTAGAGGAATCCATAACTTGAGTGGTTGGAGTTTATTTACCATTACATACGAGTGGGTTGAAGTATGAACTTGGCATGGAATTAAGACAACATCATTCAGAAAGATTTCACTTATTTGGACAATATTTATTGAAAGTCTTCTACCTCTCATGCACCAAGTAGTAGTCAAAGTGCTGGGGGAAAGGGCATGTCCTAACCCTTGACCTCTCAGCTCACCATCCAGTAGCAAAAACCACACATGTAAAAAGTCACACAAAGCATCATGGACACTGTAGAAGTCTAGGCTGGAGATAGGAACTTTCTAATGGGCATCATAAAGTAAAGGCCAGAATAGGAAAAGAAGAAATAATTAGGTCACTAGTTGAGGTACACTAAGCATTTACAAACTCTCAATTGTTTCCACAGCTCTGTGGGCTATTTGCCCACGTTTGCACAGCTAGAAGGTGTGAAGGACAGGACCAGAACCTGGCTGTAGCTCCAGAGTTGGTTCTTCTGCTGGTATGCTCAGAGAGAGAGAGAGAGAGAGAGAGAGAGAGAGAGAGAGAGAGAGAGAGAGAGAAAACCAAGAAGGAAGGCAATGCCGTGAGAGCCAGGATGAAGGAAAATGCTGAGAGTGAATAAATAGATGATGAATCTCACATAATTAGACAGATCTCACATAATTATAAGGCTTGAAGTGAACTTGGTTGCGCAGTTTCATTAGCAGCATGATAGTAGGGGAATTCACTGACATACTCTTAAAGACAATGGGAGGTAGGGAAGTAGAGATCCCCCAACACACACACACACACACACACACACACACACACACACACACACACACACACACAAGTTTGGCACTCAAAAGGAACTACAGGGGATGGCACCTTCAGTTCCAGAAGGCAGATCCCTGTGAGTTTAAGGCCAGCCTTTTCTACATAGCAAGTTATTGGCCATAGGGCCAGAGGAGCCTATTCCAGTGGCTGTGGAGGAAGGGCTCTGGATTTGTGAGCAGTCATATGGAGAGATCAGTGTTAGGAAGCCCAAGGAGATGGGTAAAAAGAATGGATGGCGTTGGTGTTAAAGACGGATAAGGTAATATGCAGTAAGTGGGGGGGGTCTGCCTTCAGGGCTGCTGCCAATAGCTGAGTGGTAGGTAGGAGTGGTTGGCGATGTGTGTAGTGCAGCAGGTGCCCTGCTCAGCCACAGGTGGACATACAGACAGGGGCACGGTCCTCAGGCAAGGTTGCAGTCCTCGGTAGTCCATCTGAGGCTGGGGGAGACACAGGGGCAAAGGCGTCCTCTCTGAGGGTTTAGGGAGGATTTCCAAGAGGCTGGGTTCCACTTCTTCGCTGCTGTCAGTAACTGTGGCCTTAGGCTGAGAGGGATGAGCAGAAGGAGCTAGATTAGCCAGGCATGGCTCAGGCCTTTAATGCCAGCACTTGGGAGGCAGAGACAGGCAGATCTCTGTGAGTTCAAGGCCAGCCTGGTCTACAAAGCGAGTCCAGGATAGGCAGAGCTACACAGAGAAACCCTGTCTCAAAACAAAACAACAAAAATGCGGCAAAACAAAAAGTTAAGTTAGAGCAGATCTTAGAGTATGGGGTAGCTGGGTTCGATAATAAGAATTAGGCTCAGGAGTAACACCTAGGGCTAGTCAAACAGCATGAGCAAGTTTCAGTGTGGGAACAGGAGTCGTTGGTGGTGAGGTGGCTGGAGGAGGGGAGGGTTGGGGTGTACTCACAGGATCTAGAGCTGCAGTGTTTCTAAGGTACTGGCCTAGGACCCGCTGTAGGTCTGGAAGTGAGGGCCACAAAGCATGCCTCAGTCTTCTATCAGAGAAGGAAGAGAGAGGAATCTGACTCAGGATTCAGTTAGGAGTGATGACGGGGTGGGTGGGGGGGGCAGGGAGAGGGCAAAGTCTGGCAGTAGGGGAGACACTGAGGCAGAGAAGTTTGAGGAGACATGGGCATAGTCAAGGTATGTTGGCCTTCCCTGACCACTTTGCCAAAAACGCATCCTCTTCCTTTCCCATCATGCTCCATAGTTTTTCTGGAATTTTCTTAGCAGCATATTCATTGTGCTGTTACATTAGTTTTTTGGATTTTTTGTTTTTGTCTTTGTTTTTGTTTCTGAAACAGGGTTTCTCTGTGTAACAGTCCTGGCTGTCCTGGTGTCCTGGAACTCACTTTGTAGACATAGACCAGGCTGGCCTTGAACTCATGAAGATCTACCTGCCTCTGCCTTCCGAGTGCTGAGGTTAAAGGTGTGTGCCAGCACACCCAGCTGTACGTTAGTTTGTTTTTATCCTACTCCACCAGAACACAAGCTCCATGCGTGCTTGAAGGTTTGTCTGTTTCCCCACTCCTCCACTCCCAGTGTAGAGCCCACAGTAGGTGCTTGAGAAATTACATGCATGATGGGAAAAAACCAGTGCATCTTCTTGCTGTGCTACTGTAGAGGGTTGTCAGGGAAGAGTACAAATTAAGGTGTATTGGGGAGACTTCCAATGCTTTGGCCCCAGATATCCATGTTGAAGGACTTCAGCCAAGGGTCTGACCTCTCCTGTGACCTTCTCCCCCACCACCAGAAAGGAGAAGTAGCTTTCTCACTGAGTGCAACAGTACTTCCCTCATCCCTGTCAACATTTTTTTGGGGGGGGGGCAGGTGTCAGATGTGGCTACCTTGAATATAGAGGCTCCATTCTAGTCTGCTCTTACACAAAGGTAGATTTTAAAAGTTCAAAGAAAGTCAGGTGTGATGGCAGGTGGAGCGGTGGGAGAAGAAAGTCAAGTGTGATGGCAGGTGGAGCAGGTGGGGGAAGAAAGTCAAATGTGATGGCAGGTGGAGCAGGTGGGGGGAAGAAAGTCAGGTGTGATTGCAGATGGAGCAGGGGGGAAGAAAGTCAGGTGTGATGGCAGGTGGAGCAGGTGGGGGAAGAAAGTCAGGTGTGATGGCAGGTGGAGTAGGTGGAGGAAGAAAGTCAGGTGTGATGACAGGTGGGGAAAGAAAGTCAGGTGTGATTGCAGATGGAGCAGGGGGGAAGAAAATCAGGTGTGATGGCAGATGGAGCAGGTGGGGGAAGAAAGTCAGGTGTGATGACAGGTGGGGAAAGAAAGTCAGGTGTGATTGCAGATGGAGTGGGGGGAAGAAAGTCAGGTGTGATGGCAGGTGGAGCAGGTGGGGGAAGAAAGTCAGGTGTGATTGCAGATGGAGCACGTGGAGGAAGAAAGTCAGGTGTGATGACAGGTGGGGAAAGAAAGTCAGGTGTGATTGCAGATAGAGTGGGGGGAAGAAAGTCAGGTATGATGGCAGGTGGAGCAGGTGGGGGAAGAAAGTCAGGTGTGATGACAGGTGGAGCAGGTGGGGGAAGAAAGTCAGGTGTGATGGCAGGTGGAACAGGTGGGGGAAGAAAGTCAGGTGTGATGGCAGGTGGAGCAGGTGGGGGTGGGGCGCTGAGGCTTGAGGGACTGCAATGAGATTGAGGTCACTCTGGACTATACAGTGAGTTCTAGGTCAGCCTGGGCTACCGGTAAGATTCTATCATTAAAAAAAAAAAAAAAAAGGCACATTCAAAGTGAGGTGCGGAAGCCAGGAGAGGGGCACCTGGTCCAGCCTATAACCTGAACACAGGCTTCTACACTTCTGTTTAAGTATCAACAGGTAAGCTGGGTGTGGTGGCGCATATCTTTAATCCTAGCACGCAGAAGGCAGAGGCATATGGATCATTGTGAGTTTGAGGCCAGCCTGGTCTACAAAGTAAGTTCAGGACAGCCAAGGCTAACACAGAGAGAGCCTGTCTCAAAAAACAAAACAAAGCAAAAAAAAAAGAACCAGCAGATAGTGCCAAGCACATCCACAGATGTGATGTGGATATTATCCTCAGCTTTATAATTTCTTGTTAACCCTCACGTAAGTGGATCATTCATTACAACATTTATTTAAGGGCCTTCTACTTGGCAGACACTATGCTGAGGATTTTAAAATGACTGAGCAAGGTGTGATGAGGAAAACATCAAAAGGAATAAATGCTGTGGACGTAGGACAGTGTGAGCGCTGAGTTCAACGCCCTGCACCAAATACACATACAAATGCAGGAAAACACTATGGGAACACGAAAGAACAGCCAATGAGAGGAGGCCAGGAAAGGTTAAGAGTTAGCGAAGAGAGTTAGTTATTTGAAGGCGAATGGGCAGTCAGCCCAAGAGAATAGCGGGACAACAAGGTCACGACGCGCAAAGGCGCTGAGCAGTACAACAGCTTGTGAGGCAGCTCAAGGCTTTGAGAAGGCTGAAATTTTGTAGAGACTTGTGGGTTCTATCCTGGGGAGCCACTGGAGGAGCCAGGAGAGTCATCACAGGTTCGTGTGCTTTTTAGAGACTTTTGTGAGAAAGAGGGAGAAGGAGCGTTGTTTCGGTGAGTCTGGTAGTTTGCCGGGCCAGAGAAAGAAAGCATTGTGAGATCAGTTTCCTGAGGCGGAATGACCAGACCTCAGGGCCAAGGTTGGACTGTAGCCCTGTCACTAAATGAGCAGCCAGGAGGTGGGGCCGTGAGAGGTGTCCAGAGAAAGGAAGCAGGCTAGACTGTAAGGAGAAGCTGCCACTCCCAGAGGACTGCAGGAAGCAGCTGAAGCGGTAAGGTGTGTGGGTTTGTTCCGTGGTCCAGGGAGCCGTGTCAGCAAGTGACCCTAGAACGCTTGTTGGGAGGCCACCGGCCTCACAGGGACCACGCCCCACCGCCCTCTTTGCTGGGGCGGTACCTGTAGTGCGCAGGAAACTGCCACTTCATCAGCAGCAGGCACAAGAGGGCACTGAGGCTCAGCACCAGCAGCAGAGCGGTCACCAAGGAGATCCAAGCTAGGGGACAAAAAGCGGCTGACCTTGGCCGACCCCGGGCCCCGCCCAGGGGCGTGTCGGCCCCAGCCGTGGCACCACCCTTCGCTTTCGGAGCACTCAGCACAGCTCTGCGGTTGAACTGAGGCTTGCCTGTAGCCCCGCCCACAGTATAACCACGAACAACCCCCTCCCAAGCCCTCCCCACCAACAACCCCACCCCTATCCCGCGGTAGACCAGCTTTGGCCTTGTGGGTCCTCACCAGTCTCAGAGCCGGTGG